>NC_031776.1:9098578-9445977 GCF_001522545.3 Parus major
CCCCCCCCCCCCCCATTGGTACTAATGTTATCATTCTTTCTGACTCACAGAGTAATCCTGTCACTTTTTATCCTTCTCCACCTTCAGCTCCTTATTTCTCCTGGGGAGATCCCTGTCCTCCTTGCTCAGGGCTCAGGTTGTGTACCTGTGTGCCTCCAAGGTCAGTTGATACCCTGGTTGCTCCAAATGCCGACAGGAAAGTTGCAGACAAGGAGGGAGTGCAGGATGGCTGCAGGATGGTTGGAGTACTTTGAGTTAATTAGCCATAAAGCTCCCTGGACTGCTCAGCCCGGGGACAGGCCATAGGCTTGTTCTTTAAGATCTCTTGTCATGCTGTCAGCTTTGTGTAAGTAATGACTAAACTGCAGAAGCTCTGAGATTGTTCACAAACTGTCTCCTTGATTCACTTTGCTACATCCTCCATTTTTGCAGCCATCTGTTTTTCCCTGCTGTAGGGAGGAATGTGGATTGCATTTTGTCCTGTGTTTGTATTGCTCCACCAGAATCTAGGCATCAGGCTCTGACAAGTATCAGAGTTTATTAGTGGGTCTGTGGGCTGCTCCTTCTGAAGAGAAAAGCAATGATGTATCACAGCATTCATCTTTTACTTTACCTGGATCAGCATCTCTGGAGCAAGACCCCCTCCAGTGACAGGTGAAATTCTCAGCTACACACACATGACATTTTGGACTTAGTTTCTTGAAGTAGAATAGTCACAATACAAACACACAAAGTATTAAATATCACATGTGAAAATTTCAGTGCTAATTTTCCAGTCAAATAATAGCAGAGCAGAAATGCAGATCCTTTTCTGTGAAAGAGAGTTAATACAAAAGTGGTGACCAGTGCAGGAGGCTCTAAAATTCATTGTGGCCCAAAGGCTTTCATGGCTTTAGCACAGGCATTCTGGATTCCAAGACGTTATCATATCAATTTAAAAGTAAACCTCCTTAGCTTGTGATATAATTGTAGATTTATTGGATTTCCAAAACTACAGCTGTATCACTAGGCCTGGAGAAGGTTTCTTTGAATAAAAAAGCACAGAATAAAAAAAACAAAGCAAAACAAAACAACAAAAAAAAACCAAACACCCAAACAACCAAAAACAAACCACAGAATGAAGTTTTTAGTAAAATCATTATAACACTTGCTTTCCCAGTAAATAATTGTTAGCCTTCTGCTCAAGGTTGTCAGGGGAAGAGCAGTTGATGTTAAGGCAGCTCCGTGGCAGGTGTGCTTGGGAGCCAGCTGTCAGACTAGAACCACAGTTGCATCCTATTTTCTTCCTCCCAAAAGTATCTAGATACACGAATGCTGTACTTGAAAAGTTACCAGATGCTAGTTTGCAAGAGATGTGTCAAACATAGCCCGTAGCAGAGCGCAAATTCAGAATTACAGGGGTGTGAATTCCACGCTTGCTTTGCCAAAGAGGCCTTTCTGATTCCTCGCCTTTTGTCTCCTGGTTCTGCCTTCGGCACAAAAGGGCTCAGAGAGTCCTTTCTTCTCTCTCAGAGACAGAGAGATCCTTCCTCACCTGGGAATGGTGAGAGACTTCCAGTCTCCTATAAAAATCCTAGGCTAAGCGGAGCGCTGGTGCCTCCCAGGACCCCTGCAGCAGGATGGAAGGGGCTTTCGGAGGTGATGATGGGCAGCCCCTCCACGGGAGGAGCAGAGCAGCAGCAGGAGCCCTGGTCCCTGCTGTGAGACCTAAGCAGGCCTAGCACAGCTATCAGAGTCTCTGCATGGCAACCCAGCAGGGGAATGGCAACAGCTCTTCAACCCTCCACAGGACATTAGAGATGAGTACTAAAAAATACTAGGAAATCACGCAGGAGTACTTAAATATGACTTGATCATTAACATAGTAATTACATCAGTGCTGCTCCTGCCTGATGCCATAATTTAAGAGGTCTCAGCATTTTCATTATAATCAGTAGCAGTTATTTCCTGTGGTTCATTGCCCATAAAATGTTAACCATAGGGGAAAAAAAAAGGAGACAGAGACTTTGCCATGATGGCAATTAACATCCACTGTGGTGCTTGTGCCTCCCTGAGCTACAAATCACTCTGGTGGGTGCTTCATCAGGCTTCAGGGAGCCACACAAGGCACTTCTGTTCCTAAAAGTTTTAATGGAGGATTTTAACTAAGATTTTTAATGGAACCTGTTCTAAGGAAGTAGGAAGCCTTTCAAGTAGGCCTATGTCTATTTTTCTTTTTCTCTATTTTTCTTGTTCTACCAGTATTTTAAAGACAAAGTTCTGTATTTAGTGTGCTATGTGGGATATGCAGTAATGCTTCTACAATAACGTAGACTCAGCTACTGTGCAGAATGGATATCTTAAAAGGCTGTAATTTCTGACCTAAGCATATAGAAAGTGAACTATCAAGCTCTAGTGCCATCAAAATGAAATTTCAAAAAAGTTATCACATATGAATTTATCTAACAAGCTCTCACACATTTTGCAAATGGGAATGTAAATGATGGTTCCTATATACCAACCAGATTGCCTGATTAATTAATGCATTACAAGGGAAAAAAGTTTTATGTTTAAAGCAAGACTTGGTGACTACCTCAGTGCATTAGTTTTTATGGTTTTGATCTGATCTGGGTAAAGAATTACATTCAATCAACTTGAACTGTTTGTATTGATCTTCATAGAAGATTGGGGGGGGAAAAGATATATTGTCTCACTATAAACTTTTTCCTGGTTTTATTTGCTTTACAAGAGAGCAATATTTTTCTGTGCACAGATTGAGTGCAATGGCTCCATAAAACTGCCCAGGAGGCTTCTACAGCACCATTAGAAGTGCCTTGTCTCTGCTCAGAAGCTGCTGAGAAATACTGTTGTGGAAATGGGGTCCCCTGGAATATTATTCCTAGAGCTGCCATGATGAACAAGCACTTTAAATTCACATGAAATAATTCTGGGATGTGGTGACTAACATAGGAGTGTAGTGAATTTCTCCCCTAAAACATGCCTTGCTACATGTATAACTGCTTTAGAAATTAAATGTTTTGGAAAATCACTTGAGATGAGAGAATTAACATTAGGATTATAATTCTTTGGTTTCAATTTCGTTACATACTGGGGGTATTTTTTTCCCTTTTTCTCCCTTTTTTTTCTGTCTTTCTTTCTTTCTGGGCTCCAGTTTTCCACAACCATATTGTGGTTGCCTTGAATTCATCTGTTAAGTGAAATTACCCTCCAATCACTGAAAGAAGCTGTTGGACTCAACACAGATACGTGCTGTGGCACACAAGGAGATCATTTGGGAGGAAACTGTGACTTAGGCTACAGCTCCTTCTGCTCTCCCTTCACTCACACGAGCTCAGGAAGAGGTGGGACGCAAAGTGTGTCCTCTCACCCATTCTGGGGATGAAGCTGGCCCAGGCTACCTTAGCAGACTGGGTTCCTTTGCCCTGCTTTGAAGAGGGTTTCAGTGGCTAGAAAAGATCATGTTAGTGAGAGATAGGTCAAGCATCTATAGCATGGAGATAAATCTGTCACACTCTCCACAGAAAGCCCAAGCAGTGAGAATTCACACACCATTTATGCAACACTCTTAGCATAAAAGCAGAGGTGAACCTTCCCGAGAGTATGAAGGAATCTCCCCTCAAATTAATCCATGCCATCGAACTGCTGTAACTGAGAAGGCTGTTTGTTCCCAGCTGTTTAACTTTGCCACATTTTGTACCACCTGCAATGACATTTCATTACTGTGGAGTGACAGCAGCAGAACAGCCATGCAGCTATCAGCAGGAAAGGAAATTAGTGATGTTATGATTAACAAAATAGCTTTGACTTAGCCAATGCTGAGAGGACAGGCTCCAAAGGAATCAAATACTGCAAGTATCAGGAATGAACTATCAGCACCACCCTGTGGTTCCCTTGCTCTCTTTCTTCCCGGTGTGGGTCAAAAGGGAAAGGATGAGGCCAGGCAAACTCAAAAAGAAGAGCTTCTGGATTTTGGCCTCTCCTGTTTCATATGGCTGATGCTAAAAACTTACCCTTCTGCCCTCATGACATGAAAGAAGACCAAAAAAGATATTCAGAAAAGATGGGTGGTTTTGTGGGATGGGAGGCGATGATAAATATGTTCATAATGCCAAGGCTGTGGGTTTGATCCTGGAATGGGCCTTTCACTTAAGACTTGGTTCTCCATGGTCTCTGTGGGTCCCTTCCAGCTCAGAATATTCTGGTATTCTATAACATCCTCATCAGCAGCCAACATTCTGCCCAGTCTTCTTCATGTCTGCAGCTCTTTAAATTGTTCCCACAGGGCACTGCAGTCTGATGGAAAGCTTACGGAAACAACTGAAATTTAATCATGGTTCTGTCATAGCTTTTACAGGTTTCCTTGTTCTTATAATCTCTGATTCAGATAATTAACTGAAAAATGGATGTAAGCGTGGAAGGAAACCTCTCCTGTGAAATTCAACATATGCACCAAGTCCTGTCAAAATTAGAGTGGTTTGGTTGTGCAAAGCAATACACAAATTCTCTCCTTATTTTAGCAGAGTCTTCATTAAGGTACCAAATTAAGAAAAGAATTATACTAGTTGCATATCCTTATAGTGTAATTTTCACTGCTGATGGAATTTCACCTAAATTAATGGACTCATATGAAAACAATAAATGCCATTCAAGGTGATATTTATGAGGCTATCTGTGCCTTCCCCTATACAGTTGATTAGTTAAAACAATCAACAAAATACAGACTGAGCTTCCACACTGGACATTTTTGTTTATAAAGAGGAAAAGTCCCTGTATATATTGGCCACTAAAGTAAATTCAAATGTTCTTTCACTAACAAGTCTTTCAAGTATTTGACTTATTTCTGTATGACATTCTGTTGATTTTGGAAAACATCAAGATGAAATTTATCACCAAAGTGTGTGTTACCACTTTACTAGTTTAATATGAGAGTACTGAAGGGATTGAGGACACCATGTGGAAATGCAACTACCACTTTCCTTTGATTACAAGATGCTGACTGATATTTGAGTCTTGTTTTTACAGCAAACTGGTTATGTATATCAAAACCAGTAATGTCCTTCTTATTTTATTTACACATTCTAAGCTCTACATTGCTTCCTTCAAACTACTGCAGACCTTGAAAATGTTTATTTTAGAGCTGTTTATGCCCAAACCCCAGTAAGGAGGATGGTGCCCTTTGATGAGCTACACACTGGATGGGAGCCCCAGGTTCAGTTTCGGTGTTTGTTCTGAAAGCTCCCACTCCCTTACCAGATTTAAAGGACTCAAGTATTGCCACACTCCAGGGACAGAATGAAATCTGAATCTTTTGAATCTTCACCTGCCACTGGACCAAACACATTAGCGGAGTACTTTGACTCCAGCAGCTGCAGGGGCTTGCGCTTTCAGAGAGGAGATTATTTCCTTCACAGAAAGCAAGAGTTTATTGAGCACTCCTGAATTAAGCTGGAAGACCAGCCCAAGCTTGGTGCTGCTGAGGGATGCTAAGGAAAGAGTAGGCTCTGTAAAGTGGCTGGGCTCTCTTTCCTGCTGTCTGGCACCGGCGCCAGGGAATGCTCAGCAGGCAGGAAAGCAGCACAATTCCATTCAGCCTGTACTCAGGGCCACCCTGGACCCTCAAGAGGCAAACAGCACTGACAGTGCCTGTCCATGTGTGGTTCAGAATCACTTCATTCCTTTAGATAAACAGAGATTTAAAGGAATTACCTATTCCTCATCATAACTAAGCTAAGCCTACCATACTCTCTGCTTTCCAGAGACATGACAGCAGGTTTCCCTAAATCAGAAACACACAAGTATGTGCAGTGTCATAGTGGTAACTTCCATTGTTATCCATCCGTCTGAGACTCCCAGACCTATTTCCCATTTAGTGAGAAAAAGCAAAGAACCAATGCTTCACTTTGTTCTCCCCTTCTCACCTAATTTTCTTTTAAATTTCATTTTCAAGCCTTTCTGCATTGCCGAGAAGTATGTGTCAACAGACCAGAATTAAAAAGGTGACAAACTGTGAAGAATTAAAACTTCTAATTTAACAGATGAGCAACTGCAAATAACAAAATCTCAGACAAACACAATTTTAATGAAAGGTGACATGCTGGAGACAGAAGTTTTTCCCCTCTCTCTTCATCATGTAACAGCAAATTAGTTTAGGAACCCATACAATAATGCTGTGAATGCAATAACAAATTCATATCCTGTGCTGTTAGTTTTGTTTGCTTGTTTGCTTTCTGAAACCATATATGACACTTCTTTCGTAATAGTATATTTTCTTCATACTAAATGTGTCAACATTTGTTCATGTCTGGACTCGCTCTCATTCTTATTACAATCAGGTACAGCTCGTATTCTTCACCTCCTCAGTGGAGCTTTACATTTCAGCTGCTGAGGGATGAGGGGAGGGCTGGCACTGCAGCATCCTTTCTGGAGTTTTCTAGCACCTTGTGATGTAGAAAAGTGATGGAATACATGTTTCCCACTTGCTTCTAATGAAATTTTCCACTGTGATAAACACCAGAAGGAAAAGTAAACATGGATATAGAGGAACATACTGAACAACACTCCTTTACTGCTTTTAGGAGGGCTATATCCAGCCCAATCATTAACATGAGTGAGATCCCTGAAATCAAGTCAAATCCATAACCAATGTAAAGTAACAAACTTTTGTAGAACTTATCGAGTACCACACTGATTTATGTCAATTTGGGATTTTGGCCCAGTCAAATGCATTCTACCTATCTAACAGATGAATGCAGTACTCTGAGTACACCCAGCAGTGGTTTGAAAAGCCAGCAGAGTGTTAAAAACTCCTTTTAACTAAATATCACTACTTCCTTTACTCCAAGGGTGTAATTAGATCAAGGGGTTTTATAGGCAGTTCACCTAGTGTTGGTGAGCATCACTCAGCTGCCTCCCTGAGGATCACACTGGAGTAAGTTTTCAGATGTATGCAATTAACCTCAAGTAAGCACAAAGAGAGGCTGAATAACTTCAAATGACTTCTTAACAAAGTAGTGTTTGCTCCACAGCAGGTGGTCACCATGTGTAGTCTTAGGAAGGGCCTAACTTAGAATGCATTCTCATATTCAAGGTCACTGAAACAGCTCTTTTTACTGTGCTTGAAAGAATAAAGAATATCAAGGATTTTCTCAAATTATTATTATTATGTGAACCAAATAACAAAAATTTTTATCCAGATTCCATGAATGAGTTTTCCAGCCCAGTGCCTGGGAGTCTTCCCCCAAGAGTTCATAACATGTGTAGTATAAATTCCCCTAGATAGCAGAGTACTCTAATTATTGCCTTTCCTCTACTCATGTACTTAAAAATAACTCTCTCCTTTATTTCCATACCCGTGGCAGGTGCCACAGTAAATCAACCAGTGGGAATCTCTCCTATGCACCTCTGCCTTACTGGGTATTAATGAGGTTTTCCATTTGACTTCCATTAGGGAATGATTTCAAGAATTCAGCATATGGGACTTGCTGTTTAAACTGTTTACAAGTGACACTTTGGCTCTGGAAATGTAAAGTATATATGACAATGGGGGCTGTTTCCCCATGTAACCCATCTGTGATTAATTGTGTATTTTATGCAATCATCTGAATTTAAAGCAGAATCTACAACTTACATTTTTCTTTCTTGAGGCATAAAATATGTTACGGAATAAACCAGCTGCATATTTTTTGACTGCAGCAAAATTTCATCATGTTAGTCTGTTTTATGCATGTTTGGGGAAAAAGGACCTCAACAGTTAACAACATCATAGAATAAATAATGGAACTGGGGGGTCATTTTGCTTATATTGTACCTGACAATTGAAATTCCAGAAAGCATTAGCGAGCAAATATTGGAAATTATCAGAAGTAAAAGCTTAGAGGGGTCCAATGTAAAAAAAGGAAAATTATCCCTTACAGCTTCACATTAAGTCAAATGGCAGCCATTCTTTTTATATCACATTTGAACTAAGCACAAATATTTCTCACAGCAGCGGGAGCCAGTGGTCTGGACTGTTACCTCATTGTGCTGACTTGGTACAAACACAAATCAGAGAGAGAAACACTTTCTCTAATAATTACATAAAAGAGAATTAATGATTTGGAGGACAACATGAGAACTCCACAGTCCTATTTTAATCAGCAAGATAGGCAGCTGTCTTTGCACCCAGGGAGAATTAATGTCAGGACCTTTCTTTAAGAAATTAACTATGACACTGGCTTTGTCAGAAAGAAGAAAAGGATAGATATACCACTTGTTGCAGCTTCCTTCTGTTGCACAATATATTAAATAATAAACCTGAGTATTAATTCAACTGGGACAAAATGTAATGAAGAAATGATGTATAAATTAATACATTCATTTAAATTCAAATTTAGTAAAAAAAGATACTATGATGCAGAACCATCTGTACTGTGCCATATGTCAGGTAGAAGGACAAATAAAAATCAAATAAGATCATTAATAATCTTTCTGGGAATAGTTAAATATTTTCAGCATATTAGATTAGAGAGATCATTACATTTTTTAAACAGGTACATACTGTTGCCATTATTTATGTGTGAGACACAGACTTAATGGGGAATATGTCACATTATTAACTTAAATAATATTTCAGTATTTTATTAAACCTTCCCTATTATTTAGAAAATTTATAAGCCTGAGGACAAGCTATCCAATTTCCTAACTCTCTTAACTTTGACCTAAAGGGGAGTTAGGAGCTCAAGTGCAATTTAGGATATGGAATTCTTGTAGATGATGTTTCTCAACTCAAAAATTCGAAAGGTAAAGGGAGAAGGAAGGTTGTGAGTCATATAAGCCATGAGGATTTTTCTGTGTTGGTTCTGTGGACTCACAGAAAGCTTGGAAGCAAGCAAGATCTTGCTGTACAAAACCTTCCTTAAAATCAGGTCTGTTCACTATAACTAAAAATAGAAAGTTCCCTCATTTTGATAAAGAAATCCTCAGAGAACTTGAACAAGGCAGTCAGGCTGCACAAGTTCCCAAAAAGTGTTTTGGGAAGAAACCATGAAAAATGGTTTACAAGCACCTGCAGAAGGTAAGATAGAATCACCAATGAGACCTTTTCCAGCCCAGGCCCTTGCCTGCCTCAACAAGGCTCGAAAAAGCAGTGTAAAATACCCAGTGAGGAAAAACTTTGTTTTAAATTTTCTGCATTGTCGTTAATATGAGGTTTCCATTGATTACTTTACTTCCTAACTGATACATCTTAATGTACTGGAGGCTTTCCCAACAATTTACTCTTAATCACAATTATTCTTTTATAAAAGAACTGTTCCTGTTTTGTTCATGCACATTCAGCATTACTAGTTTCTTGCCTCTCAAATAAACCATGTTTCCATATTTTACTTTTCATCTTAAGTAAATCCCTCCAACTATAATAATGACTCTATGGCTCATCTTTGATCTTCATTTAATTTGCCCAGACATTTATCTCCAATGAAGATATCCCTACATCTAAAAAGCCACAGAAAAGAACCTTATTTTTTTTTGGCTCCATGACATAATGACTCTGCATGCTTCCCTAACTTTGCACTGCTAAGCTGCAAAATCATTTCTAATTTCTGATCTGTTATCTCCCTGAACATTGGTAGTGCTGTGCTGTCCTAGATCTCTCCCTCCTACTGAATTTCTTTTCTGTTAATTTCCTCTAGATATATTTTAATTTTCAATGGCTCTAAGGCTTCTAAGGCTTGCCTGTTATTTTTGGTCTATACTTTAAGCTCTTTTTAATTTGGTTTGGTTCTCTGATATTTGCAACTTGTCAGAAGTTAATGTCATCTATGGATTTCATTAATTTTATCTTTTTGTCATTAAGTTTATTTTCCTGCTCTTTTTAAAAGTATAAGAAAATGACACAAGTATCCTCTAAGATGAAATTAAAGACAAGAAGCATTCCTGTGGCAGCCTGTACACCGCTGCTTTATCATTCAGGGATTCATCCTTCTTCAGGATTCTAATGTATATTGCACATCTGCACACAAAGCAATTGCTGTGGGGAGACATTTTCAGATCCATGAAGAATTAATGTAATTCATATTATACCCATCACACTCTCCCCAGTGCCTAATGCTGTTATATGTTTGCAAGGACAGCACTGGAGTTGGAGCAGCAATCCTCTGTGAAGCCAAATCACTTCTTGTTTATGTCTCTAGATCATCAAGGCCTTCCATCACTATCCTATAGAAATTCACTGTGGAATGGCTAATTCATGGTGACATTCAGAGCTGGCTGTGAGATCAGGACCAGAGTCAGATGCTCTGAAGACAAAGACAGCAGGAAGTTCAGCCACAGAAAAATGGGTATTGGCTGTTGAGCACATCACAGGATCAATCCTCCAAACATCCGTACCTGGGACATGGAGAGACAGCAAAACTCTAAAAGCTGAGTGGGGCATTTGGAATATCCCCACCTGATGAAATTGTCTAAAGAGCAAATTGCTTTCTAGTAGATTTTCAGAGCAGTCCTAGAACCTACTTTTCCTGTCTTTTTAGCCAGGTAGATAAGGCCACAACAATTAGTGGTTGAAAACAGCTGACAAAACATAAACCCACAAGGGATTTTTCAGCTCTGGAATATCAGATGTTGGACGAGCATCCATTTCCCATCTCCTCCAGAAATAAGAGATGAGGGGAGTTACAAATAGAGAAGTTCCCCAGGAGCTGGTAAGTACTGATCAGCACGGTGAGTTCAGCACCCCAGCCTGAGGTTCCAGCTCTCAGCCTTGCAGCAGCACCCCAGTTCCCGTGTCACAGTCACACTTTGGGGGCTCTTGGTTCTTCCCACCCACCTGGATCCTGCTGGGACAGAGGAGCTGCTGTCCTTGGCAAGAGCTGTGGGACAAAGTCTCAGTTTCTGAAACAAGAATCAGGATAGAGCTGTGGAAGTGAAGACTTCCTGCTTATTACATTCCTGGATAGTTCATGCAGTCCTGCGAATAGAGATATTTTAGAATTTAAAGTGTGAGTCTCAAAGATTCACTCCATCTATGTAGTTTCTCCCTAGTGTTTATTTTATCTAGCTTGGAAAAGCAATTTTGTGTTTTCCCTCTGAATGTATATACCTGTGTATGTGTGTGTATATATAAAAAATGCACATATTTATAAAATACATATCTACTACTTCCCTTAGTTTCAAAATGTCATTCCCTGTGGCCTTACCTCTATTACACACATCATTCATTAGATTATGAAAACCATTAATGTCAGGCAGCAGAACCAAAGGAATTCACTAAGGGAGCACCATTAGCATATCAAGTAGCTATTTCTCAGCTAAATATTCCTGACAGCCCTCATTACATATGATGGATGGGCTTTATAAGAGGTAGTATTTCCAGAAGAAAATAAAATCTCAGCATTCTACCACATGTGGCCCAATAACTAGATATCATTTTTTGACTGTCTGTTTGCATTTCTTTCCTTTTCTTTTTTTTCTTTCAGAATGAAAGAGTTGTAAAACTCACAAATGGATTAACCACATAATTCAAAATTCATTAAAAATTGTGAGCCTAATTTAGCCTGGTTTCTGAATTCTGCACATGCTTTAGTCATGGGATCAAACACCGTGTGTCATCCTAGCTGGATTGCCGGCAGCCTGTCAGAAATAAAAATATACATAACTGAAAAAGCAAGTAAGGCTGGCTTTTAAAAGACCTTGTAACGCCAAAACTTTTTATGAGTTGAAAGCCAACGTTTTCTGAGGTAAGAAATGCAATTTTAAAAGAAAAAAATGACTGTAGCCATGTCTTCAGGTGACAAAGAATTGTTCTTTCAGCTCCTCATGAGGGTTGAGCACAAGGAGCCACAAAGAGGAGCAGTGGGCACACACATGGCACCTGACAACGCCCTGGTGGGGAAATGCAGACACAGAACTTCTTTAACTGGGCACAGGAAATAGTTTCAAATTTTCTGCTGTGCACTTTTCTGTAAGTGTCACTAGTGGAGTGTACCTGTACCAACAACAGATTTACCCCCTGCACCTCTTGTGGTTCTCTCACGTACTGATTTAAGTTTGGGGTTTTTTTTCCTAAATACGGCAATACAATTTGTCTAGCATGATTTATTATCAATACTGCTAAAATTTCATGGTTCTCTGACCCTCTAAATCTGAAGTGATTTGACTTCAATGAGGCAGAGCACTCCTTTGCAAACTAAATTATAAAACAGCAGGGTATTAATTTTATTATTATTCAGAAATGAGCTTTATTGCACAATCAGGAAATTGACTGGACACCTACTGCACAATGATCTCCAACACCACATGCTGATGAGGCAGGAGGATATTTTCAGCCAGTTTCTTTTCCCAAATTTCCCTTCTTCCTGTTCAGTTGTTAGCTCTCACTTGTTAACCTGTTGCAGGTTTTTTTCCTCACTTTTATTTAGAGGAAGAGTTTCACCAGTAAGGGAAAGAGGTTCATTATACAAGTAATTTAAAAACAGAGAGACAGAGAAGCCATTCCTTAGAAAATTGCTAAAATCACTCAAATAACATTTTTTTAACTCCCCAAGAAGCTTTCTTCCTACCAGGTCCCTTCCAATTCAGCATATTCTGAGGCTCTGTGATCCTGTATAATTCTTTAGCATTTGAATGCACGAGTTCTGAGGTGTTAATAACACTCTTGTGGTACTTCCAACCAATCCAGACAGATACAGGAGGTTTTATAAATGTCTCAGCATTTTAAGAACTACTTTTGTGGGGTTTTTTGGTGTTCAAACTCTATGAAGTGTGCTTTTTTTTCTTAATGTGTGATACTTCAGAAATGCAGAGTGCTCATCTCTTGAAAATGAGTGCTCTAAAACAAATTAAATTTGCCACAAAGATATTAAAGGGCCCAAAGATAAATTCTCACCTTTGCCAACTCTGTCTGATGCAATTATAACCAATTATAAAACTATTGGAAACCAGTTAGTTAGCATTTTCAACACTGTAGGAGGACTCCTGGCCAAGATGTGTTTTGAGATATCTTAGATTTTAATGGAGTTGTAATGAAATATAATGACAGTAATACTTCCTGCCTATGAAAGCCTTGAAATGCTTACCATTACCTTTCTCACACAATTAATTTCTACATGATATTAACACAATGATGGTATTTATTATACAAAAATAAAACTGTATGGGCATATTTTCAAGACATACTCTGAATATTACTCCTCAGACTATTTCACATTTATTCTAGTATCAACAGTTACATTTAAATGAAAATGAGCAATTACTCATAGAATGTCAATGCAAGAAAATCAACCCTGCCACGTGTACTTTCTCAAATGTTAGTTTAAATATTCAGTTCTCATCAACAGTGTGAACAATAAATCACAGCACACTTCATGGATGATGCAAACTGTCAAGAGTAAATGTATTCATTGTTTCAGCTTCAATAATTATCTCTATGCCCTATTAATATATAATAATATATTAATTCTCATAACTCTCACTGCCCAGACAATTTTTTAAGCAGGAGTTTATATACAAAGATATGATATATCCTGAGAATTTAGAGTTGAGAATTCATTCAATAAAGCTAAAACCTTAGTGTTCCCTAGCTAGGTGTTACTTCAGAAGACATTCCACTGAACTTTAGGAGTCAATAGATCTGAGGCAGAAGGTGCATAAGATACACCAGGACAATCATTGGCCTAGTTCTTCCACTGGAAGGATTTTCATGTGCTCTTCTTTCTGGTATTTCATTTATCATTTCATTTCCCTATCTGCAAAAGAGGGACCCTAATGCTGTCTTCTTTTGAAAAATATTGTCAGGATTACATGCAAGAAAAATATTAAAGTCAAATCCAGAAATAGTTATAGATTAATAGATAGATAGATTCACTTTTGCAAATCTTGAAGAGCAGAAGAATAACAGTTGTTCTGTATTATTAGAAAGGAAAAAAAGAGAGATCTGACTTGTTTCTTCTCCTTATAAGTTTCTGTATATCTTTCCACAAGGAGTGGCTGATGATTCAGCCATCACCATGCTTCTGGACCTCAGTCTTGACAAATGTCATTCACCCTGCATTTCATTCACAAGAATGTCAGAAAATATTTGGACATTTTTAATATATAGGCATTTCTGCAGCACATCTCCAGACTGTAGATGAAGAAATGTACAATACCACTGAGTTAGACCTGGGAGTATAAAATGGCTTACAGAATATTTTCAGTGTGGTTTACAAATATTCTCAGGTTGTAGTGTATTGCTTTAAAATTAACACATTAATAAGAAGCAATAACTGCAGGGTCCTTGATTTCACAGGGTGTAAGTCAGCAGGCAGAACCCTTTACTTCCATCTTGGGCTGCTTCCTCTCCCAGACCTCTGCACACACACAGGAGCAGTGGATGGCAGCAGGAGCACACAGCCTCACTCAGTGGGGCATCCCCTTTTGCCTTTATTGAGGACAGGCTGGAAGCAGGGCAGTGCTTGCAGGTCCCCTGGGCCCTCCATCTCCCCTCTGCACCGACAGCCAGTGGGCTCTGCAGACACAAAGCAGCATCCTAGAAAATGTTTGGTGGCAGTGCTGCCAGTACTTTACATGGATTTACACCTGCACAGTGAATAAAAACAAGAGCAGTTCAGGTATAAGTGGCACGTTTGCACATTTAAGCAGCAGGAGCCTGTTGATGAGCAGACTACCTTCAAGCCAGCCCTGATCATTGTGGTGCTTGCAGTGAAGATCTTCAGGAGATGCTGTTGCCTACTCTCTCTGACTTTTACCGCCCCCCTGCCATTTAATCCCAATTGAATCCTTCCCCACCCATAGGACTGAGTGCTCCCAGAGATACACAGCTGGAGCAGAGCTCAGGTCAACAGACCAACCCAATCAGCATTTCACTGAAATTTCACTAGTATGTAGTGCAGGAAAAAGGAAAAGAAGCAGATATCAAATGCCTTATTCTTACCTTCATCTGCATTTGGGAAAACATGCAGTGTAGCTCCAGAACACGTAATTTTCTTCAAACATAGTGTAGGTCATTGTCTGGGTCAGAATTGTTCTCAGCTTATTCCAATGTCTCTTTTACAGGTGAGAGTGTACCTGGCAATGTCAGGCTGTGACATCTTGACATGGTATCTGCTTTGTGGGTGGATATGTAAAACAGGAGTCTCTGCTGTGAGTTCTCCCCTGTTGAGAAAATGGCTCACAATTTTCTGTACAACATTTGTGTTGCTTTCTCTCTCTCAAGTTTATAAAAAGCAGGCATGTATTAGGGCCCTCAGAAGCCTTGAGTTTTAGGAGATTCCTATTTCTTGGTGAAGTTTTTCACACTGGCAGTTAGGAGGAAAAGTAAAGAGCAGCATAAGGGTACTTCTAAGAAGAAAGTAAAGGAGCTAAGAGATAAATGCAAAGGAGGGAATGGGGGAATGATAAAAAAACCTGGAAAACAGAGAAAGACAGTGTCAAATCCTGGTAGGGATTCATAAGGAAAAGTTGGAAACTTATATGGAGGAGAAGAATGTATAATGTATGTGCCATATAAACCATGGCAGGGGGTGGAGGTGGGCAGGGAGAAAAACAAAAAATGGAAAAAGTATATGAGAAGGGATAAGCAAAATAGTAGTAAAGGTTTCTTCAAGGCTGGCTTCTGTAAATGAGGAAAGGGAACAAGATACCAAGAGAGTGATTGTGCACAGACTGAAGAAGGGTCTGGGAAGCAGGGATATGGTGCTGCCTTCAACAAATTAACAGCACTCTAATCTTAAGAAGACACTGCCCAGAGCCTTTACACTTGTCTGAAGTAAAGCTTCAGGCCAGATGATGGAGAGAAACCAGCGCAGGTACCAATTATGTATGATCTTTTAACTGTAAATGGCAATGCACAGAGTTGATCCCCTGTACAGCACCTGAGACTGCAGCTGTAGAAATCTGGTAGTCTGCCTCACCAATTGAACACAGAGATTATTTCATCGTTTCTTTACCAGTGATTTTTAGGCAATTATCCTTCTATTTCTAAACCCTTCATTTGTCTGATTACCATAAATTTCCCACAGCACCTTCCATAATAACCTAGGATAAACAGAAGCACCAGCAAGTGTAAATTATGGAAGAGAAACAGAACTGGAATTATATAATAACATCCTTCTCCCCTACAGAGAGCCAAAAGGAAAATTAATCTTTTGCTGTGTGCATCTGGGAACTTTAATAATATGGTAAAAATAAAAAATATTTTTACATAAGTCCAACTCTTAATTCATTAAGTAATACAGCAATACCATATTGCATAGGGAACACTGTGTTTAAAAACAAAAGCCAAAGCTAACAACATTTAAACCAGAAATTTTAAAATAGTACCAAAATCCTCTAATTCTCTGCGATGTTTCTCTAGCTATAAAGGGACTTTCCCCACTAAATATAGTAGGTCTTTTCCAGTTCCTCCTCCCTTTCTCTAACCCTCTCCTCTCCCAAATGGGAGTGGAGAGATATGAAAACTGAGCATAAAAAAAATAAATGTCTGTATGCAGAGATGTGCTCTTATCAGAGCTGACATAAGGAAATGAACTGTCATTTTCATCCTAAAAAGAAGTAGGAAGTATAGGAGGCTCCTACCTCAAGTTTACAAAAAAGTATTCAGCTGACCATGTCATAACATTGAGAATGGCTGGATTTAATTGTTAGGAAAATTTGCCTTTTTTCTTCCCCCTTTACTCCTTCCTTCCTTCCTAGTAACTGTGAATCCACCATTATCATGACTTGCACGTAAGTCTGAAGATGAATTAAAAAGCATGGCATGATTACCAAGCACATCCATTCCACCAAAACACATATTTCAGATTTAGGATTCTGCCTGGGAGAGAAATAGGTATCTATCAATGGCTGTGAATTTGAGCAAGAGTAGCTGACTAAAGACTCAGGTGAAGAAGTGCAGAGAAATATCTTGTGGATCACAATGATTAATTGCTCTGTGTTTATAGACTTCCAATACATTAAAATTATTTGCTTCCCTGTATGTGCAAGTAAAGACTGTTCACTATTTGCCTTTGAGAGAAAGGGCTGGAATAAAAAAAAAAAAAAGGAAGACAGACTGGTACTAATTCAGAAATACTGGACAAGTAAATGGGCCTCCTTTTTTTCCCAAATAATACTTCCATGTAGGGATATATGTTGGTGCAGTTTGCCCTTTGCAAGTGCTATATTTTTCTCTACATGCAATTACCCTCTTCCATACACACTTCAGTGAGTAATGGCAAGCATAAAGCCAGCAGGTTGCATGACACACCATGCTTCTACTGCTCTGAAACTGCAACAAACCCACAAGGCCACTTTTAAAATCTTGTAAACTCCTTGAAGTCAACTTATATCGATTTCTTTACTATGCACCAAAGATGCCTTATACGACAAACAGAATATCCAAGTTTTTCTCACTGTACCAGCCAAAGTCACATGAAATTTAAAGAGTAAAAATTCAAAAATCAACTTCTTTTTTAGCAGTCCAGGGCAGTTATGATTTGGATAAATTAGCAAGAAATCTTGTCTGCTCTCATTCTATAAAACCATTCAAGCAAAAATGAGCTATTTACCAGTCAGATGGGTCAAATTCTATGTCCACTCCAGTGAAAAGATATTACTCTAAATCATCTTTTGGTTCTATAGAAAACATAAAATACATTTAAAAATACAAATTTATAAAATTTCTGTTATTGATGTACAAGTGGTAAACATGCCATTTATATTGCCTTATTGTAAATTTTTCATTATTCAACACATTGAATAGCAAAATAAACCGCAGGTTGATTTTCTACATGGTTCATGACTGTTTGCTGCCATGGTTTTCCTTTTGAAAGGCAGTCATCTCTAGAGACATGCTCCATTCAATTACACATCACAGTTTTCTCAAGGCATGAGAAACTTCCTTATTGTACAAAATGTGAGAGCTGATCTGTGCCCCTTTCTTTGAAGCTGATTCAGAGTATATTTCCCAACATCTAATGTTGGAAGTAGTATCCAAAATTACAATTTAGCTATTTAAATGACAGAATGAATGCCAAATTCCCACGGCTCAGCCTAAATCAACTTGTTCATTTTATTTATTTTTTTTTTAAAAAACTGGGGAGCAAATAACACACCTTAATCTATTATTTTTTATTAAATATTGTGCCTGAGGAAATCTTTTGAAAACATGGGGTATTCAAATGTTTGCTGCATGGAGATGTGGTAGATACCATAGAAGCACTTGCCACAAGAGATGAATCTTTAATTTGTCCCTCAGTGGCTGGATTTTCTCTGGAGGAGGTACAGAGAAAATATCCCAGCTAATTAAGCAGACATCCAATATTATTAAGCTTTGTCTTACAAGGCACAGAGAAGAGCAGCCTGATTTTAGCACTGCAGAACAACTGGGAAAGAGAGGAGCTCTGCCCAATCCCTTCCCTGCTCAGCAGTGTCTGACGGGCTCTGGGGCTGGCTGCTCATGGCAACTCTCATTAAACAGGTCAGTTGGGCACCCTTTAGAGAATTACCCATCTCACATAAATGCTCTGGAGGGATAGGAGTCTCACAGTGTGCTGTGGTGTTTTCTGTCTGGGTTGAGTCTGGTCCATACTACAAAATCACTTTCATAACTACATTTGTGTTGACAGCCTGAGGAAAGACAAGGGACTGAAAAAAATGAGGTGGAATTGTCTTATGGTGATTCCTGTAGGTCAAGATAGAGAGGCAGGGGAAAATGTTCTTTCCTCCTAACCTGCTCACATGCAGATGTATCAATTCATTTTCCACAGCCAATGCATTTAATTAAGGAAGAAGTTATGTGTGGGGAAAATAAAAACAAAAAAACCAACTCAAACTGGAAATAGAGAAAGGAAGCAAGACCTTTTCTCCAGTGTGGAAAAAGGACAAAATTTACCTATACACAGGTCCTCATAGTTGCACAGAATCACAAGTATGAAAAATGGCAAGGGAAAGTCATTGAGTGGTGGAATGGGCTACTACCATTCATTGTTTTTTTAGGGCCTGGTTTCAATTTGTATGAAATTTCCTTTCATAGGACTGTTTTATTAAGATAACCCAGTAAAATTCAAACATATTAAGTTAATGGAAATAATTTTATTACATTTTGTTAGATTTTTCCATTAACAGTATTGACTTTTAGTGGCTTTGTTAATTAGATATTAACGGGAACATTAAAAAATTAGTGACAGAGTGACAAGTTTAAGGTCAGGAGGCTTAGGGACCTGACAGCTAAGAGTAAAACCAGTTCTCAGACTGGGTTGGGAAAACACTTCATTGTGTCTGTGGAGAGAAAGTTAAAAAATGCTCTTGTGGGTTCCATTCCCATCTTCATTTAAATTTCGATATTCAAATGCATTTCTTTCATGTTGGATTTGCTACTGAAAACACAGGCTTGAGACATAACCCCATCTTGTGTGTGGTTTTTTTTTTTAATTGAATTCTGATGAAAACTGAAAATCACAACTGGTTTCTTACCTGTTCCCTGTCAGCATCAAAGACTTTTTCAGTTTCAGCAGAAGTCGCTGTGCTTTCCCTCAGCAATAATGCCAGTGATGTTGAGCTTCCCTCAGAAAAACTCTTGGAAGTTCATATAACAAAGTGAGAACTGTTTTAGATGAAGAGCAGCAACACACCTGCCCACCTTTCTTGCTGGTCTCTTCCAGGTTCTACATATCATTCCCAATGCAATACTGAAAATAAATGAAATTTTCCTGCTGTTGCTGCAGCTGCAGTTTCTTGCAAGGAACCTTGTCTTCGGCACCCAACCAACAAATCCAGTTTGGTAAAGTCTATTAAAAAAACTTTTCAGCCTCCCTAGATAGGCATGAACATTATCAGAAACACAGCTTTTAGGACATAGGGCACTATGAGATTTGCTGCACCAATATGTTTAGTGCTTTTCCTTTTAATATTAGCATATAGATATTTGAAGTTCACTTATGCATAAGCGTAAATCTGAAGTAGCAGGCAGGATTATTCCTCACCTTAATGTGCAAATGAAGCCTAACAGACTCCTCTTTAATTACTGATGTTCTTCAAGTCAAGAAGTGCCTAAAGAACTGTATCTGAATTTGGCCTGCAGGAATTCTGGTAGGTGTCTCATGGTTTAATCTTTTTTGGACACAACTATTTCTAAATGCATTAACAAATTCTTTATTCCATACACGTTCTGCCAAGTCTTACTTTTAAAGTTATGAGAATTATGTACTTCTTACTACGAAGCCTAACTCTTTTGAGTTAGGTTGTCAAATTGTCCAGAATATTGTTTTTGAACTTGATCAAGTAGTTGTTCATTGTTTTCATCAACTCACTTCAGCAATCTTTTTTGTTTGGCATCATAAAGCATTTTTCATAGCTTTCAGGGCCATTTTTGTACTTATTTTTCACTCTTTCTCCTATTTTTTAAAAATATAGGAGCCTGAAGTTTTGATCACAACCAAGAGGCTGACTCACCAGTGCCATATGAGACCAACCTTTCCAAGTTATTGTCATGTTTTGCTTTACATTTCCATATAGCATAAACCAGAATGCCACTCAGAGGGGTATGCTGAGTTCTTCTGTAGACCAAGACATCCTGACTGCTACTTTTTGATACCTGGACAAGCAGATCGTGTGTCCTTTTGTTCCTATGAATATCCAGGCTGATAAGGTTTCACAATAAAGGGAGAAGGACCTGTTCTTTAATTTATTTTCATGTAGTTTCAGGGAAAGTACCATGGATGAAATACATCTCATAGATAAGGATGTAACTAATTTTTTTTATATAAAGGATGATGAGGGAAGGAGAGAGAAAAATTTAGTCACCATCTATGACTTTACTGTCTTAAGTGCTGAGGAAAAAAAAGACACATTGTACTGTTGTTTTCTGCCTCCTGATTTGTTAACTTGAGTTAATTTTATTTGCTCTTGAGTAGATTTTCCACAGCTGTCTCTTTTTACACTTGATCTTCCTGCTTGATAGAGTCCCATCACAGGCAGACCCAGCACACATGCTGCTCAGCTGCTGTGTGTGTCCTTCAGTCCTCTTTAATTGGTACACAGTTTGCACTCTTTACAGGGATTCCACAAGGACAAAATTTCTGCAGGCAAAATGCCAGGGCAATCTTCACTGGAAAGCCAGATGTTCCATTTCATCAGTCGAAGGGCTGGTGTGGTCCTGCCAGGGGAGAGCAGGAGGGATCTGTGCCTCTTTCTCAAATCAGACACAGAGTTAGTTCACCACTAAGTTAACTGCCTCCGATTTTTGAAGTGAATTCTTTTTTTCACCATTCATCCGGAAATAATTTGAAAGCAAAACAAGCAAAGCACATCAAAATAATTGCAATCCTAAGTAAAAAAAAAAAACAAACTCCACTGAGGCTTTGAACACTTTATAAATTGCTTCTCAGTTAAGACATTCTTGAAAGACACATGCAGCAAAATGCTGTCATCTGAATTTAAAAAAAAAGTATGATGATTGTGCTTGTTAATTGTGTTTGTTTTCTTATGACTAATTTATTAAGGACAATTGAGAAAGCTAAAGCGTTTGAACTGATTTTCCATTTGTTTGGCTATTAAAGTTCCTCTGTGAAATGTATGTTTACTTAAAGTATCTCCAGCTACCCATTTACAATGCATTTGTTAAATTAGTTAAGAGACTTTAATTGGGCATGGGGGATTTGTTGTGCTATTCCCCTTTCTGTTTACTAAAAATACATGAGAACAGTGAGCAATTTATTTATAACCTTGTTATATTAGGCCATTACCAACATCAGATTTTTTTCCATAACGTATTTTTAATTTGCATTGACAGAATTCAAGTCATGTTTGCTTTTTTTCTGTTTTTATTAGAGCAGCCTGAAAACTGTTTCTAGTTAAATATGGTGGAATCACATATTTTATTTGGAACAGTGTTCACAGATATGGACCCCCAAAAAAAGCAACAATATTGAACCAGCATAAGACAAAGCTTTCTTTTGCCTCCCATTAAGGTAAATAGTTTAAGCAGTTAACTATATTTGAGACTAAAAATGCACTGTATTTTATTGGTATTATCATGAGATAGACATGTCTTTATTTTGATCCGATCCTAGCCATTGCACACCAATTAAAACACAGCAAACCAATAAAACTCCAGTGGCAAGGCTTTGGTTCCAGTGCTCCTCTGAGACGAGGGTGTCTGCACACCTCTTCAGACAGGCCATTCAGAGCCAGGATCAAATCTCTTCTAAAGCTGTCTCACTGCTAGAACCATGTCCAGTCAGACCTCTGTGCTCACCCCCTGGGGAAACTCACTGGCCTGCCACGCCAAGGAAAGTGGTTCATTCCCAGGAACAAGCACGTAATTAAATGTTTCAGCTTTCCAGAACTAATTTTTTCTGTCTTGTTAAATGCAGTTGCTTTAACAGAATTTTCACTCCAGCTGACACAGATCTGTTGAGATGGGATGAGTGAGTAAGTTAACAGCTGTAAATGTTAACAAGTTATTTAAGCTGTTTTAGAAGTAAGACTGTTTTTATGGTAGGGGAAATCAACACCATACTCTGTATGCCAAATGTTTTTACTGAACATAATGTTCTTTGAACTTGATTTGTTTTCCATAGCCCAAAGAACAGTGTTCTGTTGTTATAAAAAAAAATTGCAGTAATTTTTCAAAGGACTGTGTAGCCCTGGAACACAAGGCTAGTCCTGAACTGGTGTGAATTAGCATAAATGTCCATTTCAATTGAGCTATTCCCCTTTACACTAGCAGACTTCCCAGACAAATATGTTTAATGGAAAAGAAAACCCTTAAGAAAAACAAAATACTTCAGAGGGGAATATAAAAGGGAGTATGATCATCATAGACACACTCCTGTCATCTTCCAAAATGCATGCAAGGTAAAGTTTCTTCCTCTTTTCCTGCAAATTATTCTAATCTGCAGAAATTATTATATGTCACAAAACTTCAGATTGTGCATCACTTCATATAATTTAAATGTGGGGGTTAACCTACCTTTTTATCTACCTTAACATCAGAAACTTCTCTTTGAACCTGCCTTTAGTTCTACTTTTTGATTAGAGCTATCCTTGGTTGGCTGTGGAATGCCAAACCTTATCTCTTTTTCTAAGAGCCTAAAATTAATGACAGTTTGTGTGCAGAACCCAGGACTTCTTGTAAGACCACAAATTATTTGTGCTGAACTAGGACCTGGTTTGATTTTTAAAACACATTCAGAATACTTTTACTTAGGTTAACACTTTTATTTTTTAAGAGTGCTCCAAGAACATGGAAATAAAAGTGAAAAGACTTAATGAGTCCTTTTGGGGTTTATGACTGCAATCAAAAGCTTAGAAAGAATAGAGGCAATAAACCAATTGATGGTACTGTACATCCTGGCATAAGCAGCACAGGGGAGGGTATTTGCCTGACTTTGATGGAAACTTACTGCTAAATCTTATGTTCAAGAACTAGAAATAAAAGTTAATACACTTATATGATTTTTCTTAATAGACTATATATATTCAAAAATGTATAATAGCAGTAGGAAAACATGGAGACAGTTTTAGTGAAGATGTTGTTTGAATCACTGAGTTGATTTTTATGTTGTTTACTTACATGTTATTTCACATAGCTTAAAGCAAATGTAGTTTTAAATCCTGGGCAAGATAAACACTGGTTAGAAATTTGGGGAAAAAAAAAACAAGTAAAAATGACAAATATTTCACAGAGCTTATCAGGAAGTGTCAAGAGCAGCCTTCTTGGTGAACAAAGAGTTTAGCAGCCAGCAGCTAATATTCTCACAATGCCATCTTGACAAATTTAGCACTCCAAATCCTGAGAGCCCAGATTTATACCCATCTGGCAATACTGAGAGACAAACACTCATCTATCAGATGTGCTGCAGAGCTCACGTTCCCATGCAGAGAGCAACAGCCATCCTGTTTTCATCTCGAGCTATCTCCAAGCATTGCGCGTTTCCTGATTTCCTTGTCCTGAGCATTGTGCTCTGCCTCAACAGGGGAGACACATCCAGCCACCTGAAGCTGCTGGAGAGCACTCACAGAAATCCCATAGGAAATGTGGGGAAGAGAGCTCATGCCAACAATATTGAAAGATGCCTACAAAGGACATGAGAGTGCATTTGCTTTTGTGGCACGAACAAATGCAGCTTATAAGCAGAGAGCAAGCAGAGATGACAGACACCTGTAGGCTGGCTAGCACAACTTCAAGGGATGAATCTAGGGTTACATTTGAGTTCCAGGATGTTTCTTGCACAGGAAATGTATTTGCAGTTATGGAGAAAAATGCTTCTTTTCTAATGTAACCAGTAATGTAATCCAATCTTTCCCAGGTTCATCATTTCATTTCTGTACTAAATGCAATGGCAAAAGGTCAAAAAACAGATAGGATCTGAGCTGCTCATTTTCTTCCTGTAGTAGGAAAGCAGGGCAGCAGAACACTCCCTGAGCAGGTGACTTCTTGACTAAAACTGGTCTTAGCAGAAATTAGTAGTGTATCAGAATCCCACTTTATTTATCCAAGAAATGGGAATAATGCCCTCCACATAGATTTGGGTGTTTACTGATCAGATCCCTGACCAGAAGTTGTCTTTCTTTAACGCTTCCAAAGTGCCTAAAATGAATGGCCTATTTTCATATAAGAATTTCTCCTTATATTTCTCATGCTGTTCACAGGAGATCTGTGCCATTTAAGAGCCGTTTTTATCATAACAAGAAAGCCCTGTACTGAAAAGAAAAAGTATCATTTGCCACTCTATTAATTTCTTCGAATAAAAATGCTCCTTTTCAGTGTAACTAGAACTCAGGCTCATCTCAGGCTCTCAGGAAGTTTTCCTGAAAAGGAAACAGAACTACAAACAGCTCATCCACTAGACTACACAAAGAGCCATGAGGCCCAGTTAAGTGAAATCCGGTTACTTTCTGCAAAGGTTGATCTAAACTTTTGGCCCTGGAATGGCAGGAATGAGGAAGGAAATAAGAAAAAAGTAAAGAAAGAAGAAAAGAAAAGAAAAGATTGAGGCACACAGAGAATATACATGAGAGGTACTACTGTACAGATGTCTAAGTTAACAAAAATGCTCTATGTATTACCAAGGGAAGAGGTGAACAGAACAGCCAGTAATAATTACCCAGAAAGAATATTAATAAAATAATAATAGCAGCAACAAGAATGTTATAGACTCTGTGTTGATTTTGGCAGCCTTCCCAATATAAATTGCATTGTTTCAAGTGGCATCCTTTCCCAAAATTCAGTATCAACCTAGAACAGACCTTGTGTAATACTGCCATGTTATGAAGTGGAAATATGCATTCCTTTATACATTCATTTGACTTCTATTATACACATATACCTGCATTTAGAGGAGCAGTTCAGTCATGTGTAAGAATATGTAGTTAAAGAACTCAAGTCATACTTATCTAAGCATGAGTAGCTAGGTTTTCAGAGGAGCTCAGGCTATAACCTTTTTATTTCAACATGAGCTAAACAGAAATGTCATATTTAAGTTTCTTTTTTTACATACAGGACTTCAGTCATTAACTTCCTCCCTCAAACATAACAACATATACCATGCATATACAATATATATGCCTTTATATCTCTCTATCAGTCTCTATTTCACAGACTCACGCTTTCAAATAATGAGGTCTTATGAGCCCTTTTGGACACACAAATGATTGAAAATATGGAACACCAAATTCTCATGTTAATGACACCTCTAAAGGGAACAGCAGGAATTGGAAAATAAAACTAGACCAAATGCTCAACCTAACAACTCCCCGGTGAGGTATGGCTGTCTAGGAGAGTATAATAATGAGATCAAATACAAATTGCAATATGAAAAGTGAAGATTCCATATGCAATATGAATAATACAAAATTACATTAGCAAAGTGACATTTTCTATTAGTAGAATATCCTACAGTATATGAATCCACCTACTTTATGCAACTTACCCAGGCTCTTTTATATTTCTTAAATTTATCTTATTGTAGTTATTTTCATGTGAACCAGAGCAGTTCAGAGGCAGTAAAAAGCCATATTAGCAGAATACCTAACATCCACCTTCACTCCTTCTCTTCAGAGCTGGCTGCAGAGTGTGGCTGCACAGACACTCTCCACACAGAGCCCACACAGGCCCAGACCTCCCTTGAGCAGCACCACATTTGAGTAACCAATACAGGGCAGAAGCAGCAGTTGAGAAGGAAATTCAACCATCATCTTATTGCAGCTGACAGCAACTCTTTCCTGGCAAAGCAAACATGCACAGGCTACAGCTGCTGATGAATAACGTAATGATGATTCAGGTAAATAAATTTAATCTGGTATGCAGATACCTTTTTTATTTGATATGCCATCCTCCAAAGTCCCCTAAAACCATATTGTAAGGAAAAAAATATAATTCTATTTTTTTCTGATACATCAGGAAGTAAAACTAAGGGTTCATCATGTATTTTTTGCTTCTGAAATGAAGGCCAGAGAACATGTCAGTAGCAAACCTTAAATCAGTAACAACACTTGACAGGATGGGGTGTCTCTGGCCTTTATGGATACCAAGTCTCCTCCTGCTTCTGTCTAGAGACATTCTGTGCAGCACAGCGCTGGCAGGCTTTGGCTGCACTATTTGCTCTCATTTGTATTTCTGTATTGGATTTGGCACAGTAGGGAACAGTCCTGAGCAATTTATTTTCTCCAGCCATGCTATTCAGCTCCTCTCACCCCTGGGGACTGAGAGGAAATCTTTGACAGGTAGACAGCTCCCTGTGTATAAAAAAATAATTCCCAGTGTCAGCCAGAAATCAGTAGTTGGCCAGCTGCAGTAAACACAGTGAAGTAAGAGAGGGGGCAAAAGAAAGATATTTGAGATGAATTTGCATCCAGGGAGAGTAGATGAGACAAGTGGCTGCCAACCAACACACCTGAGCATGCAATAGGGACTGAGAGTTTGCCATATTGGTATTTATATCTTAGGTGGGATTTCCTGCTGAGATGACCAAAGCTGTACTTTAATTGCCATTAGCTGGAGTAATTTATTCTAGTCAAATAATAATGTCACTGATGAAAGCTGCTGTTGCTGACATGCTGATTGTTTTCAGCACTGACACGTGCCAACACCAGCTTTAATGAAGTCATTTGGTTGTTTCTCAAGGAAATGTTGCTCAAAATGATATATCATTCCAAAGCTACCAAGCACCATGAACAAGAATCCTTTCTGCAAGAAAAATGTTCACCCTTGTAAAGAAGGCAGAAAAAGACCAAGACATTTCATTTCCAAATATTTACTTTGGCCAAATGGTTACACTCAAACAGCAACAGAAGACATCATAATCATCATTCAAATCTTTGCATCTATTAAATAATGTTGTGCTCAAGCACTAAATTCCCCATGGACATGAAAATAAAAAATACATAGCTGGGCATAAAATGGTGGATTTTCTCTCCACCATAAATGATATTCACCATCTTTTTAATAACAAGGGCTTTTGGGGGGGGGCGGGGAAAGAGAAATTATTATATTAAGCCATCTAGTTCAGTACAGGAATAGCTAACAAACAGGTAAAATTTCCTACGTAAGAATTTATTATAAGGAATTGAACAGTAAATCTGGAGGGCTTGAACTTGCAGGCATCCCAGTAATTTCAAGTTTTGCATTTGAGAAACAACACTGCCTTCATTATTTTCTACTTCAGTGATTCTGAGCAGGAAGAATTTTAGGTCAGCAGTGAGTCTGAGTTACTGCTGATAACTCAACAAATAAAATTCTGCCCTATACTTCATTCTAGGGAAAATAAAGGAGCACAGGGCAAGGAAATTACCTATCTTTTAAGACAGGTAGGAGACAAGAATCTGTTAGCCATTGAATTTGAATTTTGAAATTACTTTTGAAGACACAGTAATGGACTTTCCACATTGAGCTTGAGACACGCAAGACAGCATCAGAGACCTGGCCATTTTTGCCTCTGTTGGTCCGTGGCATGTGGACCTCATATTCAGATAAATTAACAGGTATATTTGGGAGATCTGGTATAAGAATTAACTAAATGGTGATAAGAAATTGCTTTAACTCTGCTAAATATGGCAGTGACTTAGAAGAGGAGGAATTTATTTTCCTGTGGTGATGAGAAGAAAAAATTTAACTATTTGTTGCTTTTGTCCCGTAAGTTCAGTACATTCCTATATGTGACTGGTTTTACAATATATTAAAAATAAACATCTATACTAAAACATTCCTGAATATAAATTATACTGCTGTAATTGTGCAGTCTCAGAACAACTGTAGTTGGAGTTAAAAGTCTCCTCTCACTGCTCAGTCCTCTAGTCTGAGAAAATAGTTTGTTGTTCTCTGGGGAATACTAATATATGTGAATTAACACATGCTCAAAAACATTATTTTAATCCATCCCTAGCCCAGGTGGCACCTGTCAGCTTTTCAATTGTCCACATCCCAGTGAAACCACAAGGATTTAGGCACACTCATCTCTGCATGTAATTCAGCATGGATGAGCATAAAAACTAGGGACCCAACCATGAAGAAATCAGGACTCACACTGTAGTAAATTGCCTTGTAAGTTTTATTGGCATTTATACTTCCATTTCTTTCTTTTACTGTCTCTCACCACATTTTTTTTTTCTTATATATAAAGTACAGAGATTTATCTTTTTTGACTGAGTTTACCTAAGTGCTGTTGTTTGACTGTACAGGACATAAACAAAACTGTAAGGAAAAGCCATTACTTTTCAAGTGCTTCTTCCTTTAAAAACATCCAAGGTGTTCAATATGTTAATTAAATTTTAATTAGCCATTTCCTTTGTGCTAAGAAAATGCCTATTTTATTGCTAGAACAAGCAACTTAGGACTGCATGGCATTATCTTTAGAAAGCAGGCTACTAGTTCTTCTTTACAGGAGAAAATTTCTGTGAAAGGCACTTTCACATTAGGAGAGGAAAGTTATGCTGAAGTGTTTAGAACTGCAGAATGTACCTCAAACTGGAACAGAGTAAATAAAGGCTTTGATGTTTTAGTGTGTGGTCCTGCTACTCGGTGTTCTGTGTTTCCAGACAAA
Organism: Parus major; assembly: GCF_001522545.3. Lineage (NCBI taxonomy): Eukaryota > Metazoa > Chordata > Aves > Passeriformes > Paridae > Parus > Parus major. Next base: position 9,127,576 of record NC_031776.1, read on the forward strand.
ACAAACACTGAAGAGGAGAATCTCTGCACTTTTAGTCAGGGTGAAATCCCAGCCCCATCAAATCAGCAGGTAGAACTGAGTTTTCTGCGGTCAGGATTACACCCAAGGCATTTGTCCAGCCTTTCTTCTTAACTCTTCATGTTTGCAGTTTTTTTAAATCAGACTCACAAGAGACCTCAACAGAAATCGAGTTTTGGCTGCCACAGTCAGAAAGTCTGAAATTGAACAGAGGTAATCTTCATCCCCTTCCCTAAGCCTATCATGTCCAGCCATTGAAGATGGTTAAAGAGATCTGTTCCTCAGTTTCTCCTGGACATGAATTAGAGTTCACACTTCACCTTTTAGAACACATTCCTCACCCAGCTTGGGTGTACATCAGTCCTTGTGTTAGTATTCACTCAGTGATGCTGAAGGTCTCTTCCAGCCTAGTGATTCTGTGTGATTCTGTGATCTGCCACAGGAATCATTCCCCTCCCTTCTGACCACATCACTTGACCTGCTGTGCTTCTTTCCACTACACCTGGAAAGAACATGGCTGTGCAGAGTTTTCCCAGACCTGTATGAAGTTAGCATGCTACAACCCTACCTGCATCTTGTCCCATTTTCTAGTCCTCTCCAGGCTTTTAGACACAATTTGCTTTAAAATCATGCTAAATTTACATTAAAACGCCTGCTTCTGGTGAAATCACTTTTAATTCAGACATGATAATGTTTGTTGCCATATTTGCAGTGAATAACAGGGTTTATAAACCCAGCTGAAGCTGAGGTAAAGCCTCCATTCAGCACAAAGGTTATTCCTACTTCACTTATGATCTCTGCCCATCTGCACAGCAGAAAGATGTCAGTTCCCTCAATTTTCTTCTAGGTGAAGCCACATTGCCAGTCATAGATTAAACATTTGAGGTGATTAACTGTATTTGATTTAAAATTAAGTGCTTTGAAAGGTTTACTTTTGAATTTCCATCCACCAAAAGCAGAAGATTGCATAATTCTGCATTTATAGTGTATAAGAAAAGAATTACTTCAACAGAAGCAAGGTTCCTGTCTCAATCCTTGCATCCTTATCACATTAAATAAAAATAAATTTGTGCTTTATGGTAGTATTGCAAGAAAACCAGATAGAAAACCAGACTCCACAGCTCTCTACCAGCTAAAATACAGTATGACAATGAGATTAATTTTACCAAAAAAAATATGTGAGATCATTTGATTATTGAAATAAGATGGTAGAAATTGTCAAAGTTGGGATAATTGAACATACTTTATTAGAATGTCTTAAAAGGACATGGCCAAGTGAAAAGGCACATTTTTAGTTTTGTAAAGTGAAATAATTCTGTGAACCACTGGAAAGAATTGATTTTTGAGTCTTTTGTTACAGAAGTGTAGTAAAAGCTAAAAGACTAAAGAGGCCTATTATTTCATCCAACACATAGCAATATTTTCACAAAAGCTTTGTTGAAGAAAATTTCAATCAGTTCATGGAATAGCATTTTCAATGTTTCTCATATCAAATATTTTGCAATCTGCTAAATTTTAGTGTAAGGAATTTTTCTTTTCCTAAGTCTATCTACCCTCTTTCATCCAACAATTTTGAATCTTTTCAAAATGAAATCCTGAGAATTTTGCTACTGACTTCAAAGTATCTGTGTTTTACCCTTTAAGTTTTGGCTACCTTTTAATTTTTTTTATTTATAGTTATTTATAGCTATTGTGTAACCCTATTAAAAAGCATTACAGAGCTTCCCAGGTTTGGGACTATTTATACAGACAAAGAACTACTTTGTCAATACCTTCTTCCCATTGCTGTCTGCAGGGCTATAAAGTCAAAATGTACATATTCATTCCCATTTTCAGCCCATTCTCCCCCTTGCTGACATATAAAAAGTCAATCTCTCTCTCTTACCAACATCAGGATTCATCTCTCCCCTGTGGCTATAAAACCCATGACATCTCTCAGACACACAGAACCATGCAGATGGTGCTTTGGTGCACACATGGACACATCTGCTGTAAATATGCCAGGAAATAGCAACTTTAAATGGTGTTTTGAGGTCCTTGTCTGAAAAGTTTGACTGAAGTACAAAGTGCCATTATTTTTCCATGAACACAATTCAAAGCAACAGTACAAGAGCAGGCACAACAAATTATCTAAAGAGAAGGCAGAGGAGGAACAGGAATTCTTCTTCCTAAAATACTGTTATGCTTTCTGGCTCACACTGAACACCTGACCAAATAATGTCAAATCTGTTCTCCATTCATCATCTGTTTGAGAAAGGAGTGAATGGCTGAAAAAATCCTAACCTGGTCTCTAAACCTCTGATCTATGGACAGAGGTAGAACATTTTTTTTCTGATTGTTTCCGATATCATCTGCATTTCCCGTATTTCTGGCACCAGTACTCACTTCTGGCTTCCATTCTATACATCACTGAAGAAGTATCTTTAAAAAAGGGAAGAAACAGCAGCAAGCTGGGAAAGCAGAAGCAATCAGTCAAATCTGTTTGGGGTCTCCTACAATGTAAAAACAATTATTGTTCAACTTACCACAGCCAAAACCTGATGCATGTTTATCTAGATTCTGCCTCTCTGATGCCTTGCTTGAGTGTTGTTTTAATGCATTTTCATGGCTGGCTGATCATTTTCATCATTTACTTCAAATGTGTGCTGATGTGTCATTAATTAATATTAATGACAAGTTGTCATATAAGTGCAAAGACTATGGGAGCCTATACATGCTTCATTAAGCTAATATAGCTTAAGAAATTAACTGGACTTCCAAACATGTTGGCTATTGACTCCAGTAAGAGTGAGTACTTAACACTCAACTAACTTAGTGTCAAGTATGCCTTAAAGACGGAGTAAAATGAATTTTGAAAAATCTTTCACATTCCTAATGAGAAATTTTAATGTATCTGTTAGCTCTGAATCTTTTGTAAGTGTTTAAAATTCTAGATATAGGAATACACATAGAGCTGTTCCTCCCAAGAATCTACCCTATATGTATTAAACTCAAAGGCTGCTATGTCTCTATTGCAGAAACACTGAGATTGCAGTCCCAAAATACATGCCTTTGGTATCTCCAATTTAATTGCAAGATGTTTTGGAGATATCTTTGAACAGGGTATAGAGCTCATGTTGGCCATTGTGTAAGATAGAAGTTGTCTGGTGCCATGAAGGCCTAGAATTAGCCTTGATTTCTGTTGCTAGAGTAAATAGTTAATTGTGAATAGAGACATATGGTTTGAATCTGCACATTTGAGTTTGTAAAGGAGAACAGCATGTAGTTAAAAAGTTAGATTTTATATGTGATTTCCTATGTAATTTTTTGCTTGTAAATTACATTTTGTCAGGGACCTCAGAATATGGAGGTGGCAATAGAGGATTCCATTCTGGAAGGGGCCCCCTAAAATATCAAGTCAGTCTCAGCTATTATATTTAACCATGATCATAAACCAATCAAGCTTAATACCTTAGGTTTATTACAAAGCTTTATTAGAAAGCTATACTCACATCTGATCCCTCTGAAGATTAGAATCATGCTTTTAATATATTTGTATTATTAATATATTCCTATTCATGGCCATTTGCTGCTGTACAGTCAGTCTTTGGCTAATGCACCAATTCCATTTCCCTGGTGTTTATCCACCGACATAGTTAGAAACAATTCTCCAGTCAGTTCTCACTTGACTGTGTTTTTAAAATGTGTGTATTTTAGTCCTCTTTATCCTGATCATAGGAAAGTGTGAACATTTAAAATAGATGGAAAATAGATGAAATAAAAGGAGAATTTCAGTGAGTTTGCTTTTTCTTTTAATTTAAACCACTCAGTTATTAGTTAATGCTAAACTTCCTGTTTGCTCAGACTAAATCAGCCCTTCTGAGCAAACTGTGTTTCCCGTTGTGCTGACCTTTTCAGATGAGAGGACTGACTGAACAACTGATAAAGCCACTTCATCGTCTTTAGGTGTGTAGGCAAAGCAAAATCAAAGCTATAGGAAGGACCTGATGATACTGATGGAGAAGTCACACTTCTGCCCAAACTGGGTATCCTATGTAGCTGTGAATTCTACTATTCAAACTAGAGTCTTGGATTAACATCACATAACTATAACTGTAGCATCACATAACACAATATATAACAACACTGGATTTTTCCTTCTACAGTGGACAACTAGCAGCACTAAAATTATAGCATGGTGGCACCTCGGAGGGAAGTAGCTGAACTAAAAGCTCCTGAAAACTGTGCTGCTAATGGCATCAGAAGAACCTAGGTCAAGTGATACTACGAAGGCATCATTTTTCCAGGAACTGACAAGGTTTTCTGGCTGGGTATATCAAACCATGTTCCACAATGGCAGATGGAAAGGAAATTACTCTTGCATAGGCTTGAGAAACTTTCTTTAGCCAGCTCTATCTCTTGCCAACGTTTGGCAAGTTCAGCTGGATGGCAGCTGCAGGCTGACTGCCCAGGTCCTGTTTAGCAAGGCAACAGAGGCCTTTTCTTGATTTAATCAGCACTCGAATGTCACTCGGCTGCAGAATGCAGAATATTCAGAAGAACTCAGTCCTGCTGTGTTAATCAGAGACTCTCGTTGTTGAATTAACATGCATTGTCTGAATAAGTACTTTCTCCCAGTGACTTTGACTTTTCCAGGATAAGCAGTTCAGTAAACTGTAACGGAAGTGCTGCAGATATCTGTAAGATAATATATGCAGGATGGTGTGATAATAGAGATGAAATAAACAGTCACTACAGTCGATCTCCCAGAAGGATGCAGCACCACAGACACCTTCAGCAGGAACATCAAAAGTCAGTCAACCAAGCTGAAAATTAACTACAAGCAAGTACAGACTTCAGTGTCGTGGAAAACACAGACAGCATGCTACAGAGTGATGCTTTAAAACACAGGATTAAAATGTCCTTGAAAGCTATGAATGGCTTTGGTTCTTTCCATAAATTGAGGCTAATAAAATGATGGCACCTAATACAAATATTTGGAATACAAGAATGCACTTTGTTTTCTGTTATTCTACACATTTCTAGGAGTAAAGATGCTTTGGGGGAAAGGAAGAGAAGGATTTTTCCACAAACATAATCAGGATTCTTCTGGCACATATTAACTCTCTTCACATTTTCTCAAGATGTGGTCAACAAAGAGGGCAGTAAATGGCATTTTAGTTTTGCTAACTTTGCCAGCTTCAACTTAGAGATTTTAGCTCTGATCTAATGACACTTAGGAAGATAAGAACTGACCTTTATGAGAGTTCTATCATTCCAGAGAATTGCTTGGTGCAAGAGGAACCTCATGGAGCTCAAATGGCCAGTGAACATGTGAAATACCAAGTTTTAAAGTGGAGTTTGCAGAGCTGTCATGCTGGTTTGACTTCAGCCATAACTCTAAATAACAGGAAAACAGAACTTGGCATGGAAGCTGCTTTTCTGACCTTTGGCAGATTACACCATTAAGGCACTTTCCCTTAACTTTGGCTCTCCCTCCTGGTCATTCTTCTAGTTTTTTTCTGTTCTCTCATTCTTCTATATGCTTTGTATATTTATTTATTTAACAATAATTATTTAAATTATTTAGCATTTTTAAAAACTTTAAGTAAGAGTTAATATCTTAGGTGCAGGGAAAAGATTCCAGCTCCAACATTAAGCTGAATTGGTTATCTTGTCATTTGATTCATGATATAGGAAGACTGTAAAACACTTGCACCAAAATCAGGGTTTATTTGGATTTTTGTCACTGATTATAGATGCAGATCAAGCAGGTAAAAGTTTTGTAAGAAATACAAAACACTGCAGATTATAAATATTAACAGCACCCAAACTATTTCCAAGCTTCTATTACATAAGTCAGAGGATATTGTTGATAGTTTATGTAATGAGACTAAATATATGATCTCTGTTTTGTGCCTTAAGCAATACAATACTTTTCATATTTATTTTGCAGTATTTTGGATGCCAATTCTTTTGTTCTTTTTTGTTGTTAGCATTGTTTTGGAGCAAAAATACACCTAAAAAGCAAAAGGAGTCTTGGTACCATGATTAAGATTCTGAGACATATCAGTGTGAACTTCTTGAAAAGGAGATTTAAGGTATGGGATCCCACAGAAGGTGCCAGCAATACTTTCCCCAAAAATCTATTGCACAAGGCATAATGTCTCATGTTACATTTATGTCTCAGGTTAAGCACAAATCTTGCTCCTTTCTTAGCCTGACTAATATGTTTTACTTTGTTGAGGCTCTGTGATACTCTGAATCTCTGAAAATTAATCCAAAATAGTGTTACCTTCTGCTTGTACTGGACAAGAAGACTTTGCCTGAGATTTGCAACTACACAAACAAAATTTGCAATGTGAAATATAAAAATATGTGAGAAGAATACAATATAAATTCACGAGGAGATAGGAAGTGAAAGGTTTTTGCTGCTGGTGACAAGAAAAGAAACAACATGTTGGACATGAATGTAAGCAAATGTTTTAAGGTAAGCACATGTTTCTAGGGAGAGCCTGGTGTTCCCATCAGGCTTTACAGATTGATTCATTTCAATCCAGTTGACACAACAGAGACTAAATCCCTCATACTTTGGCTTGAATTCACACATTTACCTCATATTTACTCATTTGAAAATGCTGATTCTAACACAAAGCCCTGGAATTGTACTTCTAAGAGATTCAAAGCAGACAAGAAAAAGAAAAAAAATCAGATTTTAGATATATTTTAATGTGTTCAGGATTTCCTTAAAGGATTATTGTCAGCTTTATTCCTCACTATGCCTGTTGGTTTGGCAACTATGAGCAAAGACATTGTGTAATCAATCCTGCTTTTTTTCCATTTGCACTTATTCATACTCTTATCAAATGGACTGGTTGCCTTTATAGCAAAATAAGACTATATAAAATAGTCTCTAATGTTTTACTTCAGAGACCTAATATGTAAATAGGGTGTGAAATTAAGCTTCTTTGATTATAAGAAATATAACAAGTCTTGGCTTTCTTGCATATCCTTAACTGAAATGAAGATGAGACAATCAAAGGAAGAAATTTCAGCTTTAGCAGGATATGTTGATGAGATCAGATTTTTTAGTGTTTTTGGACCACAACTATTTAGTATTTTATCAGCTGTGATGAACATCAGAATTAATGTCCTGTCATTCATGGTTATATCTGATTTTTTATTTCAAGTGATGTTGACTATTCACAGAAATGTAGAGCTTTAGCACACAGATCATCTCATTAACTTAAAGGTGGAAGTTCACTTGCTTAAGCTGTCACATACTGAGTCCTTGGGTGGAAAAAATAAGATAATATTTTACTTTAAGAAAGACCAGGAAAAAAAACACTTCTCAAAACCTCAAAATCAGGAAGTACAAAAGATTCTTAAAGTAATATTAAAATTATTTGTTATAGGAGCTTAAACCAAAATTTACTGATGCTATTCAGATATATTTAAATTTACTTCAGTGTGATATTGAATCAAGCCCATATTGCTGAGCTATGTAAAAAATTTCCTTACCTATTAACTGATTCATAACTTAATTGCAACTTTGTTAATTCCTTTGTTGTTAGATAGTTTTTCCTGAGTTATACCAGTAGATCAACATCCCATAGCATTACTGTTTTGTTCTGTGTGTTCTAGTTAGGTGTAAGTATATGAACAATAATCCATAGCTTAAAACCACAGACATTAAAAAGGTTATCATAACTTTTATGAGCAGTAGAATCCACAGATTGTGCTTTGCCTTCTCTTAAAGACAAACTGGGTTTAAGCTCTTCTGATGAAATTGTTTAGCACTCGAATCACCTTTTCTTACCATCCTTTGCTACAGTACCACCACTTGTGCAGCTGGTGCTATTGAATTTGAGTTATTCTTCAGTCATACTAGCAACTGGATGAATTAAATGAAATCAATATTCTTCTCCTTACAGATGAAATTAATTTAGTAATTCATAACAGTTGTAGACATTCTTTTCTTTGTCCAGTTCTATACTACAATCCATCAAAGTATTCTGCTTGGCATTTGAATTAATGTAACTTAATTTGGAAGCAACAACTCCTTCTGTTATAATGAAATCTTTCAGTCTTTGATTTCAAGTCTATTCCATAGTCTGAGCATTTTTATCCACTACCAGTGAACTTTGCTTTAGATATCAAAATAGAGCATAAAAACCATACATCCTAACAGTGTGCCACTTGTAGTTCTAATGTCTAAATGAGTTCTTTTGATTACTTTTTAAGAAATACTGTCTTTAGTTAATTAGAATTCAAGTTTATGCAAAATATTTTCATACTATTTTGTTTGTACTGAATGAAAACACAAGGGCTTTTTTCTGGCTGAAAAGATGCCAGCAGGAGCAAATTAATGAGCCCCAAAAAGAGAACATTTGTACAGCTGGAGTCTGAATGTTAGCAAGCTGCTTGTTTTTGATTGACACTGCAACAGTCATGGTGGTGGAAGGTGATCAATAATACTCCCTCTGTGACAATGTAAATAATATCATCCAAGAGTGATTGCCAAGCAAAAATATTCAGACTCAGCTCAATTTGAGTAAGCATCCAAGACCCCAGATCTTTCTTCTTTAATTTCATCAAAAAATAGGTTGATCAGTGCCTTGTTTTGAGCTTTCAGGATTGCTCTGGTATATGGTAGGCAGGAAGCACGATAATAAATAACAGTTTTTAGAATCAACAACTATTAAGCTTTTAAAATATAAACTTTGGAAAATGAGTTTTTCTCCCTCTGTTTACTTTGAGTTAGATCATTCTTCACATCAGTTTCAACCTGTTGTGTATTTAATACACAGAGCAGCCACTGTTGTTTTTCATGCTGATATATGCAGCAATGTACATAACCCAGATTATTCAAAAAATTTACAGGCTGTGTCTACATGATCTTAATTCAACTTCAACAGAGACAGACTTCCTTAGAAATAAGGAAAATAGAACCCATCTTAATACAGAGGGCAAAGGTTTGCCAAAACTGTGTTTTTTCTAACCCATGCAGGAGTACTCCTGGAGTGAGAGGCTTCAAAAAGCAAAGGAAAAAATATGAGCACATGTAAGGTAACTTGAAGATAAGATAGGCATACTTAGAAAGATGGATGCATCAAAAGGGCAGAAGATAAGTAAGATTATGAAGGTATGAAGGCTACAGATATAGACTATGTAAGCAATGTTTTTTTGTGTTTTTCCCAGGTAGTAGGAGTGCTTTGCCCACAGCTGAAGCAGTAAGATTCAATAGTTTGGAGCAGTAGAGGTTTTTTTCATTTTTATTGTGCTTTTGGAGTATTTAATGCCTCACTAGACCTAAAAAACCCTAGGGTCCCATGCTCATTTCAATTCAATTAAGATATACAGGCCGTGCAAAATATATATCGATAGGGAGCCACATTTTCAGAAATAACTGCTTATCTGTGCACTTTTTAGCTCATTATAACAGGCGCATGCAATCCAACTTTAAATAAAGGCTGTTGGTGGACTAAATTACAACACAGTATCAAGAGACTTCATGAACTAGATATATTCCATTTTATTAAGCTTTCATTATATATACTATGAGTCAGCAAAATATTCAGGCCCTGCTAACCAGAGTCCTGGTGCTTTAAATCTTGAAGGCAAATCTTTTTTGCCAAGAGCATCCTGTAAATGAACTGTAGGTTTAGGCCCATTCCCTGTTAAAAAAGACTTGACAGAGTGTCTGTCTCACTGACATTTTGAATCTCCTTGCAGAAAGCTGCCAAACGCCCAGGGAGACAGCAGCATCCTTGCTGCCATGCTGTAGGCATCGTCCTTCCGTGACAGTACCTTTGCATGCAAATACACCAGCTCCCTAAAGCTTTATTTTCAAGATGAAAAAGTGCTTTTTTAAAGTTCTGAAAGAGTGAGCAAGTTATTTCTCCTGTTAGATTACTAACTCAAGTTTGAGGTGAAAAAGGGGGGTTTGTCCCAAAGACCTTCCACAGTGAAGTAATGATGCTCTGCCTCTTTCCCTGCATATGGCCTCACTGTCTAAGGGACTGTCGCTCCACGTGCAGTGGCTGGTTTATGTTATAAACATGCTGGTGTAGCCAAAAAGTGAAAAAGTCCTCCAACTCTGTTTATACCTGTGGGAACTCAGTACTTTTTTAGATTTCTACTTCTGTCGAGATGCTTGAAATTAGCCCAGTTGGCGAGGTGCAGGGAGGCCTGTCAGGGAATGACAGCACATCTCCTCAGGCAAACACACATCAGTAGTGTCTGATGTGGGTTTTAGTCCTTTTCCCCACGGGATCTTCTCCAGCCATGAGCCGGCCAGTCATCAACGTTCCTAACAGCCCTCAGCACGCGAGGTCAGGGAGATCTGACACCCAAAATGGAGTAAACCCCCCCAGCCCCTCAGCCGGGTGGTCAGAGCGAGCAGGGTGGCATTTTGGGGGGCTGCATTAAACCCTCAGCAGGCAGGGGGTGGGTAAGCCTTGTCTGGGGTTTTTGGGGAGCCCCTGGAGCAGCAGGAGAGTGGGGCCTGCCCGGAGGAGCAGCCATGCGAGCCCCCTCACGTGAGGGGGAGGGCGTGAGGGGCCTGCAGGGAAAGGGGCGCAGAGGTTTAGGTGGGAAAAAAAGCCTTGATAAAAAGGGTGAAAAAGATGGTAGACTGAGGGGAAACAACATTTTCAGAGGGAGCTGCCAGGCTGGCTTGGGTCACTGTCCCAGCTGGTGGAAGCATCTACACCTCCAATGACAGGAGCCCAGCAGGAAAAAGGGAGAGCGCTGAAGGCACCGGCAGGGACCTGCTGCCACTGGTGAGTTCTCTGTTTTGTTGTTTTTTTCCCCCAGAATGCATAACATAGTAAACATGATAAAAATATAGCTCCAGAGGCTCTTCAGATATTTTCAAGACTCAGTTTACTTGTTGCAAATGCACCCAAAATGCTGCAGGTGAAATGCAATTTCTTTAGAGGAAAGAAAAAAAGGAGGGAATGATTCAAGGTTGGTGCAATCCCTACAATGCCTGAGCAAGGGACTATCTGATGCTGTTGCTTTTTTAAAGGTTTTTTTTGGAAACACAATGGCAGAGATGACAGTGGAGATCATACTTGGCTCCAATTCCTAAAATGGCTCTATTTTTGCTAATATTTCTGTTTCTACTTGTACGTGTTAATGTCCCAGTAATGAAGGATTCAAGATACCCCCATTATAAGTAATTATAGGATTTGGTTCACCTTTGAAGTCAATAGAAAAACTGCAGTCAATTCCTCACAGTACTTGATTGTATTGCAAAGCGTATGGAAAAAATTACTTTTAAAATGGCACTTGTCTGCAAGGTGTAATGAAAGGCGACCTGAAACCTTCATTCTCAAGATATAGTAATTTATTTAATTTAACTATAAGAGAAAATAATTAAGAAGCTTACCCTGTTTTTCTGGCTTGCTTTCTGGAATTTTCAGTATCTCTTTTATAACATGAGTTGGTACAAGCATTTAAATATTACAGTTAACTCTGGCATTAGAGTGATATGTGACAACATCAGAAAAATAACACTCAAGGTATCAACTGCTGTAATATGTAAAATATGTAAGCAAAGTATTGAACATACGTACATACAACACTAACAAATCAATATTAATTACCAGCAAAGTATTAAGATCTTTGCCACAAAAAATCTTTTGGTATACTGTGGTCAGTGATAAGGCATTGTAATCACTTTCTTCCTCACTAAGAGATTTGTATATTAATGAAATAGCAATTGCTTAAATAGAAGAAAAAATGCATGCAGAACAGGCACTTCTTGCTTCTAAATGCACTCACCTGGTGTTTCTTAGCTTTATTAAGAAGTTGGCTGTAGTCACAGTTCACATATTTCTCAAAGAAATAATCATATCATCTATTTTTTATATAATATATAAAAAACAATTGAATACATAAACTAGTAAAAATGTTCTGTGGGTTAATTGATTAATTGATTTATTATAATTCTGAATTGTTAAAATGAAATATAACTCCTGGAACAAAGGTTAAGTGTTATTTTTAACCACTCAATGTCATTCAGATGACTTTTGAAAAGGACATTGTTGCTGAAGAACGTACAATACCAGAAACCTGCAAATATGGATTGTAAGTAGACAGGCTAAAATTTATAACAATCACTGAGTTTTCTGATAACTGTGGTCAGATACAGATGTAGTAGGATGTGACATATGAATAAAGGGTGCCTTCTGTCCTGCTGGGGACTAGGAAGAGTTCCCTCTACTCCTAGTCTCTGCTTAGAGTACTGCAACCTTTGAGTTTGTCTATCAGAGCCAGGTTTGAAGTCTGTGATGCCAATGAGTGGTTGGCCCACAGATGTGCAAAATGCAATCCATTGTCTCCAGTAACCAGAGGTTTTGAGATGGTCTTTGTTCATTCTTACTTATTCCAGACAGAGCTGGAAGAAATCTCAGTCACTGCAGTTCAAAACCCTTGTTTCTCTGACACCTAATTGGTATCTCTCCACCTGAATACAGCAAGCCCTGAATTTCAGTACCTGAGAGCCTAAGGTGTATAATCCTGCTCTTGGACAGGATTGCTAAGAGCAATCACCTCGTTATGTCAGTGTGAGGTGTCCCTGGCCTCACCTAGAGATACCTACACTGAGGAAAATAGTGGGCAATTTTTCTCAGTGGTGGTTAGCTCTTGTTTTAGCCCTAAAATGCAAAGAGGGGGAGAGGATGAGGATCTGATTGGGTTTGTGTCTCCTGTTTGCATACATATCCTTAATTGTGCCTGGGAATCTGACTTATTTGCTGCAACTTTCTGCACCATTTTAATGCAATTGAATTTGGCATTGAAAGTTGGGAAAAAAACATATGGGAGTTATATGGGAAAATTAGGGAGGATAAAGTTAGTGGGTATTAAATTTAACAGGCAAAATAACCAAATGCTAAAAAAAATACCAAATATTAACCTGAATATCCAACTCAGAATCTCTGATTTTTGTCTTCGGCTTTTAATCAGTAACAGAAGGGAATAAGTCCATATGTTGTTTTTGCAGGCCACCTTTAAAGGTGATTTATAATTTATGATGCTACAGTAATTTCTTGAGAGATATGGAGCAAAGAGAGAGCCACTGAGCCTGTCAAGACAGTTGAAAGCTTGATGATGGTGGCATCAAATTAAAGACAAGCACCTTTTATCTCAGGCAGTCCTAGGGGAAAAGGAAAGGAATGTTTTTTTATCTAAAGCAGTAAAAAGTGTGGAAGTGGGTGTCATATAACTTTTTCATTATCCTGTCACACTTGGAAATTCTGTATTGCAGGACCTCAAAGTTAAAACAAATTTATTGCAGTGTATCAGTCCTTTAGAATATCTGAGGGTTTTTTTATTTTTTGCCAAGTTTCCTATCCAGATTTCAGATTTGGTATTAATCATTTCCCATCTCACTCTTGAGAAGAAATTTAATTTTGCAAGGGATTGCTAAGCTAAATTCAGATCAATGGAAAAGACAGCTTTCCTTCTTGGTTGCAAATCCAAAATGTCACTTTTCATGAGATTATATTCTCTATTCCCAAAACTAGTTTTTCGTGTGATAAATAGTTTCTGTGGCATTTTTATCATGACAAAAATACTTTTGTTAATTTTTGGTGCTCTACCAAAAGTGAAAAAGCAGTTTCTGCTTAGGCCTAGAAGACAATGTCTCTCTTACATGCATTCACACATTTGTGCATGTTTTTAAAATCAGAGCTGTAAGATCTTCCTACCTTCTTTACATAGCTAAATATTTGTAATTGCATGAAATTGGTTCACTAATGTATAAATCCATGCTCATTTAATGATTGCAATGTGTAAGTTACTGCATGCATGCAGAGAAAAATTTAAAAAAAACAAACAAAAACAAGCAAGCAAAAAAAAAATTAACAAAAAAAACATCCAAAAAAACCCCCACAACTCAGATAAAGAGACCCACTACACACACAACAAATGCCACAAAACCCAAGAAAAACAAACCACTTAAAAAGGCATCATGAAGGGCATTCAGACTCATGGTAATGATTTGTGACGGGCAGCTAAAAGTAATGCATATAGATGATTATTTCTGTAGGGTGTTTGGAATTTGAAGGATTTTCATTAAAACAAAAAAGATTTTATTTCTTTTCTACTTAGACATTCAGTATTCAAGCAACAAAAACAGATTCCTAATGCCCAAGGGGAACTAATACTTGTCCAAGAAGTAATTAGATTTCCGCTAAATTTATAGTTATATTAATTATTAAGTCACTTAAGTCATAAAGTTTTTGGGATCTGGACAGAACTGAAGTTTAACTTTGTTTACACATCAGAAGACAATGACCTTTTCCTATATGGGAAGAAGAGTTAGATTTGAACAGCCTTGGCTGTCAAAGACCAGAAATTCTATCTATTTGTCCTTGTTATTCTAAATCTGCTGTTGTAGTTCCACTTATGTGAATGGGAATGATTTATTGAATTACCCATTTGTGATCAAAAGCAAGAGTCTGTCATTCAGATGATCATAGCAGAAGAAATACAGGAGAGAATGGAATCTTTGAAGATAGAATCTGTTCCTAGCTGGTGGATAACTCTTTCAAACAGGGTCTCAGCAAACACAAAAGGTTTTGTGTAGCTGTGTTAAGGAATACACCATGTCTTTCACAACCTGCTCCCTTTTGCTGCCTTTATCTGTGATCAAAATGGAGACTCATTAGGGATTTGAAAGTGCATGACTAGAATAGAAGTAGGTTAGAAAATACAAAAATACTTCTGCACTTCAGAAGCATGCAATGCTGCAGAAGGAAAACAGAGTGCCCCAGCTGTAACTATTAATGCTGACACAAACACTTTCTTCCCTTCCCACTTCTGCTGTGTACACGTGCATAGCAATTACTCTGGCTCTAGGAACCCATTTTGCAAGGATCTCTTGTCACAGCAGGTGCCATCCTAATGCCAAAGCAGAAACTCTGAACTCTATTCCAAACCACTAATTTCTTCTATGGACTTATTGTTTGGTTTTACGTTACCTTAAGAGCTTTTGTGTACATCAGAGGCTGGTACCTCACAGGCAGTTCAACAACCTCAGCTTGTTATGTTGAGAACTGGATAAGGGTTTATGAACCTGACGTGTAAATGGCAACAAGTTGGGTTTGTGGTTTCACTTCTTTTTTTCCTGCGAGATTCCAGTGTCATGGACAAGTGCAGCTGTGAGCCTTGAAACCTAGTTTATGTTCCCACCAAAAAAAAAGTGAGTACCTTGTTTCTCACTTCACTAATTTCTCAGCCACGCATAGCACTGTATACATCAGTCTCTTTCTAGTGTCTGCTTGCTTATTACTGGTGGTGTTCACTGTTTCTCTGCTGGGTTTCTCCTTCTTGAACCATTTGATCAGTCACGTCACTGTTCCTGTGACAGTCTGGTCTAGTCTGTATGTGTATGCAACCGTGATTGAACAGAAGTGAATAGCTTTGGTATTTTTTCTCTTTTTTCTCCTGCTCCAGGTAAGAGAACATATAAAGGCTACCTTCCATTCTTTTGTCTGCAATGTAACATACAATATGAAATATAGAGCAGGTAATCTACATGGTTTAGTTTACCCCTTCTTCAACAGCAGTAGTGTCTCCTTACTTCAGGAAAAAGAGAATGACAAAAGGCCTGTGATAATAGGCAAGATAGGTGGAGAAGAAAATAAAAAGTCAATCATATACCAATGATGGTGAGCCAAGGCAGAACAGCAACGCATTCCAACAGATGCAAAGAATTTAAGATGGCAAATCGTCAAGCCCTGGGGTTTGGGTGTACAGACCAATATTTCTTGTAAGACTATTATACTTTCTAGTATGAGTACCCTGTCTGTTTAAGGTTTTCCTGCCTGTAAAATATCTGTTTCCTTAAAAAACAGCAGGTATAACATTCCCACAAAGTAGCAGTAGAAAGGGTCGTTCCTGAGTTATTTGGGAAGGAGCAAGAGAACCACAATTACTTAGGAAAAATACTTGCTGAGACCTTACAAGCCATACTTCAATCCACAGTGGACTTGAAAGGGTACTGCAGAATAAACATCCAGGAATGGATTTATAATGGAAGCTTTGACAGGCTTAAAAGCAAAGCAGTACACAGGTGCCATATAATTAAGACTGGTGACCTTTCAAAGAAAAGGTTTGCCAACATGTAAATAAACTGCCATTGTGCAGCTCACCTCATTAAACAGGAAAGTTTGGAAAGTGACTGGAAAACTGGCATCAATCGATGCCACCTTAGACATCAGTTAGAAGAGACAGCTGCCTGCTGAGGATGAACAGAGTATATGCACTATTAAAAACAGGGGCTTTGTTCTCAGATTCATGCCAGAGGTAATTGAACCCTTCAATTTATAGCCTGTTCACAGTTGTCAGGTTCTTTAATATATTTCTTAGTCATATCCCACCTGCCCCAGCTTGGGTGTGCGTAATGCAGTAGGTCATGTGGATAGAAATATTCCAGTGAGTGAGTTGAGCTTCAGACAGTCTGGCTTCATGTGCCAGCATGAATCTGTACACATGCTCCCTCTCCTTTTTTTTTTTTTCTTCTAACTTTACATTTCAATTTGTCAGTGTAGTTGTGCCCTCTTTTGACTCATTCATGGTCTACTGCAGCCAGTTAAAGCTGGGGGATTTTGGTGTGTTTTCTGGTGGTTGGTTTGTTGGGGTTTTTTTGTTTGGTTTTGGGTTTTTTTATTACAGCATGAATGTTATTTCAGGCACTTTCACAGAAGCTGGGTAAAATTGCTAAATGGCCTCAGCTGCTTGGACCGTCAGGGACATTGTCACAGCTGAATCCTTGCATCATCACAGGCTGAAACAGCAATGCTGTTTTCAGAGTGGTGAAAAAAACAGCATGGAGTTCGGAGTATCTCGTTCTAGAGGTTTATTTTGCATGTTTTCCTTGCATGCAAGCTCTTCTGTGGGCCAGTATGACTCTGGGCTTTCTGCAGGGAAGGTGGCCAGGTTGTCTCAGGATTCACCTCATTTTACTGGGGGTTTGGGAATTTTTTTTTTTATGAGGTGGATTTTTTTTCCAAACAATCTATGATGTGTCTGTCTTGAGAGGGAATATTTTTCTTTTTTAATCAGGGATAATGATTTGGACTTGCCAGACTCTGGTTTTAAGGCAGATTTAAAATTTAAATAAGCTTAAAAAGCAACTGAGTTAAAGTGGTAAAAAATCTTATATAATTGCTCTCAATTTTTTAACTTATCTTGTTCTGCCTTAACTTCAGATTCTAAACCTTAACTGTTTCTATGCTGGAAAATAGAGAAGTAAAATTTTGTCACTTAAACAGTGGCATCTAGAAAAAAATAGATTTTTTCCCCACTAATCTGATATTATTATCTCTTAATCTTGAACTATTTCCAGAAAAACATGATGCAAATCAGTTGGAACTGCAAACTAAGGACTGCAGGTTTTGAAGCAGCAGGATTTTTTGGTATTTTTTTCCCTCTGGCAGTATGTATTTCTCAGTGTGGCACAACTTGCTAGTGTTTGCAGACTGGTGCTGGGTTTCTTTAGCAAAACTGAACATGCAGGTGCAGTCCTAATGAAAATGAATCTATAAATCGAGCTGTATTTTTTGAAATGACTGTTTAATACCTGGTGGGTGGGTATGTGTATTCATAGTGATTTGAGAGAAGCTTGAAGCTGTAAAGCTTATGGCAGTTGTAATTTTGATGACTAAAGAAGCAAAGCATGGGTTCTGAAATTTTCACCTGCTTAATCCCTTTTTTAACACCTCACAGATTGCTTGTTGATCAAACTGGCTGCTTTGATAAACCCTCTTAGATCAAGAGCACAGTATCTATCAACTTCAATTTATTAAATTCTAAGAATAAGAGTCTATCAGTTTCATTCTCCGGATCCTCACAATACTTTAATTTTGGAATAATGGGCCACATTTAGTAGCTACTTTCTTCTTAAACATGATATCCTGGAGCTGTGGGTTGACAGCTGGCTGACTATGAGCCAGTAGTGTGCTCAGGTAGCCAAGAAAGCCAACAGCATCCTGGCTTGTACCACAGAGAGCGTGGCCAGCAGTACTAGAGCAGTAATCATGAGGCCACACTTGGAAATTACTGCGTATTTTTGGGCTCCTCACTAAAAGAAAGATATTGAGATACTGGAGTGTGTCCAAAGGAGGGGAATTAAGCTGGTGAAAACGTTGGAGCACTTCTCCTCTTAGAAGAAGTGGCTGAGGGAGTTTATCCTGGAAAAAAAATGAGACTGAGGGAAGACCTTATTACTCTCTGCAAAACAGGAGGCTGTAGGAAGACAGGTGTGGGTCTCTTCTCCAGAGCAACAAGAGACAGGATGGTAAGAAATGGTCTCAGGCTGTCCCAGGGGAGAACACGCTGCCCAGGAAAGTGGTGGAGTCACCACCCCTGGAGGTCTGTTGAAGGCATGTTGATGTGACCCTAAGGGCTTTTGATCTCAGCTTTGTTTCTCAGCTTTTGATGGGTGGTTGAGGCTTTGGGGGGTTTTGGTCTGTTGCAGATGCCTAATATGTCTTTTCTACACAATCCCAGGAAAATGCTGTCACTCAAATTAAAGGAGGAGAAAGGTCCTACCAGCCCAGATTCAGACTTAACATTGCAAGAACTCATTTAATGCAGAAAATGGATTGTCTTCCAGCTGTAAAACAAAACTACAGGTATGTGTAGGTGTTGAAGAGAAGATAAAATCAAGGTGAGGCTTAATTTC
This sequence comes from Parus major, assembly GCF_001522545.3. Lineage (NCBI taxonomy): Eukaryota > Metazoa > Chordata > Aves > Passeriformes > Paridae > Parus > Parus major. The sequence continues at coordinate 9,146,273 of NC_031776.1, forward strand.
TGGTTAGAAACTTTGGAGTTAGCTGGAATAATGACAACTTTATTAACGCATACTGGTAATTTGTTGTGATGGCACTGTAGAAGAAACTTGCACTTACCTTGTTTTCCTGTCTTGAAAGTTCTGTGAGCCTCTACTGCTTCAGCTGAAATATTAAGCTTCTGGAGCTCTCTGGTTTAACTAGTTCTAACGCTTTCAAATAAGCTTGTGGGGAGGCTACTGAAATAAATGTAGTTGCTTCTCTTTCTCATAAGCTTTTTCCTTTGGTAATTTTGTTTGCCTCTTTCACATGAAATCTGAATATCTTAGAGACTATTCATTAATCCATATTTTGGAATATATAGTGACCTTGTACATATAGGTGTGGGTAGGTAAGGGATGAGTGTAATCATCCATCATCATACCTAATACTGGACAAAGTAGAAAGAGCTAAATACAGAATTGGCAAAGAGGTTAAGCAGTGATCATGATGTCATTACCTCCCAGAGCTGCTTTTCAAGCAGCAGGATGGTATGGAATATGCTATTTCAAGCAACATATTCTCTATGAAAAGAATTAAAGGTATAAACTTTAACCTCTTCCTGACACTGAGGGGCCCATTCATCAATCATCCATGAAGATCTGACAGTTTTTTATTCAACCTTTGGGGTCCACTGTTTCTGCCTGGAGCCTGGATGAAGATGTGCTCTTCTTCCAAGACCTTCTCACGAGCAGTGGAATCCACAGGTGTTCTCTCTTGCCTGCTGCTTCTCCTCTGGGAGTATTGCTCCAGTATTGCTTCCATTGAAATCTGAGGACCTTTGAGTTCATTTTTAATGTTTGAAATTGAGCATTACTTACCCTTCTAGTTCTTACTGCAAACAACACCAGGTATGTCCTACTAGATTATAACAATGATCCTCTGATCTCCAGTGCTGGCAGTACATCTTTAATTAGGGAAAGCACAGAAATATCAGTTGTCTATTCTACTGCCTATTCTACCTGTCCAGCATCCTGAATGGCTGTATTCAGGATTACCCTCTTTTCTGTTTCTGGGCATGTGTAACAAATTTAGAAAAAAAACAGTTTTAATATGAGTGGTGGGAACAAACCTTTTGTCTGTTCAGGCTTCAATATGCAATTTCTGAGGTGCTCCTAATGCCACAGTGGTGTCTCTCTCTGAACCAAGTTACTAAGATGGCACTCTTCTGACTACACTATTCTTTAGAATTTTTTTTCTCTTTACAATACTTTAACCCTTTCATTCATTTCAAAGAATTAAGATTTGAATTTATGTCACACAGGGTTAATCCATTCTCTACAGTGAAGTGCAAAAATTTCAGAAATAATGTAATCTGTTCTGCTGCCATCCATATAAAATACTGTTTACACTCCAGGCCTATTGCTTCAGGAAATTATTGATAGGAACATCTGCTCCTTCACAAGTAAAGTAGAAAAGTCCTTCCTCTCTGACCAGGAGCACTTTTCAGCCACCTTTATTTTATCACCATGACACAGAAGCATGCAAGATTGGATTTCAGACTTTAAATAATAATAAAAAATGTGTAGCAAAGAAACTCTTTAAAACTTCACTCAGGAACTTTTGTAAAGCTCTGAGCCATCTTCTTGTGCTCCAAAGGATTTGTTCAAAACAAAATGAAATTTGGAGCATAAGATATACAGTACAATCAGAATCCAACTTCAAATGTACCTCATTGCTACTAAGTTAAACACTATAATTACAATTATAACTCTGCAGTGCTTTATGCATAAATTATTTAAATTAAACTACATAGATTATTCAAATTTTATCTCCAAGAAACACTTCCAAAAGCCTGCTAACACACACATTGCAACTCACTGCTAACATGAAAAACTCTTAAAGGCTTGATTATTTTTTTAAATCTTTTTGGAACTAGACTCTGTGCAGCGCCTTGACTTATTTCAAGCTGAATGAGTCTTGGGGTAAATGGATTTGGTGCTGGGTAGTGCATTTTCAGATCCACCTTCAAGCTCAGTTGAGCAAAAGACTAAGCTGGTGCCATTCAGTCTTTCCTTTCCTGATAACAAACTAGTATTCTGTGAGGGGTTTAATGCAAAGCAAAAGCCTTTGCAGCAAAAGGAAGGAACTCACAAGTTTTACCTTATAGGAGCAGCTGTGGCTGGGGTAGTTACTTGACATGACATTGACAAGAATTCACTTGGGACAATCCTAACGTAAGAATATCTTTTCACATGAAAATATTAATGAGAAAAGGTTCTACCAGGGTAAACCTGGAGGATATCCCTTGTTTTGAGTATTTCTCATGGGTGGCTAGGAAAAGAAACTTCATCAGTTCATTCCTCTTATTACAGTATCTTCAGAGTCCTGCAGACAAATAGGCCAAAATACCTGTAGCAAACCATAACATTTTTGTCTTTTCAGTCCTACTAAAATAAAATTTGGTTCTGGGAGAAAATTCAGTAAAGGTTTTTACCCTTCTTTCTGTCAGTGCCTTTTTCCACTGAAATCACCTAAACAATGCTTAATATTATGAATATTCTCAAGCCTGTCACTGGCTGCAGACCATACTAAAATGAATCACTGAATTGTAGTATACAAGCAACTGATTTGAAATTTACAGAAGACTGTTTTAATCCTCTTATTCTTGGACATCATAATTTTGTATTCCTCAATCTCACTGAAGATTTTCATTTAGTAGAGTTCTGTTTCCTGAAAAATCAGTAGAAAGTGGAGTTAAGCCAACACAGAATGTCTGAAAATCTCCTGCTTGAAGTTTTTTTTTATTCATATTAGAGTGTCAATTTACTGCTGCAGAAACAGTAATGAAGAAGGGTATGCTTTTTTGTGTCATCATTTCTGAACAAATAACTAACAGGATTTTGCAGATGGTTATTTGGAGGAGAAATTAGTATTTCTATGACACTTAGATATCTAATGAGAAAGAAAAATAGACCAGTTCCACATTGCTGGAATTGTGGAGGAAGACAACTGAAGATCTAAAATTCCTCCTGGGCTTTGTATTTCTTAAATTAAAAATGAAAGGAAAAGCTTTCAACTTTGTATGCTTCATCACAAACAGAGTATTAATTCAGTTATGCACATATAGTAACTCACTGAAAATGACACATGGTTTGAGGGTCTATATAAAGTTAAAGAAATATTCCTGATTTTTTTGTGTAGGTTAAGCAAACCTTTAGTCTTTGCATGATCAAGTAAGCAGGACTTTAAGGGGCAATCTTTCTGAAAGCAAGGGGCCAGAGAGTTGTTAACCTTATGAAACAGCTGCTGAAGATCAACAGCAAGACACTCCTTTATTCCTGAAATCATGGAAGTCAAGATTCTTCCATATGATATTTCGTGCTGCTAAGGTTTTAATACCTCTTTCAGATACAGTGTTTGTAGCACCATGTGATTTAGATCTTCACTTGTACTTTCATCTTTTCAATTCTGGAAAGCACCACAACAGTAGCGTGAGTTTTTTTACGGTATGGGGTGAATTTTTTTAATCACACCACCCAGATCTGTGTGTTTGGTATTCATAGGAAAAGTTTAACCTCAATACCCATTTAGCTCTGTTTTTGGGATGAGGAGTCTCTCTGAAATGCAAAGGTAGTTTGTATATCAAATCAGTGGATGTTTGTATACCTAATTTAGTGGATAAACAGGAATGTTCAGTTATTTCCTAATATGAGGTCTAAGAAAAACAATAAGCATATTTTCTCTCCCACCTCTTAGTTTCCTTAAATGTATACATTTCTCTATTTACTTCTTTAACACTGTTTTACAGTTAAAAATACTTAAATCAGAAATAAGCTTTAATGTTGCATGCAAATTCTAAACTCATCAGCTTAAGTTGTATAATGAAATCATGTGCAGGCACAGTGTGACATGCTAAAGATGGTGTTATTTCAAACCCCTGTGGTTTATAGCCCACAATTCTGTGATAATTTTCTCAAAAATCCTTTAAAGATTCCCCATGTTATCACTGAAATTACTTCCATGTTATCTTTAATTATTCTGGCAGAAATGTGGATTGTAAGTTTAATGAATTGTTAAACTGGCTTCAATTAACTGTGTGCTTCAAAGGCCTGATTCTGTACTCTTTACACAGAACTGAAGACAAGTATATCCTGTTCAGTAGCATAGCTCTCACCACGCAGTGGTAGCAGGACATCAGCCTCTTGTTGCAGAGCTGAGAAAAGGCTGCTTTAATTTAATGCTGCTTTTTTGTATGCATAGCAGTGCAGAGTTTTTGTCTAGTACTGTAGCTGTACAGTTGTTAAAAATAATCTTGTGGTGAAACTTGTGCTTAAATAGAATATGTTCATAGCAGAGGTTGCTTACTGTCCTAACATAAAGCAAATCTTCATGCACAACAAAAATAACATTTACTTAATAAGAAAAGCTAGGGCAATTTTCAAAACTATTTAAAGTTGATCAAATCCAGATTAACTTTAAATCTTATTGATTTCTTCTCTCAATAAATGTGCATTTATTCATGCTCATTTGTAGCATGAATTGTTTGTAAATACAGATATTTATAAATACTTTTTTCAGAAAAGAAGTCATTTGCCTGAACAGCCACTTCTGTTCACCATTATTGTTGGTTACTGTTACCTGCCTGATAAAGTCCCACACATGCATCATGAAAGGCTTTTGGAGAGGTTTTCAGCTGCTTTAATATGTTTCTTTACTATCAGAGAGTCAATCAGCCAAAATGTAAAATACAAGAGCTTACAGATATCCCAAAAGCCTTTTCTACACTGATAGTGGTTGTAAAAATCATCTTTCAAGGAACTCGGAACTGCTTTGTCTGAACAAGTTGTTTTCTCTATCATTCCTCCTATTTTGCAGAAGCAGCCAGGCTTTTAACTATTTGTTCTGAATGTGCTTTTTTGCTAAAAGCGTTTCCCATCTGCTGACTTTTATTTTATCACCGTATTCTAGTTTCCCATTTAATATTATGATTGGTAGTGAAGGATGGAACGCTTCCTTAAAGTGTCTTTTGAAGGATTTTAGGTTTTATACTGATGAAATAAATATTTAAAAGATAAAAACCAGAGTTTATTGGAAAGAATTATTATACACAAGCATTTCATTCTAGGAGAACAAGGGTATTATGGGTCAAATATCACTGAAGAGCCCAAAGGCCTGTTCAAAGGAGAGAGATACCTACTTCCAATAAATAAGCCTTTTTTTTTTTTTTACTAGGTCATTCTCCTGTATTAGGAGGAGAATATATAGGGGAAAAAATACTAACAAGTTGCATGTAGAAGTGCGTATTTTAGGGAGAGTTTTAACTTGTTATGGCCATATACTGTTAATTTTACTTCCAGCCACATTAGTAAACCATAATTTACTCCAATTTATGAATGCATGTCTCCTTTTTTATTTTCAGTCATCAAGCTTCAGGGAAGCTGTTGTTAAAGGAAGCCTGAATTTCAGTTTCACTGTATGACTTGGTTTCTGAATGATAGGTTTTATTACTGGCTTATGCTAATGCCCTGCAGGTTGAAATCTTTATGGCTGCAACTGCATCTGCAGCCTGGGAGCTGTCAGGGAGTAGATGTTCATCTGACAAAACTGTAGAGCCTGGTGGCTTCTGTGGACACAAGTTTCCTGGAATTTACCCAAAGATAAAAGAAGGAATAAAGTTATTACAAAGTAATGACAGTAGGAAGTACATGAGTCAGGAGAGGCGGGTGGAGGAGGACTGTTAAGATCTTAGAGATGTCCCAGAATGGCAAGAAAAAGCATGATGCAATCTCCACCACCCCCTTGTGTTTGCTATCTGAAGTAAAATAATTAGAGGTCTTGAGATCTTGGGTAAAGTTGATGTGTTGGTTTGCTTTCCAGTACTGCTAAGTCACTGTAACACAGAACTCATGAAGCTGCATCTCTAAAAGGAGTACATTATGAGTTCATTGATATATTTTAGGAATCTGTTGCTTCTGAAGTACTGAAGCTGTTAGGCTGAACTTTCTCACTCAGTACCGGAGAAAAGCAAAAGGATTGAGAAATGATGATTGCAGCCTCCAAAGACAGTAAAGCTGAAATTTTACTGTATTATATACAAGAGTAGGATTTCAGCCTAATGTTTCCATTTCTTCTTTTAAAAGCAATTACAGACACTTGAGCCTGAGTCTCTGTTGCTCTGTGTATTCGCACAGTCCTCAGTGCTGAAAATAGGGGTGCTTATGCATTAGACTGCACTGTCCATAACAGGATATGATGCATGTCAAAGGCAAGTGTGACTCAGTACATACTGCTCATCTTAAATAATTCATATTGTAGAATTGCAGACTATTCCAAGTTGGAAGGGACCCATAAGGATCAAATAGTTCAACACTGTTCCTCACTGGGCTAAGTAATGTTATTGGATGGAATTCTGTAATTATTCCTGGTCATGTCTCAGTGGTTTCACTATTATATGTCCTTTAAGACTATTTTTCCTGTTCTATTTCCCCCAAAGATTTCCTCTTAAGTGTGCCCAAAATAATGATAAAAATCAAAGGCTTTTTCTTGCTTCAAATTGTCTCTCCAAGGCTGTGATGCAGCTGCTCCTGTTTAATGTCAGTGATCTGGATAAGGGAATCAAGCACTCACTCTATCAGTTTGCAGATGACATCAAGTTGGGCAGCAGTGTTGATCTGCTGGAGTCCAGGAAGGCTCTGCAGAGGGATCTGGACAATCTGGATCAGCAGCTGAGGCCAACAGCATGAGGTTCAAGGCAAAGGGGCAGGTCCTGCCCTTGGATCACAACAACCCCATGCGGCACTACAGGCTTGGTGAGAGCAGCTGGAAAGCTGTCCAGAGGAAAGAGACCTGGGGCTGCTGTTCAGCAATCCGCTGGACATGAGCCAGCATGTAACCAGGTGGCCAGGAGACCAATGGCACCTGGCCTGTATCAGGAACAGTGAGGCCAGCAGGACCAGGACAGTGACTGTGCCCCTCTGCTGGGCACTGGTGAGGCCACACCTCGAGTGCTGTGTCCAGTTCCAGGCCCCTCGCTATAAGAAAGACATTGAGGTGCTGGAGCTTGTCCAGAGAAAGGCACGGAGCTGGTGAAGGGCCTGGAGAAGCCTGACCTGCTCCCATGAGGAGCAGCTGAGGGAGCTGGGGGCCTTTGGCCCAAAGAAAAGGAGGCTCAAAGTATTGCTCAAAGGAGGTTCAAAATATTACTGCACTTATTCAACTGCCTTAAAAAGGAGGTTGTAGTGAGGAGGGTGTCAGTCTCTTCTCCCAGTTAACAAGTGATAGGATGAGAAGAAATGGCCTCAAGTTACCTCTGGGGAGGCTTTGATCCATCTTAGGAAGAGATTTTCTAAATTTTGGTCATGGTTGCCCAAGGAATTGATTGAGTCACCATTCCTGGAGACATTTTGAAGAATGTAGCTGTGGCACTTGGTTTTGTGGTGGACTTGATGTTCTTTTAGGTCTATCACAACTTTAATGATTCTATGATTCTAAGAACTATCAATGTTATGAAGGGATAAGCTGTTTTTTATGCATTCTTCACTGATTTTTGTCCAATCTTAACATATAAGAAAATATAGTTTACATCTGTGATCTCATTATGTTTAGATGAGGAGGTGGAAAGAGCACTGAAATTAACTTATGGTTTGAAAATATAACAAATATATTCTGTTTGTACTCATTTACATGATGGTGAGAATCAGACTCTTGAAACTGTCTTAAACTCTATAGTACAATTTCTTTCAGAACTTTTTTCACAATTTAAATCTAGCATGGCTTATAAATTAAGAAATGGATTAACTGTGACTGATTAAGGAGATAAATAGCATTTAGATTTGGTAGTTAATTCAGAGATTGTCATCACCCGTCCCAGCTTGTGTTCATCAGTAAGTCTCAAAAGCTTATCTGGTCTGTAATGTACATTCACCTTTCAGAAATCTTCCTTCTAATTTTATATTCAAATAAATCTTCTAGTTCACAACAAATTATTAAAACAACACATTTCAATTTTTTTAATGTTGTTTCAAGTTTCCTTGTTGCTGTCTTCACAGCAGAGACACCAGCAGCCTTCCTACCTGCGCAGCATTCTATTAACTATAAACTGTGCAGGTTGTAAGAGTTTTCCAGATCATTCCACCAATTAAAGCAAACAAGCTATAACATTGAAAACTTGTGAGAAAAGGAGTGTGTTTTGATTCTTTTATTATGAACATCTTTTTTTATTGCTATGAAGTAAGCAAGTTTATCTGAGGACTCTGTTAATTCAGACATGTGAGGTGTCCTATTTGTCTAAGTCAGATTGCTTTGGAAAGGTACCAGGAATATCTGCAGCTATTTCAAGTTCTAGTTTTTCCCTTTCAGCATCACTGGGTCAGTCCTGCAAAAAGGACATATATGTTCCAGCTATAGCCCATGGAACCAAAGAAGGGTTCCTCAAAGCTGAGAGGATCTCCTCCACCTGTGGGTGGAGCAATTCTGGAAGAGACTGAAAGAAAATTTGTGCCTTGAGCACAAAATAGTGAAAAAATTCATTAAAACCCTTTGGTAGTCATTTTTTTTCAGTCCAAAATAGGCTGTTACATGGAAGAATGGGAGAAAGCTGCAGGGCCCCTAGGCTTTGACTGAGAAAGAGTCTATTTCAAGTCTCAGTGAAGTATTCCAACTGGACTTCAGAGGACTCTTGTCAATACTTGCATTTTTAAGAGCATACGTAGAAGTTTAATGTCCAATATGCCAGAGAATGAGTAGTGTCAGTCCCATTTCCTGACATCAGTTCATGTAACATTAGCATCATTTTTTTCTCTTTGTGCTTCTAATATTCTGACTAACCTATAATATTCTAATATTTATTTGTGTCTACACTACCTGCATTAAATTAAATTTGTAAATTAGAAATAGCACACTTGTTACAGCTTCAACTTTCTTATCCTCAGTAGCAATTGGTAACTGTGTTATGTTCAGGCAAAGGAGTAAAATTGAAAAAGGACTTGTAAGCATTTTTCAAATTACTTCAGGTAAAAAATAAGCAACTTTCCCCTACTGCTGTTATACAGTGATAGCTCTCTTTAATTTTCCAGTGCTAAATTAATTTACAGTTGCTTCAGACCTCAGTAATTTGTTCACGGTAAATGCACATCTGGGAGAGTTCTGGGGATCTGGAATGAAGAAATAAAAAATGCAGTGCTCACTTATTATAAAATTTGGTCTCTTAGCTTAACTCTGTCCTTATGGCTGCACATAGATGGAAATACACAGAAACATGAAAAACATAATGAGAGAAGTCTGGCTAGTTTTGGTCAGGATTTTCAGAGACCTCTGGGAGTGGAATGCCTACTTCCTATTAAATTTCCATTAAGTTATTAGGAATACATCCCTTTTAGGAGGATCTTAATCATCCTTAATAATCCTTGTGTTAATAGTCTCCCTTAAATTACACCGATGTTTGGAGTTTGTTTTTTTTTTATGGGGAAAAAAAAGGGATACAAAGTTTATATTTGTACCATAAGACAGAAGAAATCATAGTGATCCTCATTGGCTTTACTGGGCTTTGGAACAGACCTTTTCAAATAAGATCAAGGATTTTTATATGGAAGTAGAATATGATGCACTAGAGGAATATCAGCAACACATTTCTGATTTTTGTCTAGCTAAAATAAAATATCTTAAAAGATATGGGCTATAGCCTTCCTTGGATCCAAAGCATTTGTTGCCCTTCCTCTCTCTTACTGTATTTGTAACTCAAGGGTTTGAAGTTAATGCCTAGATTATAATGAATGTAGTCCTGAATATGATGGTAATATGACTGAGGAAGAAATGTACCTGTGCAATTTAAAGATCATAACCTCTCATATAATTTCTGTGGCAGGAAAAAGGGTGTTTTGCCTGCAGTGGTTTCTTGTTTGCCCTTCCAGTATACTTTCTTGATATTGTGGTTTCCTATATCCCTATTTTCTTGCAGAATCCTATTTCATATTGATAAAGAACAACAAAGAATTCCTTAAAACTCTACTGAAGAGAGTGTATTTCACCCTAAGATGATTCTGGAAAGCTTGGTAGCATGCGTTTCCTCAAAGGCAAAAATGCAAATATAGCCATCAAGATGTTACTCTTGCTTTCTCTGCCTTCCACATTGACTTTCCTAGAGCCAGCACTTATTCCTGTTCCATCAGTACTGCAAACCAGAGATAAGACTTCCTCCTTCTAGTGCACAGTGGAGAGTTTTTAATTAGTTTTTTTTTTTTCCAGGTTGCTGTGCCTGACAGATCCAGCATGCTTCTGTTACTGGGATTGGGCACAGCATGATCTTTTAAAGCTTCCCAGTGAATAGAATTCCTTGGGCAAGCTGGAATCATCATCCTGATTTCCAGCTGTTTTTTTTCCCAGTGATACCTCAATGATACGATAGCTTCATGCTATCCTTAAAATCTTCTGATTTTCAAGTTGAAACACTAAAAAGCCTTTCTCCATATAATTTAAAGCAGCCCTAGGTCTAAGTGTTCCCTATGAAGGATACCTTGCAGGATGCCTGTAGTTGTGTGCTTTTGTCAGTAAAAACATGTGGACTCTAACTTGTACATTATTTAGTATGTTTTGGAAATTTCTTCGGGTTCTTACTATATATGTATTATTTCAGTTGCAGGTAATTCTGGAAACTGGCTGCAACTGAAGGTGCTTAAAAAATTTCTTGAGAGGTTTTATAGCTGCTTGAGAAGGAGGACTTCCCTCTTCTTATTTAATTCTGATTATCTGTGTTTAAAATTAGTTTCTGTTGCTGGATTTTTTTTATTTTTTGGGTTTGGCATGTTTGTTGGCTCGTTTATTGCTGTGTGATACCATTGTGCTTTTTCACCAACCAGGCATGTAAGCCTGCATCTTGCCTGTGTCTGACATTGATTCCTCAATTGATGAGGAAATAAGCCATTTACATATCTCTCCCTGCAAGTCAGTGAGGAAGAGTCTTCCAACAGGAGAGAATTACTTCGGCTGGAGCTGGTAGGGTGCAGGCTTTTAAACTTGAGAACATGGATGAAACATGAGGAAGTAGATAAATAATTATGGTAGAGAAAAAGTAAATTCCTTCCTATTCCCTCCTGTGGAAGACATTTTTTAAGATTCTCATATGAACTCATAGATAAAGCTTCTTCTTCCATTTTTTATTAATCAGGATTTTGCATAGATCTCATGTGATTCCAGGGACTGATTGTGAGGTGGTAACCCTTAGCAACCTGTCTTTTGCCTTGGGTCACCAAATAATTACCCCAGTGGATGTAGCAGGTGCTCTCCCTAATAGCTGCAGAGGAGCAGAGAATACTACAGTAATATGCATTTATCTAAATTGGAAACTCACTTAAGGAGAAGACTTCCAGTTTTTGCTGTACAACCTGGTGTTTCTATGCTCTGCAGCTCAGAAAGTGTATTTTAGAGTAAGTAGTGTAGAAAAAAAGAATCCCAAGAAATCAGTTAGAGGAGAAGAGAGGAATCACAATAAAACTCAGAACTTTGTGGTTAAGATATCAGTGAGGGAAATGCTGATGTGTAAAATATTTGGGTTTTAATAACTAAACATAAATGCTCATTTGTGGTTCAGAGAGAACTCGGTTTGGAGGGTTGTTTTTTTCCAGAAGACAGTTGTTCTGTTTCAGATTGACCTGCCAGTGGAAGGAAGGGAAAGCAAACAGTCTTGGATTCTGAGTAAGGGATTTTGAAATCTCTCCATGCTTAATAATGAATCTGGTCTTTTTCACTGGCAGTCATAAAGAACTCCAAAAAATAGGTGTGGGAGTAGAGTAACTTCTGTCTGGATATCAAACCCTCACAAGGCTGAAGAAAATAATGAGGAAAGAGCTGAAGGATGCACATGAACTTCACGGTTATTGTAAAGCAGAATGACTAATGACTCATTCTTTTCCTTCTCTGACTCTTTCCTGCTTCAAAGCAGACACATGAAACATCACTTGAGACACTCCTTTGCAGGATGCAGGCTAAAAGGAGCATCCTTTATAATACAGTCTCATTGGAGCCACTCTTGTGTGGAGGGAGCCTGAAGGCAAAGAAATTTCTTCCTACCCACTCTTCTGCAGGAAAACTGGGCTCTAGGGCAATCCTGAGATAGGTTTTGGGTGTCTTTTGTTCTTTTGGGGTGTCATTTTTCATCTTCAGTTGAAAAAACCCTTAGCAATTGAAATGGACAGCAACAAAACAAAGCATAGGCCCAGAGTTGTAAAGATCATGGATCTATTTATCATCTAGGTTTCTAGGCAGGATTATTTAATTTACCATTTCTGGTTTCAAAGCCTTCTTCCATAAAGAGGCTTCTGCACAATTAATGGGTTACCAACCCTAAAAAGCCTAATGTGGAAAGAGCTTGTCCCTTAATCTAATTAATGACAGTCACTTGGACTCAGCAGTAGCCTTGGAATCCTCCCGTTGTATTCACATGCATGTCTGCCCTTCAAGTTGGTCAGATTTGAGAAATGTCACTCCATAGGACAAGATAAACATCTAAAATAATAAGATGGGTGAAGAAAGCTTAGATTTTTTTCAGCCTAAATATTGGATAAACAGTTTTCCTCTAAATTCAAGCATTTCATTAAAGACAGAATTAACTTGTATGCCTAGTTCAGCTCTGCTAAACCTATATTTCTGTACTGGCTTTATGCTGTGGGCTTAGAGTCAGAATGTTTGCACTTTACAGGTCAACCCCTTGAAAAAAATTCTCCTTTGCAATTCTCAGTGGGTACCTGCTACTGATTCCTTTACTGTAGGGAAAGAAGTTTACTTCTGTGAGAACTGAGTGTTCAGCATCTCTGTGGAGAAGGCCTGTAATCTACTTTTAGCAAATTAAAATCTAATACGGTTTGTCTGTATTTCATTTATGCCTCAGGACAAATTAATGGTAAAAAAAGCCTTTGAAATGAAAATGGTGAGCCCTCAAATTAACCTAGTTGTAGTGTTTTTATTTCAAGTTTCATTTGGGAATTGAAGGTGGCTGTTAAATGGCTGGTAGGTAAAACATCACTGACAATTTTCTTGCATTTTTCTGCAAATAGATTTTCAGTTAGAAAAGTACAGTGGGATTTGGAAAAAGAAATTATGAAAATAACTAGCTGGTCTTTTTCTTAAAGTTTTGTTTTTCTCTTCAAAACTTTAACTTCTGTTAACAAAGTTATTACAGTCGTAAAAATTGATATTGAGAATAGTCATGAATTACTTTATTTATAGCCGTATAGATGGGAGTCAGGCCATTTTAAGCTTCCTGTGCAGTTTGCTGTTCAGAGGTGTCAGTCTTCTCTGTGCTGCAAGATGGCTACAACTTGAAATGAAATTCATTTTCATGTGCAAAACACAAGCAGCAAGGTCCAACAGAAGGAGGGACAGCAAGTGTGTTTGTAGCTTGATCAGCTTCTGAGGGTGAGGACATCCTCCAGGACACTTAAAAAGTTTTGTCAGCCTAGAAGTATCTGATGGAGGGCAAAAGCTCCAGCAGATTGTGTTGGAAATAGATCATTTCTCTCTGCAGAATGCCCTCTCACAATAAAGTCCTCTTGCCTTCAGAATCATTACCTGACAGGCTGTGCAGGACACCAGAGCCCACCAGGAGCATTTCCAGCCTCTCAACCACGAGGACATCATTTCCAGATATGTGCAGAGGGGGGATCTCAGCAGATGTGACCACCTGTATTCCTCCTGATAAGAAATAGCTAGCAGTAATAAAAAAAAATAAAAAAATAAAGGTTTTCCTTCTAGACTCATCATCACATTTTCAGGGCTAACAGAGAAATGATCTTTTCAGCAGTAGCCAGTACTTATTCTTTGTGTCACTGCAGTTGGGAAATGGGGGCGTGTCCCGGTTGTATTTTATCTTCCACATGTTGGCCAGACTTCTGTAGGCTAAGCAAGGCATTGCTGTATGTGATGTCTGATAGCAGAAGTGCTGAATGCAGAGGAGTGGTATTTAAATACTTTATAATCAACTTTTGAAGGAGCTAAACAAAACAGAATTTTAAAACAGAAAAATTATCAAGAAAACATTCCAATTTTTTGTCAGAGCTTATTATACTTTATATCCTTGAAAATTTCTCAGCTAGGAAGCATAAAAGTGCCTTTGCCACAACTCATTCCCATCTGAAAATATATATTTATATATATGTACACATATTGTAGTTTATTTAAAATACACGTGTTGTTCTACTCTCCACACAAAGCTTTCCTGCAGGTTTTGGAGTTAACCTTAACTTTTCTTTTTTTAATACAACATTTAATCTAACTCTTCTACAGCTTCTGAGCTCACTGTCATTTCTTTTCACCAATTAAATCTGACTGCTTCAGTGTATAAGGAACAAATGTGAAAACCTACTGACAGCCACAGTAGCAATTTCATTCATGGCATATAAGCCCAGAGGGTGAGTGTCAGGAAGCCAGCAATCTGTTAAATGCTTTATCCATGTTATGCACAATATATTTCTTATTAGTTATGTTTTTCATGTTCAGATTTAAGAGAGTCCATTATTTTGTGAAGTCTAATTTGACTTGCTACATAGAAATGTGCTGGTTGAATAGACACTTTTCTGTCTTGTCTTGGATTGTTACGAGGGTTGTTAGTCCATTTGCTTCAGGGCAAACAGATCACCTCAGAGATCAGAAAGCAATTGCTTTCCATGGTGAAGCAATACTCAGGGTAATAGTTGATGTAATAAAAAGGATTAATTTTCCAGTGCTTTGTACTGGGATTAGCCATGGGTAGGTTTCTGCAGTCTGCATCAATCTTGCTTGTGGCAGAAGAGAAAGGAGTGACTTGTATGTAAAAGCTTTCCTCCAAAGCCTGTGGTATTAACCACCACCAGGATTAAGAAGTGGACTATTGAGCAAATCCAGTCCAACATTCCTGATTCTGCAACCAATAGCTGCAGTTAAAGGAATCCTACAGGCCTGATCTAGTCTTGCATATTACACAGACTTCTACCTGCTCAAGGTGTTGCAGGGTGATGCCTCTGCACACTGGCATGAGTCACTTTGGGTGGTGGAAGGTACTGCAAATGAAGGTGCCATGTCTTTTGGTAAGGACTACCCTGGAGAAGCAGACTGCAAGGCATGGGTATCTATTGGATCCGCTGAATGGATCGTTTCTGACCTTCAGAATATGAATGAGTGAAAAATGGGTAGGAGGTGTTATCAGGTCCCCCATGCATCAATGAGTGACAAAATTGTGTACGAAGCCAAAAAAAGCATCTTTACTGCTTTGTCTTTTAATATATTACAGTAACACTATTTTGGTTGTACCTTTAGCTGCTTTTCATAGGAGGGGGTTTATTTGTAATTTTATCCCAACACTTTTTTACTCACTCTTGAAGGTTTAACAGCTTATATGCAAGTACACATTAAAGAAAGATATCTTTCAAGTTTTGCATACTTGGGTCTGGATGGAAGATTTTTACTAGTTTGGTCTTATATATGGGTGTGAATAGTAAATGTTTGTCACCTATATAATGAACTATAATTGACAGTGCTGGAAGATCAAATCTCTTGACCAGAGTTGGAAAAAATCCTCATTTTCAGAGTGGATAATAGTCTCCCACAGGAGAAGTTGGCTATGACAGTTCATAAGGCTTTTTCACCTAGAAGTTACTTGGTATACAACAGTAAGGCTCTGTCTTCCTGCTGCCTGTGTTGAGCTGGAGAAACTTTCCTTTTTTATAGCTTTACCATTATTGGGGCAGGGGCAGGTGTTTTCTCTGTATGGTAATTAACACAGGAAAATTTTGGGATGTTCATAAATAAACTTACAGAATTTTTGAATGGTTATAAATAAAGACCACATACTGGCCCTTGTGGAGGGGGCCCATGAAACAGGACAGCTAAGCTCAATGTCTTGTAGACACAGCCTAGACCACACAGGCTTGCCTTGCTTTTACTCCCCCAGCTTGGAAAGCTCCTTGCACACAATCTAATGCACCCTGCTTTGAGACACAAGCTGCTGTTTAGAGCTCATTCATTAGCATGCAAGCAGAAAGGAATGAAATGACCTTTCTGTGGCCTAATTCTCCAGCTTCAGCTCAACAAGAGCCAGTGAAGTGCCATGCAATTAATAAGAGTGCAGAAAGAAGGAAAGGTCTCATTTTATGGTCAGAGAGATCAATTTCACAGAAAGGGACTCAGTGTAATTTTAGGAGCGGTCAGTATGCATTCTATAGCACAGGTACTTAATTGAGCTATTCCTTATGTTTTTCCAGTATGCTAAGAGAAGAATGCATTTAATTATCTTTTCTTTCACATTATATTTCTGTGTGGTTAGTCATCAAATCTGAAGTTACATCTAGGCCTAATTGGACTTTCACAGATCCTTTAGGCAGCCATTCCTTGAATGGTCCATGTTGGGGTGTTTTTTTTTGGTGAACAATAGTTTAAATGAAGCATATGGTTTGGTGGTAAGACAGGTTCAAAGTGGAAAACAGCTGTAGTGTCCTTATGTTTACTGCCCAATAGTGTGCTGAGCTGGTATTGCTCTATACCTATAATATACAAATATTTAGTACTTCCATATTATATACCTATATGAGAACATGAAAGTGTTTTCATTTCAGGGTTTTGTCTTCATATTAATGCTCTCTCTGCTCCCACTCACAAGGAAAGCAAATAAAATGGGCCATTAACATTGAGTTGTCAGAGAGAATCTGTTTAGCTCAGTTTCCTTTTATGAACAAGAATATGCCAAAAGAGGTAAACATCCAAGGACATGTTGATGGGATTGGGCCATGCAGCATCAATGTGTGTCCTTCATTTCCTCTTTTCATTTTAATGGAGTTTTAGGCAAAGAGCATGCAGGAGGGAGCCCTGAAGCCTTAGCTGCTCTCATTAGTAGCTGGAGAGAAAGGCAAAGGAAGAAGCAGAACAGCAGGGTTGCACCTGCAAGCAATGAGAAAACAATTATTTGAGATAGCTCCTTTTTATTCTGACCAGCATAATGGGACAGCAGTTCTGGTATCAGAAGGTGTCGTTATTTTTGTGAGCACTTTCAACCCTAAATATTCTGTGGTCCACCAGGAGGAGCTACCATGAAAATCATGCATAGGCTTTTAAACATGTGCCAGCAAAATTTCATTGTTCCAAATGTTCACTGAAGTAAATTCAAAGGGGTGAAAGCATAGTTGGATTAAAACCACTTAAAAGTTCAAATATATTTATTGGGAATATATTGGATGACTCATCTGTCTCTGTTGGCAGTACCTCAGCCTCATAATATCTATGGAGACCTACAATATAAGAAACAAATCCCTCCAGCATCACCATTTTCATTTGCAGTTCTGTAATTATAAAATCTGTTCTAGCAAAGCAGAGAGGATTTGCAAATGCAGTCAGCCCTGACCCAGCCCAGCCTTTATCTGCACATGTGGGTCTCTGTGCAGTTCTGGAGTTCTACTGCCACCAGCTACATAGAACTGAACCTCCAATAATGCAGCTTTGTAGGCCCATACAACAGCTCCAGAGACAGCCTTTCACTTCAGTAGCATAATAAATACTTTTAAAACAGTTTTTTATGTCTATATATACCAATAGCATGTAACAGAAAATACTGCAGACTGATGTCTTCACAGAATTTCAATTAATTCTGAGATTTTTTAAATTAAACTCTTCATAAACTTGGTGTTTAGTCCAGAGGCTCCCCAGAATAACTTTCAGATGGAGGCTGGTCAAAGCAGTGACAAACTGGAGCCAGGGGTCAGCAGCCTGTGTGAATGCTTTATGTCAAAAGAGACAGGGGCAGGGGAATGGATGTATTTTTGTGTCTATAATGAATGCATATGCATGCACACACTGTTGGTGTGGGTCAGGGTTTAATCAAGAGTGTTACTTTACTGAAATAATTTATAGCTATCTGGACACAGACCGTTTGGGAGATCAGCCACAACCACAACCAAAATGTTGGTGGCATTTGCAGCTCATCCTGTGCTATTAAGGTATCTCTGTGCCCACATCTTGGGTGCTCACATGCTCAGCATTAAACTGTTGCCACATCTGAAGAAGGGAATATGACTTTCTTGAAAGCAACTAAGAGGTGTTTAGGAAATGCACATTATTTCCCTTCTGCTGCAGGAACTGAAGGTGTCAGCAGGGTAGCTGATGCTGCCTCCTTTTTCTCTCTAGAGCATGATAGTCTTGTAGTATTTGTGCTCTGTATTAAAATGTTTATTAATATAGACTGATGGGAAGTAACTTCTAATTTATATACTAAAAGGGGTTTTGGTTTTCTAAACTACTTTTCATTCATTTACTGCCTGAATTTTATGTCCTCTGTATCTGTTTAAAGTTACTGTTGCAATTAGGAGGAGTAAGATGAAAACTAATAATAGTCATTTTTTTCACTTTATGGTTTCCATTATATTTACATTCCAGCAATTATCTGTCATCATTCTAAACATGCTTGCTGTGTAACCAGGCACTTTATCGCATCATTATTCCTCTTCCACCTGTACAGATCTGCACACACAGAGCAATCAGCAGGCTCCATTAACCTGCAACACAATCTCTGATATATTTTTTGGATGCACATACTTTGTTTTCCCGCTGCTCCCAACCACTACGTTTTGACTTCTTGCATAGTCACAAACGCAATTCTCCCTGTGCTTGTTTTGTTGTGCTGCACTGAGGAAGGACAGTTTGGTATTAACAGTCCTGATGCAGCAGATGAAGCAGATGAAGCACATAAGTGTTCCGAGGAAAAAAAAATTAAAAAAAGGAAAAAACAAACCACTTAAAAATTATTTTAAAAGGAACATGAGACTGTCACCCGCTTTCATATGTTTTACCAAAAGCAATTCAATAATCTGCCCGAAATCATCTAGATTTGATTCATTCTGGTTTAGCAGCTATATTATTGCTGATAGCAATTGGAAATTCATGTCTGAAAAGCAAGTATCTAAGCTTTTATTTAGAGATGTAATATGCGATAATATTTTGAAAAATGAACAAGGCATGCCTGAATGGTTAAAAAGTGTGCATTTACGTAAAAGTGTTCAGCAAGCTGAGTATTATGTGGGAAATGCCAGCATTCTAAACTTGCTAATGTCATGAGACATTTTGATATAGCAATGTATCATGGAATAATGTTTCATTAAAAGACACATTTGGAAACATTAGACAAAGTACAATTATGCAAAATGAAATATCGTACAATGTAGTTCCAACGCAAATATTAATCTCAGTACTTAAAGGCATAAATGGAAATCACAGGTGAAGACAAAGCTGCCTATACCACAATCCACAGCTGGTTCCTCTTATGTTTCCATATTGCACATTATGTCAAGAAAACAATAGAGATTTTTGAAATGCAGTGCTGTTTAAAGTGTCCTGTCTTGAATTTACTTTAATTCCATGAAAATGCATGGCACCTCATTATTGAAACACAGTATTCTTTTCTCTTTATACTATTAGTACTTCTCTTTTTTGCATTTTCTGTGTTCTGGAGAAAATATTGCTGTCATACTGGCATTTGCCTTTCATCTCATTGCTTTTCAATGGCTTTCAGGTCTCTAAGTGGTGTCCAATTTATTTGTATTCCAGAGCCACTTCTGTGAAGCATACCTTTCTGTCAGCTCAGCGCAAGCTTCAGGTGGCTTGTATTTGGAAGCTGAGGTATAAACAAATTGACGGTATCAAGCGCAGTCTATCCTCTCACAGGCAATTTCCACTCATTTGCTCTAGAGCATTCTTCCTCCAATTCATTCAGCAGAACCATTTACTTTCATCTGAGTAGGGTTGGGATCTGTATGCCAAAGATACTGAATGCAATGACTCCCTTCACTGTATTTTTTAATCTCTTTTCTTCCAATATTTAAGTTTTCTTTGGCGTTTAAAATGGTTCTTCTGCAGCATCTTGCTGGTGAGTTTTTAACTGCCATACCAGGGTCTAAATTTGTCTTCAAGTGAGCTCTTAAAGATGCTAAATTTGAGCTAGCACATAAAAGAGTTTATTTTCATACTTGCTTTCCTTTTTTCTACCTATCTCAGCTTCTACTGCCTTTATAAATTACTGTTGATCAAAATAGTCAGCAGTAATTTGTCATTTTCAGTGCCTTCACCATTTTTGTGGTGTCAACAGCTTTTTATGTGCATGGCTTTGTATGTCTGTCACAGCAGAGCCACATGTGTGTTTGCAGAATCCAAATATTCTGCATATTCTCAAGAAGCCTATTTTTTGTTTTTAACATACACATAGGAATAGGAGTGGTTTAGAGGTAACATTAATTACAACCAAAAAAAACAAGACTGGAGAAGTTCATGGTCTTCTGTCTTACAGGGATTTATTTCCTCTGTGGGGTGTGTTTTGAAATATTTGAGGCTTTAATGGCAGCCACAATGGAGCACCATACCACTATTACTGCATTTCAAAAAGTATATAGTTAATTATTAATGTAATGTTTAAACAATAGTCAAATGGCCCTCTTGGCTCTAAAGTCTAGTGCTGTTTACACTGTAAATTTGCAAATATGCAAGCCTTCTACTTTCATAGTAATTCATTGCCAAAAATAATGGAATCTGGATCATTTGGTCAAGATCTTAAGTCATAATTTAAAAATATATATTTCATATTTAGAAGAATTAAAAACTAAGAAAGAATATTAGGGTTATATGTTCTATATATTGGGATTTATGTCTGATTTGCTTTAATATCTACAGATTTTTTTTTAGAGGGGTGCAACTAGGTCCCATACATCTAATCTTTCCTGGATATTTGAAGACCTGTTAAGCCACAATGTGAACCAATTTTATCTCATTACTGTTTTAGTAAATCCTCCAAATTTCCTTACACTTAAGAACCTGACACAGTACAAACAAGCATTGCCTATTATCACTTCTGGATTGTAATAAAGGATTTTTGTTTTGAAGGGTTAGTTTTGTTTGAGTGTAAATTTTAATTGATACATTTCCTTTTGTGCTATTTTTCCCCAAAAGCTGCTAGTCTTAAGTATCACTCAAGGAAAAAAACCTCACCTATAATCTTCTCTGAAAGTGAGCCTTTGCTCCATAAGTGGTTATGCAAAGCCAGTCAATGAATATCTGAGAAAACAAAATGTTTATTAATCAGGGAAACCATAACTTGGACATATATATGGGGAAGACAGAGACATTATGCAGGTGCCAACGTACCAAACATACCATTAGTCTGCCTAACTCAACAAACAATAAAAAAAAAATAAATAGATGCCAGAGCACTGCAGTCTTCAGTGAGGCTGCATTTGCCTTGGGAATTCTTTTTGGGATGCCTGGGACCCCTGGTATCTTGGCCAGATTGTACTTCACTTTATCCCTGTATCTTCTGCAACAGGACCTCTGAAGTATTCCAAGTCTTTGTATGTCTTGCTGCATAAAGAAAATCCTACTTTTCAGCAAAACAATACATGGGAGTGGCTGCTCTTGGGAGATACAGTCTTGTTTTGATTGGATGCCAAGCTCGTGCAGCTCAGGGGTTGCCCAGATTTTGTTCATCACTTAGTCTTATCCAAAACTACTGAAGGAGAGAAAGCATAATGAAATGGATCCCCGCATTGTAGCACAATCTCAGTCAGGCTTGGAAAGCACAAAGCTATGAAGTCAGGCAGTAGATAAAGTGTTGGCAAAGTTCATAACATTCTCCAAGGCGTGGTGACATCAGCTGTCTTTCAGCTTTTGGTGACTTTCAGCAGATATTGATGATCTTTGTTTTGATACAAACAAAAGTAAACAAAGATGCTGGCTGACAGAAAGAGAAGAGAGAGTGGAATAAAAAACACCAACGGAATAAGAGCTTTGTCAGTAACTTAGAGGAAGCCAAACCAAGCAATATCATCTTCATTAATAATCATAAGAGATTTCCAGGCTATTTATCTTCCTCAGCTTTACTGACAATACCATAAAATGACTCCTGAGGATTTTTTTTTTATGAAATTAACATAAATTTCATTCTTCTTCCCTATTTCGTAATGCCTTTTTTTTTTTTTTTTTAATTTCACTCATGGTAATGGTTAGGAGCACAAAGATGTCAAGAGAGCATGTCATGCCTCTAGCAGGCACTTGAGCAGATTTATGATGGCAGCAAGCTTCCACTTTCCCTGGTCACCTTTCATAGATTTACATGATGGCTTAACAAGAATGAACAATGAGCTGTTTGTCAGCTGGGAGAGATAACCTCTGAATGCTTAGTTTTTGCTTTAAAGTATATGCAGAACACTTTACTGTATATATGTAGAGTGAAGGACAGGCTGTCTGAAAAGACTAAAGATCATAAAAACTGGGAAATTTGAAGAAGTTGTAACTGTGACTCACTTCAGAAATCTGTAAATGTTCAGTGAGGGGTGGAATGATCATGGAGTGGTTGCATTAATGCAACTTTGGCTTCCATGACATTAAGGTGAGTACAAAAAGAGAAGATACTTCTGTTAGGAGCTAGCGCCTGTTTACTTTTATATCCAACTGGCATGAGGCAAAATTACAGCATTCTGCTCTAGAACACTGCTCTTATATTTCTGAAAGGACAGAGGTCCAGGCTGGCTGCACACTTTTCAGTGAGCTGCAGGACTTTGAGCTTGTGAAGGTCCACTTGAGAGTTCAGTAGCAAGTTAGGTTGTCTGTACAGACATACACAAATGTAAAAATTAAGGCATTATTCTTTCATAATAATCAATTTCATGAAAAAAGTGACAGTTCTTGAACTTGTCAGAAGGCTTTTGTAGAAATTGGAGTATGTGTTCTATTGTAGTTCAAAGAACCTGAAATTCTTACTTACTACTACTTCTTAACTTAGATACTAGATGAAATTAATAAGATGTGAAAGATACATGGACTGAAGGGAATTTAAAGTGAAGGAAGGGAAATCTTTTAAGTAAGCACATGAATAGGTGGGGTTGTATTAATATGACTGAAAATTTTCAGATGCTCTTTTTTGGTACCCTGCAGATGGGGTTAGACTCAAATTCCCCTGGTATTATCTGATCTTCTATACCACTGCACAATCTATTTCTCACTCTAGTAAGGCTTTACCCTCCCAAAAGACTTGAGCTGTATAACATCCTGAAAATTGGAGAGGTCTAGAGATTGAAAAGTTTTGCATTTGTTCAATCTCCCTTAGGCACTCTATCTATTGCATGTTCAGAATAAGAAATACATAAAATACAGAAACTTAGCTGATGCTTTTCTTCATGAGCTACTGGGCAATTACTCTTTATGCACAGTAGGTACACTATGGCCACAGTTAAACAAGATTTTGGTGGGCAACCGGTGCTCGCACGAGTAGGTTCTGTGCTTTTGCTCCTGTCAATGAGCCAGACAAGAAATCCAGAACTCTCAATTCCTTACCCAGAATCTGTAAATGACTGACAGTATTCTCTGAGATTATAACTGTTACCTCTACAGAAACAGGTTTATTCTTTACTCCTTGCATAAATCTTGCAAGTTTTCAAACAAAAATTAAGACATAAACAAGACCCAGATCTGCATCACTCGGCACATGCTAACAAAGTCAGTCAGAACCAGTTTTTTTCTGTGAAAAAGGATTCATTTGATGTCTCTTTGTGCATTTTTACTGTGAGTGCAGTGTTTAATATGTTATGACCAAATGCTGAAGAACCTTGCTTATTTTTTCCCTGAGCAGACTTCTCACTGATTTTAACAATAGTAGTTTCTCAGAACTTGGCCCTAAGTCTAGACACATACCTATTATTAGAACAGATTGCCTATAGTCTGTCTGGCTCTGAATGTACTGCCTCTGTTGTTCTGTCTCAGCCTCATCACAGCTTACAGGGTTGGGGGGAATTTGTTTTGTTTTTACATCCAGATCTGACCACTGCATAATGGCTTTAAGCCCTGAAGCTTTAGGAAAATTTTAATTGGGAGATTTTTCTTCTTTTTGCTAATTTATTCCCTAGAGTCTTATTAGGGTGGCTTTGTTGTTTCTGCTTGTAAACAACATCCTTGGAGCTGAGCTGGGCTGAGTCTGTTCCATTTAACCTCCAACCCTTCAAGTGTGGCACTGGGCTGCTACTGCAATAAACGAGGCTGCCATTCAAAAAGCCCGGGTTTGGTTGAACTTAAAAGATCATTTTGCCACATTTAATGCAGAGGCTTTTTCAGATATAAATTGTTACCTACTGGGAAAACACATTGTGCAAGAGTCTCAAGGCTCCTTATTATCTTTTCCTCTCAGACGCATTTAGCAGTACCAGTCTTTGGTCATAAAGAGATGGCATTGCAAGAAGCATGTTGCCTATTAAAATTCCATTATGCAGGTATGAAACCAAATTCTCTTCAAGTGTGGAGGTTGTGCTGTCTCCTACATTGCCCAGAATCCAGACTTTGAATCTGAAGGAGTTTGAATCTTGGGGAGATCATAACCTCCACCCCACCTCTCTTCTGCAAAGGATCCTCCAGTTCCCATAACTTCCCTTGCTCCTCTGACAGGAATAAATTTCATGTTCAGAAATGAAAGGTTTGTTTTCCATTAGAAGTCTGCAAAGAGGAGACATTCACGCCAGGCTCTGTGCTGGCATGTGTGAGGCATCCAACAGAGCAGAGAAGCATAAGTGTTGCCTTATCAGATGCCTGGTCACTTGCATTGATTCAATGACATTACCTCACAATTGAGCTTAACTGGGTTTAGGGGACATGACCCTGGGGAGCTGAACTTGAGCTCCATCTTGACAGATGAAGTGCTTCACAGAGACATCAGCAGGTCTGCCCTGTGTTAGTTTCTAAATGTGCCCAAAGTGAGTGGGAAGTTGTGCTGCTGTCCAGACCACTTATTAGGATGAGTGTATCAAAGCAGCAGGTCAGCTGTTCCTACTCTGCCAGGGAAACAAGGATTTATTCCTTTCTTAACCAAAGAATATTTTCCTCTGTGAAAGGCACATTCAGCTAAGGAGTATATAAGAAAAAAAAAGATCCTCTGTCTTCAATCCTGTATCCTCTTCTAAAATACAGGTGGCATGCTGATAGTTTTGTAAAGAGTGAGGAAAAATTTTGTTTTCCTTACTCATTTCTGTGAAGTTCTATTATATAACCCAGCAGCAAATGTAATAATTTGCATTGCTTTTTTTTGAAGAAAGTTCCACTGGGCAGAAGTGAGGCTGCATGAGAAATGCAGCCATTGGTATGCAGAGCATGCTGCTGCGTTAGTGCCTTATTATGGCATCACAGTTGCTTAAAAACGTGTGAAGCTGAAGAGAATGCATATCTCACTGAAAATATATTTTCCCTTGCCTAGATGAGAATTTACCAAAAAAATTTAAGAAAAAAACATGTACTAAGAAGGAATATCATGTTGTAACTTGTTCAAAAAGACAAGCTCATAATTAAGTGTTCACTGTATCCAAGATGTTTACATGCATACGCCATTGCCACATTTCCTCCCCAAAGAACGTTCACTTGTTTTCTCTCTAAAGCTGGGGTAGAACAGAACTGTATGGATTCACAAATTGCACCTGAGCTACTAAAACTCAAACACAACCTCAGTACTGTGCTGTGATTGATGTTGTAGGATTGTGCTTGTAACCTCCTTTATGGAATTTTGTATGCTGACCTGTGCCAAACACTACATCTTTAAAATAGCATTGTATGCATCCCACTTTAGCTTATGACAAGTCTGTTTCTCATGACAACAAATTTATTTTCAGGCTGAGGTGACTTGCATTGGATCCTGGTGGCCTGTTGTGGCATTATTACTTATTACTTTGTTTAGACACAAGAAAACATTTGCAAAGCTGGATAAAACAAAAATAAGTAAAATAATGTGGCAGTTAAGCTCAGACTTTCTTGAGAGCCCATGTAATTGTAGAAATGCTTTCAGCTTTTGACTAAAGCAAAAGATAACAAAACAATGAGTTCTAAATTATTCTCAGAATTCCTACAACCTTTTGCCAAAATAAATTTTTAAAAAAAGTCCCAAAACATCTTTTATAGTTGAAGGAATCTTCCTGCTTTGTCAAAGGAAGTGGAAATAAGATCACAGAAAGTGCAAACAACACAGAGAAAGTTCAGAGATGTACAAATAACTGTAACATGAATGTGATAGAATCCTGTTTTGAAGCAAGAAGGTGAGCTGGTGCTGTAATACTTTTTGCTGTTACAGCATCTTCGAAGACTTTCAGTGAATTTTACAAATTACACCTTTGATTATACACAGGGAAACACTTTCTTTCATCCTTGGGGATGACTAGCAGATGCTAACCTCTCCCAGGATCTGACATAGTAACCTTATTATCAGTAACTTTGATAATACCTTTCTCATCTGAACTTCTATCAGTAGCTAACAGACTGGCACTTCACACTAAGACACAAGCATCTCACCCTTATTTTTGCCATCCCAAGCTCATCTTCATGTTCCCTTTACTATTATATACTGTTTATACTATTATATACTCACACAAAAACAGATTGCAGGCATGGAGGCTCAGAATAAGTTTCTGAAAGTTTTAAACGTTTGTTTCTTGAGGCTGTACAGCCCAAGAAGGTCTCTTCTGATCTCTTACAGATCATGAGATGGTTTGCAGGTGGAGTCTCAGAGTAGTGTTTCTAGAAGGGGGATATCTATCCATCTAGCCAAAAGGAAAATTGTTTGAGCAGCTGTAAAACTTGCAGCACTTTGCAGAGGTGATCTCAGTATGCACCATGTCCATACACCTACTACTAAGAGTTCATGAAAACTCTGACCCTGCAAATGTGTCATCTGAGAAATAAGAAAATAGCCAAGACTAGCCACACATTTTCTACCTAAAGTGATTGGTCAATTCTTTAGGTGCTAGAGTCTGCTTTTGTAAATGTATAAGAGTACAGTTCAAAGTTTCATATCTATCTGGCTTTGGACTACTGCTGGAAATTGTTCAGAGAGCTTACAGAGCACTGTGCTCATAAAAATGGTAAATTTAGGAAGCATTATAGAAAAAGAAAGCCTAGTGATTTTGCATATCCCATAAAACTTTTAATTTTGCTGGAGAATTATTTTTTTTCTTTAAAATTATTTAGAAATTAAAATCCTTCACAGGGCTTTGAAAGCAGTAAACTTAATGAGTTAATTTCAGTAGATATATGAAATATTGTCATCCACTTCTAAAAACTAGAAATCAGTAGCCATCTTCATCTAGCAGACCTTGCAGCAATAATTAATTAATGAAAAAGCAAACGTTTAAGATTAATTTTAATATTTTTTCAATCTGATTAATTTCTTATGGGCGTTAAAAACTTCCCATTGACATTAACATGAAAATGTTTCTTTCATTCCTGCAAAGACTGTTTCTAATATATAAGTGGAAAAAGTAAGAGAGGACAGGAGTATGAACAGCAAAAACCAAGAGAAGCAAATCCCATTCACAAATAGCTCAGACACTTAGTTTGGGACATTTGTTGTGCAGTTACAAGTGGCTGTTTGTAAATATTTCTTGATAGCTTCCTTTAAAAAAAAAAGAAAAAGAAAATGTCTAATGGGGTGAGTAAAATTGGAAACTTAAATGAAAAATGCATGGAAGAATAGAGCACATGTATCAATTTGTATAGATCATAGCTGATCCTGGCCTCAACAGAAGCAAGAATTTAACTGGGAGGCAAAACTCCAAACATTTACTACCTAAATTCAGTAGGAATTGCTCTGATGGGAGAAAATTTTACCTACTGTATAGTGTAAATGTCAATTCGATCCAAAATTAATAATTTACATGTTTTACTGATCACCTAATATTTCATTTCACCTCTGCAGACTAGGAGCTATTTTAGAGAAGTGCTGAGATTTCATATCCTCAGTGGGGCCTTTCCATTTTCTCATTCATAGACCAACAGACAGCTGTTATCTATTGTGACATCTTCTGGTACCTGAGCACTGGTTTCCTGTTGAACACTTTAACATTTCACTGGCAGGGTGGGAGGATAAGAGCATGGCAAAGAGCGGCGTCTTCTTTGTTCTAGTATTGGAGAGCACATTTATTTCACAGTATTTGGACTGTCTTGGGTTTCTATGCGTCTCAGTTCTTTTGAGATGCAAATTTCCTTTGGCCACACCACTGAACTGATGTTTCAATCAAAGCCAAGGAGCTACAGAAATGTGGTAAATCCCCTGCCTTTGCTCTTTGCACCAGCAGTGTTCTCCTGGGGGTATTATCACTCATTAGCAGTTTTGGGTTGCAGGTGTAGCACTGTGTTGTTTCCTGCAAGTCATTTTATTCCTGTCAGGGAAGATCAGAAAGGTGGACTCGTGATTCCTCATGGCTTCTGAACAAGAAGGAGAAAAGGCACATTTGGGTTTTTGCCATTCAGAATTCTTTGTAACCAAGAAAGTTCTAAAAAAATCTAACAAGAGTTTGATCTAAGATAGCCTAAAAGTAATCACTGGCACATGTTGGCAACATTTCCAGTACCTGAAATCACAGCCTAAGATTTCTTTCACATGGAGGTTTGATTAATACTTTGGGTTTCTGGTTCTTCCACAAAATATTACAAATGTTCCTATTAGGCTAATTAATTTTAAAATGACAGAGAAGACAAATTAATCATCTGTTCTCAGATTTTATGTAAATACAAATTGGACTTTCATAACTGATTCCCTTAGAAACTACAGTATATAGTTTGAGGGTTTTCCCGTCCAATTTTACATTATTTGTAGCTGGGGTATTTTTTCCTTTGAATTGGAAATGGATCTGTTGTTAAAATGATACATTTTAACATTTACAGTTTTTATACACTTTTATTTCATGGAAAATATTTAAATTTTGCCTTTCGACAAATAAATTTACATTCCCTTTATTTTTTATTTCTATTATCCACTTTCAGTTGTAGGTCAAAGTTACTGCTAGAACTGTTTTGTTAAAAAATGTGGTTTATATTCACTGATTCAGCTACCTGTAGGCTTCTTTCCAGGTGTTATTTTTTCTTTCTTTACTGCTTTTCTGAGATTTGTAACCTTGATTTATAATGATTACCATCAGCTCTCATTCATATGTGATTTGATTCCAGTAGGAAAGGACTGACTGAAAGTAATTTTACTCTTTTCCTTCTAAATTCTATTTTCTTGTGTTTAAAGGTCAATCAATTCCCCGTGGATTGAGAACTGTACTTTTTTGAGTATTATACTATAGTGTTGGTGTATACAGTGTCTTAATGTTCTCATTGCTTCAAGTGCATTTATGACACTGGATATCAACACCTGTTAGACCCCCAAGAGAACCTTCGTAATATTCACAATTTCACAGGCTCATTTTCTCTCCAGGCTGGAGACTGCTCCTTCCTGATGAACCTTTGTTATTTAAAATATCCTGTAGAGTGCTGGAATGGAGATTTCATCATTTGTTCTATGTGATTTCTCTACTTTTTTGGACTCTGCTTCACTACAAGAAAGACAAAGTCATTCAAAGTCAGGGCAACCACCTAATATTTGATTTTCCCTTCATTTGATTTACCAGTAATTAGAAATTATTAGTCCTGAAGAAGGATATCTCAGCATCCCGATTCTGGGTATTGTGACTGACGAGGCCTTTCCTTCTAATGAGCAGATTACAATGTCTTGTATCTACTGAATAATTGCAGTGCATTTTCTTTATCTGTTATGTTGGTTTTGTCCTTCTTTTCACTTTTTAATATAATCGTCCATGTTTTTCCCCTGCACCTGTGTTCATTTTGATATTTAACTCCAAGAGCCAGCAAAGTCCTCAATGCCCTTTCTGAAAAGGTGATCTTTAAAGACACTGGATATGTTTTCCTGGGACAAAACTGTAAAAAAGCTTATTCCATAGAATTTTCAAAACTGTCACAAATACACTGTTCTCTTAATTACAAAACAGGTAATGTAAGGAGTACATTAACACAAAAGATTCTCTAATCGCTAAAACTGAAAAATATTATTTCTGGAAATTTGTTGACTGGCTTTTCCATAATTTGAGCAAAAACACAAAAGAACTAGAATTCCATTTATGCACTGAGATGAAGCAAATGAAAAAAATTCCAGTCTCCCTTTGTTGATTTGTTGCATTGTATTTTGCAGGATCTGAGAAAGATTCCAGATATTACCACTTACCATGCCTTTGATTTCAGTTCTGATAGATATGTAATCTTCAGTGCCCTAGGAAATGTATCTTCTTCTGAGAATCATAGGTACCTTGATCTTCAGACTGGAACATCAGCAGTTGTCAGTTTCACAGAGTCTGAACTAAAATGCAATCAAATTTCTTCAGGGACAACATTATAACAAAAAAAGACAAAAATATGGCCCTGTAACCCAGAGTTTTGAAACCAAATAATGTGAGGAAAAGTCTCAGAAAACAAAAAACTCATTCACTGAAATTGCAATGAGTCGGGGTCTCAAGAGGTAAAGGATTAGAATTCCAATATTTGAAAGTGAAACAATATTCTGTTGTAAAACACAGAAAGGAGTTAAAGTAAGGGCACATACAAGAACTTTCCTAAAATATTTCTTGAGGAGCACTTTAAAAAACAGTAATACTCAGATTGTTATCAACCCAGCTGTGTATATTTGTTGCAATTTCTAGTTGAGGTGAATGTACATCTTGGGATTAAACATGCAGAGTTGAAACAGACTTGAGGCCACTGTACACTTGATTCCCAAAACTTATTTTGTGTATATACAGATATACATGTATTTATTATAAGTAGTCATGACCTTCATGAATAATTAAAAGCATGCTTTCAACATTTTATACCTTACAATAAAAACCTAGTTCTATAAGCCTTTCTTTCTAAGGAACAGTTCTTCATACAAGTAACTGCCTAATTAGTAGGACATTAAGGGTTTAAGACTGGACTCAAGCTGATTTCTCAGTTGCATATCAGGAAATTGCTTCACATCACAGAATGGATTACAAGGACAACTCAGTACAGCATCAGCTATGTAGTAATATAAGTTGCTTTAGAGTAATAAAAGCAATACTGTTTCGGCCCTGGACAATGAATTGCAGGATCCCCAAGCCTGTACTGATTTATGACAATATTCCATTTTCAGAAATGGGGAAAATGAGGTACAGATAGGGGAGTCACTTTTCCAAGATCCAGCAGCAGGAAAGTGGCAGGGATGATAATAAAATTACTCTAGAAAAAGGCAGTTGTGCATCTTTCAGAAGTTGCATACCCACCAAATCCAGGTGACTGTCCTGTATAAGGCCTGTCTGTGTTTTAGGCCCTGGGATCAGAGAGCAGATATATGGCACAACAGTGCAACTTTAATACATCTTCTTTGAAAATATGGAATCAAGTGATTCCACTTCAGAGGACCTTGTTTGCATGGACCAGTACTTACAAGATAGTAATCCTTACCAACTTGATTTAACTTTGTTAAATAGTGTTATATCAGCAACAATTAAAACTAGAACTTGAAACCTAGCAGAGAGTGTGGGGCAAGCATGGGTTTTAACACAGGTGTTCCAATGGTTTGACACTCTGTAGACATGATGAATTTAACTTCATTGCCCTTTCAGGTCAGAAGGACATGTGCATAAAACAAGGATCTCAGTTATGAAAAGTAGTGTTGTAAGTGGCTTTAAAGGAAAAAAGTGTTCAATTCTTTTCTTTTTTTTTCTTTTAATCTTACCTTTGGCTGGAAACTATGGGCTGTATAAGCATAGAGAACATGTTTCACTTCAAACAACTGGTTGCTCCAAGTAAACTGGAGGCATGTTAATGGCTTGGTAATTTCAGTATTTTCAATTTCTGAGCAATCTGAAAATCAGATGAAGTGGATCTTAAACCTCTCTTTATCAGTTTTCTCCTTTTTATCCTACATGACACATCCAAGCATAACAACATATGTAGAACTGCACTTACAATGTCCAATGAGTTCTGGCAATGTATTGAATATGGGAAGATTTTTGGGCTGTAGCTTCACCTGCTTAGTTACAGTCAACTAACCAGTCTGAACCCTGAGCTGTGATTATAAGTTTTCTGATTTTTGTAGATTATGGAAAAAAATAACTTGTCTCTGCAATGTGCTTTTAATGCTGTACTGATAAATTTAAGGAGGAATACTCTCATGCTTCTATTGAACATAATTAATGGGTACACCAGTCTGAATTTTAAAATGCATTAGTGCAGAGTTGTTCATGATGTACCTTATGTAGCGTAGAATCCAGGTTAGAGTCAATTTATTTTTTTCTGATGGCTCATCCATGGTCCATTAAAACTGCTCTCAAAGGTAAAAATGACATGATGTCTGCTAAAAATAACAGCCTCGATATCAAACATGCAAGATGGAACCTGAGTCTCAAAGGGGAAAGAACACATTTTCATGGGCATATGCTTGAGTCAGCAGCTAATGTATCAAAAGACTCCCCCATGTCTAACCTAAAATGTTGCTGTTACTCATTAGGTCAGCGTTTTGACCTGGTGACAAGAAAGCAAGTTTTTAAGTCTCAGACAAACTGACATTTACCATTGGGAAGGAGGCAAAATGACCCATGAAGTTTCCATCTGCTGATAGAATAAACATCTGTAGTACTCCTGACTGGCATGAGCTCAGTAGCAGTGGAGTGATCTCTGGCCTCCTCACTTATATAGCCATTGAATAGCAATGGTTTCAGATGGAAATTACCTCTGAGACTCCTCAAAAGACTGGATTCTGCCCATTGAAAGTACCAGAAAAAATACAGCTCAAAGCATGCACAAAGTTTGAAGTCTTACATGAAGGGTGAATATGCAAAATGAAATATTCACAAAAATACGTGCTGGATAGCCACAGGTAACCAAACCATGAAGGCTCTTTGGCAGATAAATCTTTGTGATGGTTCAGAGGCCAGAGAGGCTTCACACAGGAAATCACAAGTCCTGTGTGCATTCATGCTTGTGCATATATTTTTATATCTCTATTATAATAGCTCTTTTAATATATTAAAGAAATACACAAATAAACTTCTATCAAATATCTGAGCTCTTTATTGTCCAAGGATAAGTTTTATTATACTGTAAATAATAGACATTGCTCCATTCTACTGAAACTTGTGATTTTTTTCCCAGACCAGCTTGGAAGAGAAATTACTTAACATTCCAAAATAAGGAAGCAAATGTTCAGAGAGTTGGAAAGCTCTTGTGATTTAAAAGAAAAGTTGTCTACCTCAGAAACAACTAAACTGTTTTGTTTAGCAAAACTGCTTTTTGTATAAATGAAAGAAACTATGCCTGATTCATAAGCCACAGTATTTAGACTACCTACCCACTGATTTTATGTCCAGAAAAAGAGCAGGAGACTTGCACTCAACAATGACAGGAATCTTCTGAAATGGTTGAATCTTTTTCAAGCTACATTCTTTTCTGGTCTACATGTAAAAAGCAAAGTCAATGACAATCAATTCAACTAGGCAATTCCTGATTACTATATTCATTCTTTAATTTCTAATGTCACTTCTGCACATTCACCTTGCTATTCAAACTACAACATACACTTCTACAATTACAGTCTGCTAGGAACATTAGTAAGACAGTATCTGAATAAGTCTTATAGTCTGATTTCTAAAATACCTCTATGCAAATTTCATAATTGGTGTGGTTCCAGTTCTTAGTCCTAGAAAATGTCATTAAGTTAGCTGCCAATGTCTAACCCGCAAATGATATGTAGATTTTAAGTTATTTTATTTGAGTACTGAAATAATTTTTTTAAAAAAAATGGGTTTCCAAGGTTATTCAAGTCTAAAGACTAATAAAAATACAAAGTAATTGCATACCACATATGCTTTATTTTATAATTATTATAATTTTAAAAGGATGGAAACTATTGAAATAATTCCATTTCAATATTGGTTTATCTTCCTGCTTTTAATCTTTAAATAAACATTCCTGATTTCCCATGCTAATCTATTGCAATCTATTTATTAGTCACAATTGCAAACCCAAAAGTTAACATTCCAAAGGCTAATGGCATCAAACATGTTTATGAGTATAATATACAGAAGACTTTGTCTAGAATTCTGACTGTATTCATTTGGAAGTGGACCTTTATTTTCCCCCTGTAATATGCAATTTAGGAGATTCAGTTACAGAAGATTAGAAAATTAATTGTGAAACAATTTTTTAGGAAAGCTGACATCTTCGAGTGACGTCTGAAATGCTTGTATAGCTTCTTTGTAGCAATTTAAAGGTTACCAAGTTACTGTTGAATTCCTAAACCAAATTCATGGCCCTAAACTGCTCTTGCACTTAGTGAAGGTGCAAGCCTGGTACTGCCCCTCCAGGATCCCTTGATACACCTTGACCCAAAACCAAGGTAGATTCCTGTACTATTCACAGTGGTGCAGAATTTGTGTAATGAATTAATTCCTAGTTGAGGATCTACAGAGCTTTATCTGTATCAAAAACATTTTTTTTTTTTCTGCATTTTACAACACTGAAAAATCTTTCCCAATTCCTCCTGCTCTGTGTAAATCAAACTATCTAATAGTGCTGCCCACCATCAGAGGAGAATGGTTGTCTTAAAAACTGCTGCTATTTTTCTGATGAAATTTTTTTTATCATCATTACACCACATGAGAGCCCAAGGGAAATAAAAAAACCTGTACTCATCATCTTCCATAGGAAGCTCATTTACATAACCAGCTTGATGATCTAAACAACAAGTTGAATGCACATTCAAATCAATTAGACAGACAATCCCAGCTGTTCCCAGTCCCACTGTTCCCAGTTGTAAATTGAAAGGATAACATGGATTCCCCTCCATGACCACATCTCTTGTGTTTTATTTCAGCAGGCTCTGTATCACATAAAAAATACTGTGTGAACACCTCAATACATTTGCTAAGTAGATGCATGGTTGTCCTATAAAATATTGTATATGCTGATTTAAAACCTTTGCAGTATGACATCCTCTGTCAAAGCTGGTTCAAATAGTTCATTAGACTGAACTTTTGATTGTACCATTAGTAGCAGAAAATGCCATAGTTCAGATAATAGAATAGTTTTGAACTTGTAGTTCACTGCAGGATCTGGGCTATAAAATGCCCTTTCCATCAATCCCCAGCTTTTTTAGAACATTTTCTAGGCAAAGCTAATCTTTTTATGTGCAGATCTCTGTTGCCACTCCTCTATAACTATTTGAGTGCCAGGAGTCTCATTACAGCAAACTCGTGAAATAAACACAGTTAATTATAATGTCAAAATTTTCACCAAGCAGACTTTTCAATCACTAAAATTTATTTGATCTGCATTCATGATGAAAATGGAGATTTATTTGGGATTATTCTGCTTTATTGGGTGGACTTCTATGCTTCACAAAAGAATTGAATAAAAAATTAAGTTATACCCAAAGAATCTAGAGATTGAGACTGAGCGCACACAGGGAAGATTGATGAGATGGATTGGTTATCAGGTTAGTGGACACTAAGCTTTAAGACTACTTCTTCCTCAAGTAATGTTGGATGTTCAATTCTGTGGTCAACTACAGCTTTGTAGAAGCAGCTGAGTGCATCTTTCTTCCCTGCCTCGTTCTTCAGCCCAGTGAAGGCAATGGTCATTTTGTCATTCAGTGCAGGACTAAGCAGGACAGCTTAATATTAAATTGCTGATAACCATCACTCTCCAATGGGTTATGAAATACATGTGTTTGGCCAAGGACTAACTATTTGTTTCCCTGCAAAGTTATGAAATTAATAAATTTCACTTGAAGCAAGTTAGAACTTCATAAAGGATGTACTTTGACTTGATACTTGTGATATACCATGTTGTTAGACCCTAGTAATTGCTAAAGCCAAGAAATTGAAAACTATAGAGAAGAGGTATATGATTTTCTGATGTGGACTGTACTTCCCTATGAAACAGAGATGATTATATTTTACTTTAAAAGCATTTCCTTCTGTAAAATTAGGAATTGTGAACCACCGTTCTGACCATCTATGCCTTGGCTCAATGAGATTTTAAAGTATGGTGATTGATGAGTGTATGTGACCATCTTAATCTTAAGGAATTCTTCTCCTTCTGTGAAGTAGGAAGGCTTTCCAGTTACTGTGCTCTGAGTAAATTAGAGTCAACAAAGGAAGCATCTTCAATCACCAATTGACTTGTTAAAATGTTTATTCCTAGAGTTTATGCAAGAAGCACTTGCTTTCTGTACTTCAGGATATATTTGCCATGCTAATCTCTTCTAAAAAGTCAATTTGGTATGAAAATAAGGAACAAAATATGAATTGAACTTTTAATTAGATCATCTTAGAGAGAACATGTCACTTTCATTCCAGGCTCTGAGTGGATTGTATGAAGAAACCAACAGAAAAATTATTTTAACTCAGATCTAGTGTTAGTGTTTGCTTAGCTTAGCAGGCAGTTGGGTGTTACTTATATCAGAGCAAGCATTATTTGCATATGATGTAAAGTGCATATGTATTACAACTTTTATTTATCTTCTACCATGCTGTATTTTCAGGTGTTAGGCATCTATACCTAGCAGTCACTGAAAGTGTGTTGAAAGTGTGACCTAACTCTTGTGTTCTCAGCTCTCCAAATTTTAGCATACATTAATACAGGCATTGTCCTTACAAGTGTCTTGCAAATAAATATTACTAAGGATGTGCTTGTGGTTTGTTAATCTGCAGGCAGAGCGATAGTTCCTGGTTCTTGGTTGACTTTGACCACCACTGAGATTGTAGCTTTTGTGAGCATGTCTATAGAGAGCTCAGACTGTCATCTTTGACTTCTCGAGACTCAAAATTTGGTGAGGCCATAGTGTCTTATGCATCTCTTGCAGAAGAAGCACCAGCAAACCCTGCTCCACACTAGTGACTTAATTCCACACTCCTGTCTTTCTACTGCCCCTTCCCAAAGCTGTTCATGTCACTGAGCACCAAACAAGAGCAGGACTCTTGTCTGGTTGAAAGACAGTTGGAAAGGAAAGGACATTTTTCTTCAGGCATATTAATTTCCAGTTTAACTCATTGTTTTGCTGACAGCAAAATTCAGGGGTTAACTATGTAGGCCAGTTTGAGCAGCACTAGGGCTGAATATGAAAGCACAACCCACCACTGTAGAGTTACCTCCAACTCAAGATAGGAAAATAACTGAAAATATTCCTGGCATAACTACAGGTATTGCAGCTCAAACTCAAACATAAAATGCCACATCACAAGTCAATGCAGCTGGAAGGTACCTCAACACATGATACTTCAGGTCTTATCCCAAGCAGAAAAGAGCTGCCCTAAAAGATCATAAGCAACAGCCTCATGATGCATCCCTGGAGGATATTATTTCAATCCTGCAGAGGACTTTGCATGCTATTAGTAATGCAGGAAACTACGGAAGGGAAAATACATTGCATTTGCATGTTTTCCTAGTTCAGTACTATTCCCCAGCAAGTGTGTTGTCCTGTAGGCACATCCCTCTCTCATAACTTCCCAAACACCATGGCCACCAGGGTGATAAGTTAATGACCAGACTCTCTCTGTCTCAACTGAGATGCAGTCATTAATTTAACATTATACTTCGCAGGTCATGGAGCGGTACATTTTGCTGAGCTGAGCAGAATAATGACTGAGATATTATTTATACTCCTCTTTGTATGTACTGTTAGTGAAGATGAATACATTCCTAATTTAGTTGAATTTGTCACAGATCCGGGCACCTGTCTCTCTAGATGAGCTCCTCCACATCTCAGCTGTGGATATTTTGAAGTACTTTGGCAACTGAGCTACAACTTCACTTGTTGAACAACACACTTCAGCTGCAAAGTTATTTACAAACTTTACTGATCAAGCTGCATATTCTTGGGCTGAATTTCTTACAGGCAGCACTTTGCAGATGGAATTGAATTCTTTACTAATCATAAGCAATGAATTAAGTTATTTGATTAGCAGTAATTTGCATTATTTGCTGATTATGTTCTCCAATTCCCACCGTTAAGAGCCGTGTTGTGCTGCTAGTGCTGGTTAATCACTTACTACACTGTACTTCAGAGAGAAGGGCATTTTGGTTGTAGATAAAGAGATCTTTGTCTTCAAATACTTCTAAAATCACTTCTCCCTTGTCAGGGGAGATACCATTTTTTAAAAAAAAAAGATTACAGGTGAGAGCACATTTTCCTATGAAGACAGGTTTTTGTTAGTTCTTTATTCCACCATTTTTTAAATTTCTCATTATTTGTTATGGTTTTGGAGGTACTGCTTCCATGGCCATTGCATGGGATGGTGCAGAGCTTTATTCACCAGCGGTGAGTTAGGAGGGGACCACAACATACTCTGTACACCTCACTGGGCCAAACTCTTTTTTTATCTTCTTCTGTGTGTATCTAAGCATATCATGGTGTAATTCCTCTGTAGATGAGTAAAATCCATGCAGGAAACAGTGTACAACCTGGTCATCATAAAATCTACCTGTACTCTCTGCTATCTATCTCTTCTGGACAGCTTTTGCAAGTATTTTTTACAAAACATCTCCAAAATACCTGGCAGTCTCTGTTCTAGGCAATTAAGCCTTCCCCTCCACCTAGTGCAAAGAAAATATTCTTTACTGGTCTATGTAGTGCTTGGAATAGGAAAATCTTCTCACCCACTGAAGTGGTTCCCACCCATCACTCACAGAACTCAAAACTCAGCAGGAAAGTTTTCACGCCCTTGCTGGCTGAGACGGCTGACACAGTCAGGTTACCAGCCAGAGCTGTGTATTATTATTTCATTAACAAAAGGAAAAATTAATTCACTGGTAAATAATCTGAAGAGTTAAATCACTCCTGGCCCCTGAATTACATCCAGATAAGGAAATTAATTTTGCATATTTGGTTTTTACAGCACACAGTATAAAAAGACTGAGGTTAAGGACCGCAAATGATGAAAATAAACGTTTTACTTAATCAAAGATATAAAATACAACTGGACTCTGGATTACAAGGGATATGACTTAGTCAATTGCATAAAGATCCAGTGGTTAATTTTTTTCTTAGCTGGCTAAAATTTATTGGAATTTAAATAAGGATAGAAATGGAATTATTCTTTTCAATTCCATGTTGGACAGTTTATCTTTAAATTTAGTTTTGGTTCCAAATTTGGGGTTTATGCAACACATATCAGGGACTGCTAAAACCTATGGTTTAATTTCTCAGTTTCAAAAACTGTGGTTAGCATCAGAAATAGAATGAGAGCTTTCTGAAATCTTCACCAAAAGTAGGCATGAAAAATGTAATGCAAATTCAAAGACCTAACTCTGTCTAAAGTTGCAATTGTTTTCCACTTTATATCACTTTAGATTTTTGTACACTAAATTTTATGTGGCCTTTTAGAACATTATCTTTTGGTGCCCCGAGATCATTCTGAAAGTCCTTGTAGCTGGTTTACTAGTCTGTAGTTCTCCAAATCCCCTAAGAACTGTCTTGAAATCTTGGTATTACATCAGCCACCTCTATTTTTCTGGCACCAAGGTACTTATAAGCAAAAGATTACATATCACCACATGATAGTAATTTCATACCTGACTGCCTCTAGAACATTTTACTGAATATCGTTTGGTCTTGGGGATTTGCTGATTATTCATTTTACCAATCTGTTTTTAATTCTATTCCACTGATACTTGGATTTCAGATGGTCTTTCTGACATGTCCATCATAAAAAAAAATTTGTGGTATAGCTTAACTGAATTCATTTTCAAGAAGTGTAGGAGAAAAAATTCATTCTTTTGGACATCTTTCTTACTGTAAACATGTATTGGCCCTACAGACTCTCTGGCATGTTTGAAAGAAGACAGTTTTAGAATTTATGCTGTTGGGACATTCGTCACAGATGTTGGTCTTCCAGTTTTATATCT
Organism: Parus major; assembly: GCF_001522545.3. NCBI lineage: Eukaryota > Metazoa > Chordata > Aves > Passeriformes > Paridae > Parus > Parus major. The sequence continues at coordinate 9,185,949 of NC_031776.1, forward strand.
ATCTTCCCTGTATTTGTGTAGAAATAGAATTTTGTTTCTTTAAATCTAAACATCATCTTCCAAATTATAGCATTGATTTCACTTTTCAACTATACCAACCTAGTTTTCTTTCTAAAACCATTTGGTAATTAACATGCACTTTCTCCCAGTCTGTAAACTTTTAATCATTGTAACCAATTTCATCCACCTACAGACAGACTACACCTTTTAAGTAAGTTTCCATAATAAAAAGAAAAGTTCTTTCTTATGATAAACTGATAAATGTAAAGATTTTTCATTTGGAAACAGAAAACAGATAGATCAAGTCTCTTTGCTCTCTTTGGTGTGATTTGCCAAATATATTGAAAGGAGATACATTATACTTCTCTTTTTGTGCATCACTTAAATTAAATTTTCTTTACAACATTCCTCTTCAATTTTTTTTTCTTCAATTTTGTTTCTTTCACTTAGTCCTTGATTTTCCAACAAGAGGCTTCTGGGGCTGGCTTGGGCTTTCTGCCCCTCAGGATCCCTTGACTCTCCCATACTGTTTCTGGTTACTTGTCAGTACAGATTCTACTTTCAAACACTGAACACAGGGGATCCCAAGGCTCAGAAATATGGGAACAGGCTTTAGTTCTGTGAATTTGGGTGATTTTTATGTAAAGTTACATTTTTCAGACGGTACAACTCTTCCATTTAGCTCCAGTAGGTTTTGTGTCTGATTCTTTCAAATTCACTCAATCAAATCATAGTAACTAATCCAGTTATTCCCTCAGTCTTGATAATACTTTATCTGAGAGTTTTAAATGCCTCCTGGAATCTACCATAATGGTAAAAACTTAATGAAAACAAAAAATATGCCCTATAAAAATACATTCTTTTCTTTGTATGGTTTAAAAACAGAGAATTTGAATGTGAAGGTGTCTCTGAAGCTTTGCATCTGAAGCATAGCTGCTATAGATGGTTACTTCATTCTGGTAACATAATTGGTCTGCTGGCATTACATTCACATTACTTCAAGCGATGGAAATGAATTTATAAAATGCTGTGTAAAGCCTAAAATGGCCACCTTTAAGTTTAATCTTCCCCTTAATGCTGTAGAGTCTATAAAATATGCATTAATTTAAGTTTTTAATAGCTTTTATTAATCCATCTTTCCTTTGTAAAGGAGGCAGTATCTAATATATATGGTCTCTCTCTTTATGCTTTCAACCTCATGATAAATCTAATTATCTCACCTTGTTTTAGAGTTACTTTTAGCAATGTTTGGTTGTCTGGAGCATGCAAAGCTATAAATATCTCCTGCTCTGCTGATATCCTTAGACCCAGGCAGTCAATACACAAGGTATATGGTATAGGTGTACCCTAGATCAACTGACTGATTATTAATGCCTTTCCACAGAAGCAGAAGGAAAATGGCTCATAAAACTTTAACATATTGGTGAAGGAATCATTGTTGTGTGATGTACACCAATTAATATGTTTGTATTGACTATGTACTTTTCCTTTAAGTATGGGCTTTCAGTAATATCCTTCAGCTTGCTGCTTTCTTAATGAACCTTCTATATTATATGGGAAAATAATGCAATAAAAGAAATTACAAGTAGAACAAGGTTATCGCTGACTTCAAGTATTCAATCACAAAATAATATTAAAAACTAATCATGGGATGTTGCTTCAACACCTAGAAGTATAATAACTGCAGTCATGCTCAATAATTGTCATAAAATACATTAAAAAGCCAGAGTATGGCTGGGACCAAAGAGAAGAAATATAAATTTCTCCTCTTTGTACTACATGGATGTTTTAGGCTTTCAGTAGCTAGGAGGGAAGGCTCCTACTTGTTTTTGTAGGTCTTGTGGATTTGTGGATTTTTATCTGGACCAAAGTATTTTCAGTCAGCCCCTCTGTCCTGGGCTTTCATAGTGATAGCAGGGCAGAAGAGTTGCAAGACTTTGTTTTCACTCACATTTTTAAATACTCCTGAAGTGTATCAAATTCTTACCTTTTTCCTATAATTTCATCATTATAAATTATTAAAAAAAACTCTCTTGAGAATAACCTATTCATATTTTTAACTGAATATGTAATATTACTACAAACTTATTGCCACTCACCAAATACTTGTCTAGATTCCATAAAAGGCAAAATATTTAGACTTTGATGGGATTCTGTACCTTTTGATTCACCAAAATCCAGCTGAATCAACAATGTTGATTCTCTTTGTTTTCTAGGAAGGAAGGAATAGGCAACCCACAGAAAAAAATGAGGGGAGGGCAACAGAAAGCTCAGTTATTACATCATCTATAGATGAAAGCAGGGTTTGTACCAGTGAGATTAAAAACTGATTGGAGATAAGGGAAATGGAGAACAACAGATGAGGTTATCCTAAACTTGCCCGCTCCTGTGCCAGTGGCCCTTTTCCCCCCCAGCCTGGGTGCCAGCGCAAGCTGCCCTCTGCAGAGACAGTGTCAGAGCTGAAAGGCAGTCCCTGCAGGGGCACCTGGAGCTCCACCATGTGGGCATGAGCAGCGCTGCCATCTTTGCCCTGGACCTGTGCATCATTAGCTGAGCCACGTTTGCAGAGACAGCAAAGTAACAGCAGGCACTGCTGCAGGGGCTTCTGAGCAATGATGGCCTTACTCATGAATTCCAGTACTAAACCAGAAAACTTTGGGGCTCTGTGGAACTGATGAAGGGCTGAAAGAACTCTGTGATGGGAAGACCAGTAGATGGTGGTATTTCTTCAGGCTCAGCTGGTGGGTTATGGGCTGTGTCACAAATCCTGGGAACAATACCAGGTTTGTAACAGAGCAGCCAGAAATGGGCAATCAAGAGATGACTCCATCTCTTAGTGGCCTACATAAGGTTCCCTGTCTTGCTGCACCTGATTTAACCCCTTTAGATGTGTTTACTGGTGTTCTCTTCATTCAGATACATTCTGAGTGAATTAAAACATTGGCTTGATGCATCTATATGGTGATGGGCTTGTCAGTGAGCTGAAAAGACTAATGCTTTGTGTTAGCAAGTTCTGGTAGTTGTTACCTTTGCTGTGAAACACCGTTTCCCATCATTTACCTTTTCTGGCAGAGCCCTGAGTCACTTGCTGCTTGGCAGTTCTGAAACTAATGTCATTATGCTTCAGGCCAGCTTTCTGTAACATTACATCACAGTACAACCAGAAGTAAAGTGAGAACATGAAACTAGGCAGTGTTAAGGCATCTTAACTAGGAAGAAGTTAAGATAGAAACTAGGCATCTTAAGATCAGTACAGTCCAGCAGCTCCATGCTTTGTAGGTACCAGGGAGCAACTTTTATCCTTGAGTCCAGAAATGTGAGTTCTTCATTGCAGCTCTCAATCGCTTTTACCCCAGTTTATTGTCAGAATAAGAAATATGAAATCTGAAATGTGAAAATCCAAACAGCAGTCTAAGGTAGCCAATGAAGAGAGGAAGGATGTGTTATTGTAGCCTGCTATTCAGTGGGCTTCAATTAATTTCTTTGCTAATCCAAAGAGTGCTTCTGTAACACTAAACAAACCAATTTTACCTGCAAACCCCCTTTGCTAAATTAGCATGAAACTTTAAGCTCACAGGAGAAAATCTGAAGTAGGTTAACTTAGATATTATTCAGAAGGACTGGTAGCAAGAAAAGAGAATTCACAAACTATTGCAGGAAATTGAGAGTAGAGGTACTACTGAGGGAGGCAGTGCCTACTAAGCAGGGGATGGGGATGGCAGGTCTTTTCCTGCACTACGTCTCACTGAGTGAGGTACCAGCCATGCAGGTCTGAGTCACTGGCATCATATTTGCCTTTCTGCTGCTAGTGCCAGGGAAAATGACAACCTGTGGTGCCCAGAATCACCCTGTGGAAGGAAGATGGAATTGAGCATTAAACAAGATGGTGGGATGGAGACAGAAGAGAGGAGAGGTAAGCTGCTTTCATGTAATACCTTTTACAGTAGAAAACAAGAATGAGTAGGAAGATCTTACATTAAAAAAAAATAAAATCCAGATACAATTTCCAAATATCCAACACAGGAGTATTGCCAGGAAACAGAAAGCCAGCAGAGGAGACCTTTACTGATTTCTTATTACCTTTTTTTCTTGTTACCACTCAAGTATTTTAAATCCCAGAGTATGCTGTTCCTAAATTCTCATTAATAAGCCTATAAATATGAGTACGTTGTTTCATAAATACTCTTTTTCTAAATTCTCTTTGGACAATAAATATGAAAATCAACTCAGTGGAAACTAGCAGAATTAAGAAGCTGTAATGTAATAGCAGTGTCTGTCTCCTGAGGTACCATTTTTCAAGCTTTCCTCCATTATTCTCTCTCCATCCCACTGGCAAAGCCAAGTGTGCACTGTCAGCGACACTTCTGCTAAGAAATAAAGTTGTCTCGCTCCCAGTAACTGCCAGTGGTGCTAATGGCAGCCAAATGTTATTGCTTACATAAAGCTGGGAAAAATGTATTCATCGTGGGTCTGAATGCGCTGTAAGGCAACACCCTGTGCAAGGGCTGGATGTGATGGCTGGGGGGCTGGAGTTATTTTCTGTGATGCCTGTTGCCATGACATAGTGTGATGTTTGCATTTGTCAGCATTGGTATGATCTATTCCGTTTACTTGAGCAGTGAGGCCTACAGGAGAGAGGTCAAATACCAGTTTGTCTTCTAAGGCTTCTACTTTAAAAAGTTTTGAATTGATGGTTTGCAGGTTGATCATGTAAGAAGTCCGGTCCTGCAACCGAGGCAGGATATTAACTCACCATAGTTATTCATAGTTACTCACTAACCATAGCTACCAAAACAAGGGTTTGGTGACATTTTTCAAAGTTCATTTCCATTGACAACAGTGCACAAAGATAGCAACTGTGGGACACTTCTATTTGCAATCCATGTTAAGAACTAGAGAGGAGCTGATAGCAAATCAAACAGTTGGATTTAACAGATGAAGTTTTTGCAGATGACAGGGACTATGGATAGTCTATTTCAGACAACAAGTTGTGAAACATGTCTCCACCATGCAACCCCTACAGAATAGTTAGGTCAGTCTGTTTGAATCTCTGAACACCTGAATTTTCTTTCCAAAATACAGCTAGAGAAATCGTGCCCAGTCTGTCACTTTTCTTTATTACAGCTGTGTTTCCTGCTGGCACAGGCGGTGCAGCGCTGACTCGAGCACGAGTTAAGAGTGACACCAAGTGGTTAAGCATTGTATTTCGAGGCGATTTTTTCAAAGTATCATTCTGGTTTATCTTTGATTCTGAAACATCACTCTTAGGCTTTTTCTTCTAAACACTCCTGATTATATCATTATTTTTTTTTCTTTAAATAAACAGACACAGGCTCTCACTTTTTTTATAAGCAAACATCATCCTCAAATTTATGCTCCAATTCTTTCTGTCCATATAATACAATTTGCATAAAACTTCTTTCCTCCAGAATAAGGCAATTTCTGGGTTTTAATGAGGTATGTGTTGAGAAACATGTGGAACTGAATAGGAAAGAAGCAACTGCACTATAATTTTTTGACTGTAGAACAGTAAAAAAAATGAGCAGCAAAATGTGCTTCTGGGTAAGGAATCTTCAGGGCAGTCATGCTAGAATAATGCACATTTCTTTTTCCTACACTTCCTTTTAAATGGTAGATACCTAGTGGCAAGCTGTTCCCTTGTTTTCTTCCTCAGCAGAGCTCTGTGAAGGACAGGTGTGAGTTAGCCTACTTACAACCCCACTGAGAAAACCAAAATTGACAGAACTCTTGAATTAGAGCCTACTGCCAGAAAGCTCTTTAAATGATGGCCTCGTTCATATAATCAGCAAAATAACAGCTCTTATGAGAGTTGTCCCCTCCCTTATCAATGAAACTGTGATTCTTGGTAGCTTTGTGAGCATTTTTCTGGAATTAGGTAATCATTGTTCTTCCAGAAAGAGACCATCTGCTAGCCTGAGGTGTTCCTTTTTGTGGCAAGTAGGCAGACTAAGTCAAAGCAGATTTCCTTACCAAATAACCTGATTATTCTAGCCAAAGCTTACAGTGCCCAGAAGTCCAGTACTTTCATTTCTGTGTGCAAAAACACAAATGAAAGAGAATCAGTGTTAAAGAGCACTTGGGCAAATGGCAGACAGAAAAAGCCTGTAGCCTGTAGCCTGTAAGAGAAGCCCAACAAGAGGAGCACAGTGCTATTGCAGAATGAACATTCGTTTGAATAGGACTCTTTGGAAAGTATCTAAGTTAATGGCCAGTCCTGCTACCCCATGTGGAAAATGTAGTTTTGGAGTTGCTTGCATTAAAAATTATGGCAAAGACAATTAGATGTCTGTGGATAAAAAATAATTACTTAGGTCAATCTGCTATGCTTTCAAAAAATGTAATAATTAAATAGCAGGCATTTAAAAATTAAAAAAAAAAAAAAAAAAAAAAAAAANCACAAAAAACAAACCACAACTGCAGACATAAAATTGTTCCCATAAGTGAATTTTGGCATCAATAGTAAGCTCTCTGCTGTTCATGTAAGACAAGTGGTTTTGTGCCACTGAGTTGGAAGGTGACAATGTTTTTAGATGGTGCCCTTGTGATCTCAGTAATTATCACATCCCTTGCCAGGGTAACAAACTAGCAGAGTAAAATACAGTTTGCTGGTAGAGTTGTGAGAATTCAAGTAATTCAACTACTGCTTGATGTGTCAGGATGGAGTGAGAAAGAACCACAAGGGATCCCACTGTGTTTTGTGGAAATGTAAGAGCAGGATCACCATACAGGGACTATAGCCACTCTACACTGTCTCCTGTTGACGTTGTAGTTTATTTCAAAATTTTTACACAATTTTTGAGTTTCAGTAAATTCTGTGTTTGGGTTGTGCTATAATATTTTTGTTTCTTACCAATCAGAATCTGCTAATAGTGAGTTCTTAAATTTTGCAGTTAAAAAAAATAACATTTCTCATTCCCTGTATGTGTTTTATACAGAAATTGTGAAGCTCTTCATTAATTCCTTTGTGTGCCTATTAACTGGCGTTGCTTTGGCAACCTCTTCTTCATGTGTTCCATTTTTCCACTTAATGGCTCAACAACTGTTATCTTTGTGTGATATCACTAGCAGTGAAATTTTGTAAGACACAAAATTAAGTTTGTTGGTAACAGTTGCTTTCATGATTTTTTTTTCCCCAGTTATAAATATAACTGGGTTTGTACATGGGAGTTTTAAAGACTTTTGAGTTTCAAATGACAAGTAAAAACTCTGGGTGCAAGGCATTTGCTTCAGGGGACTGGTTTAGGTGTGAAGTGCCACTAAAAGCCAATACCCAGCCTTTTCTGGCCATGCCTCTCAGTGCTCACCGGTCAGGGATGTGGCAGCTGTTTTAGTGCCAGAATTGCCTGATTTCCCTAGAAATCTCTCATTATGAATTGAAAGTTACCTAATAAGAAAAACTGCAAAAAGGACTGCTTATGCCATAAAAGGAATTCCATATGGCTTCACATTTCCCACATTAAAAATCATTTTGCTACTCTTCATTCATGCTTTAGCAAGTTGAGAGTCATGTTACCATCTTCTTTTGCAAAAGGGCATCAGAGATAGCACAGAGAATAAGCAAAATGAAAAAAAAGAAAAAATTATTGCTATCGGTCAGTGACAAACTAGGACAGTTCCACGTGTTTCATTTGAAACCTGTATCTCACACCAGAGGCAAAAATGGGAGATTCTATAGGCACTGTTTGGAGAGGATGCTGTTTGTGTCCATTTACAATAGCTTTGAATTAATTTAATTATTAATCAGCCAAGTTATTCACTGGTTCATGCCTGCAAATATCAAGAAAGTTCTAAGACCCCAAGTAGTAGTCATTGGAAGATAAATACTCAGTTTATCTTGGGGTGATGTAAGCATAGAGCTGTATAAAAATAGCATTTTCCAAGATGAAGATCCAGGAGGAACAGTGTAATTGTGTTTTGCTTGTTCTAATGTAGATTGAAGTCCTACAGGGGAAAAAAAATCACCTTCACTCTCAAGATCCAGGCAGGTTTTGTGACATATGAGGCACCATATGGGATATTGCTGAATCGTGGGACTCAGTTTAGCTCTTGCTAAAGCTGTTTTATCTAAGAGACATTTTGAATTGTTTTCATACAGTTTGCAGGAGTTAATAAAATATCATATGAAACAGTCTCTGAATCTATCAAAAGCATTTTTAATCTCTACTGACAGAAAAAAAAAGGCTGAGAGCTGTTTAATATTTACTGGCCTCCCTTGAGGTGCCAATCAAATTAGCTATAACAAAGTGACCATGAAATGTTGCAGTATTATCGGGAACACTTTAGAATTGTCAATTTATTTTTTTTTAATGAAATTCAAATATGTATTTCTGGTGAGCTCTCTGTTGACCCCAGCAAAATGGATATGATGCATGACAATTCTAGAAATTTTTCTGCCTGGTACTAGTAGTAAAGCACCAGACTTTCAAGGAACATTCAGAAAATATTTTATACCATTTGTGCTTTCAAAAGACATGGGTAGGACCAATTTTTATAACAAGAATTAGGAGTTGATATGGTCAATATTAGCTGAAGGTAAGTAAGGTGAATTCTTGGCTTTTCTACTTTCAAGAAGCCTCTCTAGGTGCTATTTATATAGTATTGATACAGCTTTTTTCTGAGTCTGAGTATATCCTTTTATTCTTTGTTCTCTTTATTTTAAATTATTTTTTGAGGTTTTCAAAGTCATCTACAGGTTTGTCTGTTAACAACTCATGACCATAATCCTAACAGATTTTTGTCACAATACAAAAGATAAACAATCCATCCTTTCTGTACCAATACAACACACTCACCCCTGTCCCAGGATAAGTTAACTCTTACAGTTTCCATAGAAATTCTGCCTCTACTATTTAGAAGAACTTCAAGGGAAATGTCTTAAGAAACCCAAAAGCAGCAGAGCACAGAGTAATCTGCTGGCAAATGCATATCATCATTACATAAAATAAAACTTAAATTTGTATCTCTTAATAATGTGGATATATGATATGAAATTGAATTCTCTGTTAGGAATTCTCATCTAGTAAAGGTTCAGCTGCCAAAGTGTTTTCTTTAAGAATGCCCTGGGTACTTCAACTGCTTTTCCCATGTTGCACCTCCTCAGGTGTGGGTTTAAGCTTCTATCAGCCCTTATTATTGCGCATTATTAAATGACAAGTCATAAATGACTATTCATTATATTTCAATGAGGTAATGATGCATGAGGTCTTAGGAAATCATTCAAAAAAATCATCATGCTGTGCATGTTAACTTTAGAGTAATACCCTATTCACATAGGGAAGAAAGGAAAAGGAAGAGTCATTAATGAAGGACTGAAAATTAAAAATATGAACTGCTTTTTCTGTGATTATCTTGCCTTGTATAACACACCAGAAGAACCTAAGCCTTTCCTCTCCTAGGTATTCTACTTCTTTACCACACTAAAAAGTACAACTAATCAACAATCTTGCCCTTTTTATAAGTGGCTTCTGTGTGTTTTCTCCTGCTTCTTAGGTTCTTACACTTTTCAAGACTTGAAAATCAGTGGTACCACAGTGGACTACATTTACTCAAATTTCTTGGAGGAAAGATTAAATTGTTTCTGCAGATTATAACTTTTAAAGAAAATGAGTTTGCCAAATTTTATTTCACCATTTTCCCATCTACCAATTAAGTTATTTTAGTCTTTTTTACTTCTGCTTCTATCTTCCAGGACATCCAACAAAGATTTCATTTGCATTTTTTAATAAAAAGAGACCACTTTGGTGATTGGTATAAAGAGAAAACTGAAAGAACAGGCATTTTGATAATTCTGCTATCTCAGAATAGAAGAACCAGTCTTGTACTTTTCTCATGGTTATGCCCCATTAAGGAAAATCATTGTTCAGTGTACTCTGAAGCCTTCTGTAAATTTTAGTGGAAATGTAAATGGAAATATTTTGGAAAACCTTGAACCTAGTGAATAATATTCTCAGCATTGAAACTGTCCTATATATTCATAAATTAATTAAATTATAATTTATATTAATTTTACCAAACTTGCTCAAATATGGATTATCAATTCTCCTATTTGATTTTTTATATTTTAGACAATAAATCCCTTACACTTCTTTCAAATGGTGTAGATTGGACTAAAATAGCATCAAGTTTATTGCTTTATGTTAAATGTTATATGACTATTTCAACTGAAAATGCATAATAAAATTTGCAGTAATAGTGCTGTCTTTGTGGTTGAAAAATATTCTGCATTCTGATACATTTTAATGAATATTTTGAAAACCTCAGAGACTAATTTAGATTTTTTCTCTGACATTTTGTAAGTACTTCATTAGAGTTATGTTTCCTTCAGCATTGGCAGGCATTCTTAAAACTGAGTTAATGAATAAACATTGCAACAGTCCCTGTAAACATCCATACATTCAGTAACAACCAGAAGACAAGGCCAATTCAGGAAAGCTGCTCTGGGGAGAGATTAGGGGCAAACAATGCTGATTTCAGATCTCAGAACTAAGAACAAAATCAGTGAGTGTTTACTGCACAACAATAACAACAACACAAAGGTCAGCAGGATCCTCTCAGCGAGCATTAGGATTTCAACTCTCAGCTGGAATTTTTCTACACTGTCACTAATTTGTGTAAAAACATATTTTATATTTAAGATGAAATAGGTATTTAAGATTAATCATTTTTATGGTTCTTACAAAAGAATAGTAGTGGGTTTTAATCCAGTTCAGAGTCTGAGGTGAGAATAAAGCATTTTAAGTTCTAGAATAAGAGTTAACAAGGGTTATGTACTCAAAAGCTGTTCCCTCCTGAGGATGATCTCCTTAGATTCCTTGCCTGCTTAGTTCTTCAGTGACAGGCTACTGTTACTGGTTTTGTTTCAAATAGCTTCCAATCCAGCCAAAATCCCCATTGCCATTGTAGGGAGTATGTAAACATTTATTGTCATTTATTTTCTGTGCAAGTTTTGTGTATAAAATAAACCTTTTCCAAAACTTCCCATAATCATGGGCCCCAATGACTAATCAGGCATTTTTAACCTCATTTGTTATTTTTTACAGTAGCTATTATATTATATTCATTCCTTCCAGAGGAAGTAAATCCATCTCTTATATTCAGAATATGCTTTCAGCAACTGCAGTTTGTTGCTTTTCTGACTGATGTTAGTACCACGTCAGAGAAGCTTGACACAGGTTTCTAAAAACAGCTCAAAAAAACCAGCAGTACTATTTAAAATGGGGGTGGTTCCTAGTTTACAAGGGTTTTGGCTAGAAACTGAAGAAAACCTGTCATGGAAGGTGTTCTGAACAAGATTGTATTTAATCTTCATGGTTTGGGACTGCCCACATTAGGTCTGGGAATTAAATATGCCAGTGGCTGTTGTGTCAGGAATGAACCATGATGGACTCCAGGGCACTGTTGTGTAATGGGATATGAATTTTCTATCCTATGTGAAACATGCTGATAGAGAAAAGGATTTTTGATTTCATAGATACAAAATATTTCATGATCTTTGCCTGAACACAAAATGTTATTTTGTCAATCAAAATAACTGTTACATTTCAAAAAGTTTGTTCTAAAAATTTTGGGTTTTAATGACCTCCTGTAAAAAGAAAATGCTATTTTGAACAAATCTGTATTCAAAATGGAAACATTTATTGTAAAATTCCCTCCTTAAACTGAAATTATTTGCCAAATTTTTAAATACTTTCAGCTTCCTGAAACGATAATGAATGACAAATTTCCTGCTCAACAAATAAAAGATTTTGCCCATCTCTTTGCCAAATACTTTGAAGCTCAGCAGAAAATACAGATAATTGCACTTCCTGCAAGTTCATCTTTAAAATTAATTAGGTAGTAAAGATTGGCATAAGTCCCAATCCTGAATTAAGGCAGCCTGGGGTTTTTAACATATTTCAGTACCATGACAGAGAGACCTCCAGGCTTTCCGGATTTTTTCTGTTGTCCATAACTAAGGTCTAGAGATACCATCTCATTTTTCTGTTAACATGAGATCCCCATGTAATCATGTCACTGGCTTTGAAAGCTTGGGTATGTTGTGCTTGCCTCCTCATCTGGCTCTGACAATTGCCAAGTTATCCAGACAAAGATTTTGTGCAACTGTCTGGTATGGTTACTTGCATTCTACACAGGAGCAGCCACATGAAACCTGAGTGCAATCAGATCAGCTCCTTCCATTCCCAATCTGTGTGAGATATGGAAGGTTTATGGTGATTGGGTGCTCTACAGAAAGCTGATGTTCCTATTTGAGCATACTCATGCAGAGAAATTGGAAGTGGAAATCAAACTGAAAGGATGGGCCTTGACCAGGGGGAGGTTTTTAAAAGTAGAGTTCAGAACTCTTCAAAAGATAGTTTTTCACTCCCTTGGGTTGGTGGTTGACAGAAGAGAGCACAGGGAATAATTCCTGTCTCTGGGCTTTAGCACTTGGTTAGCCAGCTGCAGCAGCACGGCTGGGTTTTCCGTAACAAAGGGCAAGCACATATTTTTGATCTGGCTTTTGTTAACACTGGGAAAAAAACCTAAAGCTGAGGTTCCCATGAGGAAATGCCACAAGTGGGAGTCCTGTGAACCACAGTCAGAACAAAATAGTTCTTGCTTCCATGTAAGAATGGCTGCTCTTAGAAACTTCAGATTCAAGTTTAGGGAATATGGAGAAATTTCAGTTCATAACTACTGCATGTCACAGTAATTATATTTAAAAGAAAGCTTTTTCAACACATCCATCCCACTGGATATCCCTTTCAGTGTTCCATTTCCAATAAAGGAGGAAGGATTGACATGATAAAAAAGACCTTCCTTTATTACAGGGACACTCAGAAATATGAACTAGTCTGAAAGTTCCAAAGGCACTGGCTGAAAGCACACGTGGATCTAATATGTACTTTAAACCAGACACATCCATCCAACCACACTTATGTACACAGAATGTACACTTCTCCTCCTTTTGGCTGCATCAATGAGAAACACCAACTCCAGCCTTTGTTTCAGTGGCTGCTCTCCAGGTGAAGCAGAAATCCTGTGGTAAGGGCTCTGTGCAGATTTCAACCCTGTAAGGTGGCAAACTGTGGTTTCCAAACAGTTTTGAAAGTTTACTGCTACAGTTTTTAACGAGACCTTGCAGAAGCCAGAGCCAGGAGTGCATTTGGTTCACTCATTCTTCAGACTGTGCCTGTTACACCACTAAACCTCTTCCCCTTCCCATGTGCCCTTGATGAGTGAGAGTAATGCTCATGTTGCATCCTGCTACCTTTCAAAAATGAGAGGGAGCTGTTTAGAAAAGTGGGATCACAGCAGGGGAGGACTTGCTTTAATTTAAAAATGAGGTGCAGGTCAAATATTAATTTCTAAAGCACAGTCATTAACTACTGTACTAAATGGACATTAGGAAACAGGACAAGTGTTTACTCTGTAAAAGACTGCTAATTTAAAAGATACAATTAATTGCTTTTAACTTTCTGGCAAGCTGAAGAAAATAGCTCTCTCCAAAACTGGTGATGTTTCTTCCTTTTCCATGAAGATATCCAAGAGAATTGTAATCTGCAGGCAGTGTTACCATGCGAGCTGTGTTATCTCTGTAGCAGGATACAATATTGCTGATAAAGTGAAATTTCCCCAAGACAGTTCTGATTTGTAAAGAGATTTAAAAAATGGTCAGGACATGAATAAGTAGCTAGGTGTATCAAAGCTGGAGTAATGGAAAAGGCTGGAGTGTTCTAAATGTACAAAGAGCATTTCTTTTTTCTCTTGTTGAAAAATAACTATAGAACTGAGTAATTACAGCAGTGTACTAGATATTGTTCATAAAAGGTCCTGAAAGATTAAACATATTGTACTAGTTAAGTATTCTTCCATTAGACAAATTTATCAGGAGAGTAGTGGAAGTATTTTTTTTTCTCAACAGCACATTAGATTTTATTTATTAAGACACTTCTATACTAAAGACCAAGTCTGTTTTAAGCATTTCAGATGGGCTTTAGTAATGGACTTGCTGACTTTTTTTCCCAAGCCATTTCAGGAGGCCTGTCTTTCTCCCAGGAAAAGTCATTACTTCCTTCTAAAATCCACAGAAATTATGCTATCAATACAAAAACCAGGTGGCCTGAACAATCCTGAATGCATGTAAGGTCCCCCAAGACCTCTCATATCTTTCCACAGTTAATCATCAGATAGAGTTTGTTAATACACCCTTGGGCATCTATAGGTGCTGATTTTATTCCCTAAATAAATGGGATCAAAGCAATATTTTTTAAGAAAAACACACCCCAAAAAATTAAAATCACTACCAATATATTTAGCCACTTTACATGCATCCTTGCTTCATGAATAATCTCTATTATCCAATATCACCAGTGCTATTCTGTCCCCAGAGCTGTGCTCTTTTGAGGAGGCTGCTGTGAATTTCTAAAATGCTATTTGGCACATATCGACTTCATTGATGTCTGGCTGATGCCTTCCCATGCAAAGAAATATACCATGAATGGGATTTGTTCTGCTCTAGTGTTAAGAAAAGCAGACAGAGTTTAGATGGTTCATGGTTCATTCTCTTTCTTCATTTGACTGCACTAGTAAACCACCAGTATAACATATATATAAACTGTAACCATAATGTTCTCTGCAAATCTTTAAGCTCTCCTCTAAGGACATATTTCTGTGTATCCTAAATTGTGGTTGTAAGTAGGTAAATCAGCCTGTCAGCCAGACACAAAACAACCATCCCAAATTTCAACACTGGGTTTGATACCTTAGAGACAAGACCACCACCTGAGACTTTACAAAAGGTTAGTGAGAAATAAAGGCCAGTATTTCACTGAGAAAGGTTACAAGATGGGCAGAAACAACAGGGAAGCATTTTACTTACGTGAGAGGCAACACAGAGCTGATGATTTTAAAGAGAACTCACAGCTAAGGTACTAAGAGGGGTGAACCTTTCTTTATTTGTGAATTTACCCTCTTAGAAGAAGCTGGGTATTTTAAAACATATTCCCCAGTAGTCTAGATGTGAAAAAATATTATCAGAAAAAGAGTGGAATATTAGAAGCCAGACTAAATAAATCTGAAGTGATTTTATAGCAAAGGATTCTGAATTAGTCTCTAAAATATCTAAGTTGCAGAAGAATCATAAAATAAAATTTTAAAACAGTTCATTGTAAATGCTTCTGATAGCATTCTTAATCACACAGCTGCACTATTTAAAAACAGTTCTGTAAGAAACTGGGGTGTTTTTTACATGATTGGAATATTCATAAATAGAGTGAGTAGTACAACTAAATCTTTTCTAAATGAGATCCTTATAGATTTACAATGGATGTCTCTCTCAATGGAAGTTGCCATGGTTACAGCACAATTCTTCACGGAGCACACTTTCATCACAAATTGTTACACATTTTTCCAACTTCTTTTTAAATGAGAGCTACAAGGATGGCCTTGAAGGAAAATTCTGTATTTGTGCCTGGGCACAGTGATGGTTTCTGTACTCAGAATCATCAGATAATTCAGACTGGGGTGGGCCTCAGGAGGTCTCTAATCACACCTGCTGTTCAAAGCATAGTCAGCTTTCAGATAAGACCAGGTTATCTGGGGAAAACTTCAAGGCTGGAAACAGCACAGCTTTCCCTGGGCCACAGACTTCAGTGCAAGAGATGCTCCTTGGAAAACCCTTCCTCCTTCCTTCCTGTGGCTGGAGTAGAAAACACTTTTGTACAATCTGTCTTACAAGAAAGACCTCATTGACTTATCCTCAGTCAGCTTTGTACTCCAGGCCTGCAATGAACCTCCCTTCTCATGTTCCTGCTCAGTGTGAGGTATAAACAGCTTGCTCTGGTCCCCTTGCCTGGAGTGGTGCTCAAAGGTAATTTCAAAAGCATCCTTGTGTAAAGACAAATGTTTGCTGAGTGCTCAGTTGTCCTGCTGAGGAGCTGTTATCAAAACAAGTTTTTTTCTTTATTACTTTGCTGCATTTTATTGCTCTGGCTGCATCAGAGTGTGCCATAGTTACTGAACAGTGCTAGCTCCTGTACAGTCTCATGTCACAGAGTGCCTGGAGGTCAGAGGTCATCTTGCTTTTCAACATGGGTACTGAGTGATTTGTCAATGTTTGAAGTAAAATTCCACTTCTGAACACCCATCTATCTAGTGTTATTAAACAGCCTACACAGTTGCCAGTGTTTGGACAAGCCATTTTTAATAGGTTCATGTTAAAGTCTTGAGGATTAGTTTGGATGAAGGCTTCATGCTATAATTTGAGGTTTAAATAGTAAATTTTCCATAATTCTACTTTATGATTCCAAGGAGAAATTAAAAACAAGGTTAAAAAAAAGGAAAAGGGTTTTTTCCTATCTTTGTTTAGGAATCATTAAGCTGACAACTCTTACATGGTATTTTCATTAACTGATTGCAAAACTGTGGGAAGATATTTCGTTTACTTTACTCTGTCAATTCCACAACCACCTAGCCACAAGCAATGGAGCTGCTCAATAAATTTTCATGATGCCTAAGTGCAATGAAAGTAGACAGAGAACAGGTTGTTGGGTTTTTTTTTTGAAACATGGAAAGTGTAATCCATTAATGGCCTGGCAGATCAGCTGGACCATTCTGTTATATGGGCCAGTGCCCACCAAATGAACCAAATCTAGTAGGTGATTACCTACTTTCATTCAATAATCTAAAAATGTCTACAAGTATGATAAAAGTGTTTGCAAAGGAAAAATGAAGCCACTAGCCACTCTTTTTCCTCCAGAACTAGCACTCTGGCGCTGTAGAGGGTAGAGAGTGGCAAGATTTATTGGAGTGGAAGAGTATTCTTATCAAAGAGTAATATAAGGTTATTGCATTTACAAATTATCTGATGATCTGCCAGTTGTTCAGTGCCATCTTGCTGGAAGTGAGCCACTAATGCTCTTCTTCATTCACCTTCCCATGATATCTTTAATTCCTGTAATGTATTTCTCCATTTGTATAGGCTCAGACATAGTTGATTTGAATATACCTTCTGAAACAACTCTGCAACTCTGAGAAAGAGGAAGGACATTTTTTTTTCACCAGTTTGATACATTTTTAAATAAACCACCCTTTTTAATGACTCTGCCTGTGATTCTCATGTGACTAATTTGGCTCAAGGCTTCTTGGCATGGTTTAGGAGACAAGGCACAATCTTTTTTTCTTTTCTTTCCCTTACTGGTCCCTGGTGAGTAACACAAGTTAGAAAAACCTGCACAAAGTGTGGACTCTCCTCTGAATCTGAAGTAAGTTCTCAGCGTACGATTATTGATGGTTTAATTGCAAGTACATCTCAGAGGCAAGGAAATTTAAGTTTCCAAACATACTGACATGTAATAGGAATCAGGCCCAAGTGCTATGTCTACTACTAAATATGCCTGCTGAAATTTCTGTCTATTTATAAATATGTCTACATCCAAACACTTGAGCATTTAATGCAAATTTATCTCATATAACTGCTATGAGGAACTCTGATCTTAGGAAAGCCCTTAGAATCCATCTTGTCTCAGTTTGTCTTTTGTTCCTCTTTAGGGTTTATTTAAATAATTTTTGAAACATCACAAACTAAGGCTTCTTATCACTTACCCCAACTCCAGCAAAACTCTTCACTGTATGAAGCCTTTTACTGTGTTGTTATCTGTGTGTCTGCACAGCATGCACAGTTCAAGTGCATCCAAAAAGAAACATTGACTTTGTTGTTTGCTATGAGGGGTTTTCAAAATATGCTCTGGTCAGCTGTGCAAATGATCATTTCAAAATAAAACTCTTAAGCTTATTTAATGATCTCTTTGTTAAAACTACTGTTAATTTGCTCTGGTTCCTCTACATTAAGGTCTTTCAGAATCTTCTAGTAGGGCAGAGGTATTTTACTGGAGTTATTTTCTTTATCATTCAGCAATTGAAAAATCTAATCACTACTAAAAATCTTCTGGGCTTTTATTAAGTTAGGTCTGATTTATGTAATTTGCCATAAAGTTCATTAAAGACTTCATTAATTTTTCACCAATCTGTAACAGTCTTATCACTGCTGTTTTTATTAGCTGAGATAAAATTAACTAGGTTTGACTTTTTAAATTTGGGGGCAAGTCATTTACCTGCCCTATCACCACTTTCATAATAATTACATTTTGCTTTGTCAGATGTGAAATGATTCTCTTCTTATCCATCAGTTCCAGTGATTAGGATCCCATATTTCAGACCAATTGCTTGTACCGACACTTTGATCTCAGCAGTTTATGTTCTCGTTAGCTGACTGAATCTTTGGTCTTTCCCTTTTCCAAAAGAATCACTGGGTTTGAGATTTCTAATGCTAAAAAGATGTGGAAAATTCCTATCGCTCTGCAGCTTAACCATGAACCCTGAAGGGATTGATGTCAACCTGGCTTTCACTTGTATTTGTCCATCTGCCTTTCCTAGACCTCAGTGGTCCTTCTTTGGAACAAGAAAATATGAAAACCCTGCAGAGGTATGTTTCATGTCAGCCACGACCCAGGGTGTTTTGTAAAACAGGACTTTTTGACTATCTTCTGCCCTCTGATAAAATTTTTCCACTCCCCCATGCACCCTCACCTGTGCTATACCAACACCCATTTGCACTTGACTTCAACTATTAGCCCATGATTTCCATAAAGACTGTCATTCCAGCACTTGTTGGAATGCTGGACCCATTAATGGCCTGGCAGACTGTTCTGTTATATGGGCCAGTACCCACCAAATCAATCAAATCTAGTAGGTTATGACCTATTTTCATTCAATAATTAAAAATGTCTACAACAAAAGTATGATAAAAGTATTTGCAAAGGAAAAATGAAGCCACTAGCCACTCTCTTTTTCCTCTAGAACTAGCACTGAATAGTAATTTCATCTAAAATATATCAATACCAATTGGAGAAGAACCGTGATCTTGCAAGAGAAACCCTGCTTTATTCAGAATGACTGCTATATATTTCAGATTCCCTTCCTTGGCCACTTTCCCTTTACACTTTTACTTGATAGAGTAAAATAGCTGTGTGAAAGGTATCAGTGGCACTTGTATGATAACCCTGAGCCTTGTGCCACCACAATATTTGGAGTCCTTTGTGCCAAAGGAATGTTTCAATGGACAGAGCAGAGCAAAGTGCTCAGTAGGCACAGGGAATGTTTGAGACATTCAAGTGAACTGTCACAGACACAGTGACCTGACAAATATATGTGTTCCCTCTAACACCTCAGGTTCAGTGGCCTTAATCCCTACCTTTGTGAGGATTTTGAAGGACTCATCCATTTGAAGGACTTCTGGGATGCCCAGGTGACTGGTTCACATAGTGATTTTTAAGCTGTGTCACTTGTATGTTTTTACTAAAGAGCAGACACACAGAGAGGCTATGAAGGAGCCTCTGCACACATTTTAAACTCTGCTTTGAAGCAGGAATATGTTCTGACATTTATCTGAGAGTTTATTCAGAGATATATCCCTTAAAATTTATTTATTAGCAAAAGAGTGAAAGCATCTCAATTACCCATACTTCTGACTTTTCCCTCTCAAAAGTTGAGAAAAACCATAAACAGTTTATTTGTAACTCTCATGATTGTTACAAATAGTGCTCTTCTGCACATTTTGGATCTGAGGACTTGGAAAAGCCTGCGTCAGAATGGGAAAGAGAATCACCATCTTCTAATCCCAGTCTCTGGAGATCCTATGCTCCAAAATGCAAACTCTTCCAGTAGCTACTCATAATTCCCCACAGATGAAAGTTAAATTAGACTTCATTTAACATCTAAATTAAAATACCTTGTTCTAGTTAGGGTTCTTTGTTAATCTTTTTTAAGCTATTGTTCCAATTTTCAGGTTTTCTGTAAATTAGAAATTTTTCCTCATCAGATTTCTCCTAAGAGGAAAACCCTGTGTCTGCACCAAGCAACATTAACTCCAATGGGAACAGGAGCTTGATCACATAGAATTCACAGCTTTGATGACAAAGATTTAACCTTCTGATAGTGTTCATGTCAGATGAATTAACCAGCCTGCAAGGAAATTGCAGAACTGGGATTTCTTATTGTATAATTGAAAGTTTGAATTCATAAAGACCAAAAGAAAATATACAGAAAGAAAACTAAACAAATTACTTCTGTTTTCTTGGAAGTGGTATTTTATTTTCTGTTGTTTCATGACTTCTTATAATTCAAAGGTAAAACAATAACATTATTGAGATGAATTCTTAATGTCAAAGAATGAAAGGATCCGTCACTCTGCAATAAAAAATAAGCAATTTTAGCTTTGCAATGGAAAGGTAATTAAACTCTTCTCACAAAATACAGTTTTCAGAATAGTTTTTTGCAATGCCCTTTGAGCCTGCTGGAAGTTCAAGGACTGAACCTCTAAAATAAGAAATTAAAAGCTTTGTAATATCCACCATCTTCTGGGGCAGGGAATCTTGAGAGCATGAAGAGTTGGAGAGAGCTGCTTGTGCTTTGTGTTAGTTTGCAAAGACATTCCCAAAGCTCAGGACATACATGAAATGCAAGATGGGGAGCAAACTTTCCCAGCAATTGAGCCGTGGCAGTGCTGCTTTCTATGCTCTTGCTGATTTCTTGCAGCTCTGCATCCTTTCAGCCACTGTGCAGCTGCAGCTGATCTTTTCTCATGGCCCTAACAGGGCCTGTTGCTGACCAGATGCAGGTGATGCTCCTTAAACCATCCAGCCCTTTCTGATGCCCTTAACTGTATGCCTGTGACTCCTACTGCTGCTTCTCCAAACGCCTCTCAACCTGCAAGGTAGCTGCAACCCAGAATTTTCCTCACAGATTCTTCTGTCACTGGGCTCCTGCCGTCCAGACCAGGGAGATTTGCTGCTCTTTGCTACTCCCAACTACTCCATCAGTGCTATCTTAATCCACTTCTTCCATCTGTTACTTCTCTACTTGAAAAGTCCTCAGCCCACTCTCTGCCTTCAAAGAGACGCTTCTCAGTATCACTGCTGTGGATAATAGAGGCATGCACAGGCTCAATCTGCACTTGTCAGCAAACTCCAGCTTGGTTATCTCTCTTCTTATTTTCCTTTTCTTCAAGTGGATATTATGCAGGTGGAGATTTGAGAGTGACCTGAGAAAATCTGTTGGAGACTTTTCTATGTCCTCCGTTAATCTCCTTTTCCAACCTTACCCTTGTCTTCCACACACAATGACAATCCACAAAATTGCTTGGTCATTTCAGTCAGGAACACCCACATACAGACAAAAAGTCCTTCAGGGAATATCAAAGATGTACAGATTATTTTGAAACACAATATATAAAGTGTGGTCTGTATTGGGAGCAGCTGTATGTTATTCACTCCAGCTGCTGGCTTAAGAGTAAGGTTCTTTTTCCAGTGAACACTTCATCCTCATGAAATTTTTGCTTGGTGTTCTTCAGTAGCCTTATGAATATTTTAAAGTGTCTTCTACCAGCAGTACTCTGCTCCCATATAATCTCCCCTATGATCTGTTCTCAATTTGGTAACTATCTTGCTCCAAACAACCATGCACTCTGTAATTCAGATAAAAACAGCAAGGGAGAACAGATCTGGCCTGTGCACATGTAGGTTTTTCTCCATGCTTTCTATATTGCCTATGTTCTGAACATGTTTTGTGCTGGGTTGCAAGAGCAGAATAGCACAGGACTTCCTGTGGTGTGAATTTTGTAAGAGTTAGCTACTCCCTGGTGAATGTCAATGTGTGACAATATTATAGATATTCCATTAAGCAAAGGAGTTGTGTGCTGGCTTTTTACTTTCCACCAGAACTCTGTCTCACTCAGTACAGTCAATTCTCATTGTCTATTAACAGTAGTTGTCTCTAACATGTCTTATCAGACCATCTTTCATTGGGGAATCTTATAAGCTGGTTACACTATACAGCAACCAAAAGAGTAGATTCTCACAGGAATCTCCTCAACCATCAAAGAGAAATATTTTCTCTAGGAGAGACACTTCCCAACTACACAAATCAAGGCACAGCAGTATGTATAATGATTTTCCAGCAACATGAAAAGCAAAAATTATATGGTATTGAAGCTGTTACTCTTAAACAAATTTTTTCCAGGTGAATCTCTGAGAATTTTTATGCATTACTTTAAACGTAATAAATTACATCATGTTGTCATTAGACTCATTTTTAACATAGAAACAAGATATTTGAGAACTAAAATCATTAAAAAATTTGTGAAGCCTCCATTTGAATTGAATTTCAACACAGTCCCACATTCATTGTCTGACCCACAGAGGTGGTTATTTTATTACTGTTTGTGTTCTATGCATTTCTGCTATTCGATGCACTTTGTGTACATTTAGACCCATTTTTTAGCTGTGAAAGCACACAATTTCATTTAACCTGTAGGTAGGAAAGAAATTTACCTTTTTTTTCCAGTTCTATGTAGAAACAGCAGCATTAAATTTTTTTTTAAAATAGGGTGAAAGATAGAGGGAGCCTTCAGGCTGGGAGTAGAGGTGGTTTTGTATTTAATGTTAATTTTAATTAAAACATCTGTCAGCTGTAGCTTGCAAGTGAAACACCTGTAACTTGTCACTAATCCTGGACTGGTCATTAATTCCCTTAGGTTTTGATTAACCTGCTCCCTATTTACCATACATATATATGGATATACATATTCATTGCTTATAATTCAGAAATAAATAATTAGGAATCCTTAGTCATTAAAACAAACATTTTGTTAATGTTTTCTTACTCATTGTTTCAGTCCACGATATAAAAATGCGGTTAAAATGCTAGAACTAGCATTTTAAAACAGTTTCATGTTTTGATTTTTTATTTCCAGTGGGGGATTTCTAGTCTTTCTGTAAAGTGTTAAATCTGGGAGGCAGGCAGAAGGTTTTGTTGCTCTGACTTAGTGTCAGGAGAGGCAGTTAGTGATGCCAGCTCAATGCATCCCTTTCCACTGTGAGTGGCAGAAACAAAATGTTCCAATTTCTGCACTGTGTTCATTCAGATAAGGGCTCTGATAGAGAGGGGCTGCTCCCCAGGCCCTGGTCAGTCAGTAAAACCCTCAGGCTCTGATGATTTCAGGTTACTAATTCATGACACAGATACTGAGGGAATGCAGCTGGGAAAGATCAGAGGTGGGAAAAATATCCCTGCCACACTTTGGAGGACAAACAGGATATGGAGCCCTGATCTTTGCTTGGAAGGAACAGCAAAATTTATTTCCATAGATGGGATAATAATGGAGGAGTGGACAGCTGGCCTTAAAGAAGTCTAATGGGGAACTGGAAAAGCACTGGGACTACAGACTGGGAGATAACTGGGAGTAGAGGATAAGTGGGAATCAAGCCTTCTTTCTCTGAGTTCATTTCAATACAGAGTAAAAATAGGATAGAGTCATTTAAATGCATCTTGTGACAGACATTTTAATCCCTAGTGCATTATTTGTTGAACAGCGAGTAGAAGAGTATCTGAGATTTCTGAATGTGTTACAGAAATAAAAAACCTCGAGAAAATATAAAAATAAGTAATATTTTGTAATTCTGATTCACTAGTATTTTGAACTTGGTGCTGTGATCCCTAAGTGGATCCTTAACATTTCCTGAGTAAGCCAATGATAAATTCTATGGACAGAACTCAAGATTACAAGATTCTTTTTAAGCTAGTGAACTGATGCAACTTGCAAATATTTTGGGAAGTATGTTTCATATAGACATAGATCTAAGTTTACTCACATCCTTTAGTCCTAAAATATTTATGCCATGAAGAAACTCATCTGAGAAAAAATGTCATCAAAATCTGATACATTCAAATGACGGCTTCTTAACCAAGTGTTATTTCTGTAAAGAACTACACCAAAACTCAGGCCTAAACATATCTAGTCTTAGTTTAGACCCAGATCTAAATTTCACATTCCTATTCATAGTATATTCTATCCTTAGTGGATGGATGATATTTTAAAGTAAATATTAACCACATACAGTACCCAGTGCTGTTGATTTTGAGAGCCTTTCTTTAAATTTGAATTAAGAAGTCCAATTTTGAAATTCTGTCCTGTGGTCAAACTGCTTCTCTGAGCAATTGTGCTGAAATAATCAATCCATATTCCATTTTTTGAGTTATAAATCATGGCTTTCAAAAGTAATTTTTCCTCAAAAATTACGTAAATCCTTGTACAGTAAATCCAAATCAACTGGAATTTGGTTATATTTGCTTCTCAAATATCTCTTCTTTGTTCTTTGCAGCTAAAATATGAAATACTTATATTTTCTAGTCTGCCAGAATCATCTGGATTTTGTGTCCCATAAGAAGGAACCTGTTTCCAGCACAGGAACCTCTCTCTGGGCATGCAAACAGGAAGATGTGCAATGCTCAGCTCAAGTTACCAGTTCAGCTCGAGGCAGTGGGAGCTGGAATGTCACAGTAGCTGCAAACTCATCTGCTCCATCCCCATTTCCAGCCTGCCTCTCCTGCCAGCCTGGCTTCTCTGTCCCTGGTCCTTGTTCGGATCTCATCCAAGTTCATGACCAGTTCTGTGCTCCTGCAGGACCCTGAGACCAGAGTGCTTCTGCTCCCTTCCACATTGGCTTTGTTGTTTGTCTCTTGGCTCATTGTAGCCCTGGACATCGCAGGCTGAAGCAGGGTCACATCATTTATTTAGAGATGATGTGGCCCTGCAGGTCGCTGCCCCTCAGCACCAGTGCAAGACTCACTCACAGAAAATAGAGCCAAGCTGCCCCAGCCCTTTGCTGAAGGTCAAACCAGCACTTCTCCTGGAAATATCCTGGAAAAGTTCCTGGGTCAGTCATAGGAAGTGCAGCTCAGGATTGGAAATACAGTTCCTTGACATTCAGCTGTTGGAAAGCACTGTGGAATTCTGCCAGAAAGCTATGAAAAGAAATAGTAGGTTTCTCTTGTTAAACCAGGTTATGAAAAGTAGAGAAGATTATTCCAGCTATACAGCAGTGCCTGGATTTAAATTAAACAGCGACAAGCTGCATATATTTCTTAAACTCATTACAATTATTTAACAACATTTGTGCTCTGGTTGGATAAATCATGGAAAGCAATGCTCTGTCACAAAGGTACTCCATTATTAACATTGAATAACTGCTTTACTAAGCACCTCTTGCTACTCCCGATAACAGAAGTAGCTGCTTACTCTCCATTATACAATTATCAGGCTCTAATCCTTTTATAGACTATAATCTAGCTTTCGGCCTTTCCCCATTCATAGCTATGCCTTTAATTGAGTTTACTTAGGAAGTGAATTATGCAGTTGTCAGTAACAAAACTGACAGCCTCATTTTTCTACTTCTCAAACAGCTAGCCATGCAAATAGACGTAGTATCTGGCAGGATCTTGCTATTTGTCAGCTCCACATTTAATCTTCATTGTTTGTCTAAAATACCTTCTCTCTCTAAAATAATTTACAGGTTCCTTGACTTCCTGAAAGCTGTGAGACTAAAAATGCTGTCAATGTGGTGTCCAACCACAGTAACTGATCAGGTTGTTGTATTAGTCTATTTTTTTTTTAAAAAAAAAAGGAAATTTATTACCTAAAGTAGTTTATCCAGAGTCTAATAGAGTTGCTGTTCCACCCAGAAAAGTGGCATACGCCAATGAGAAGACAAGTACTCCTCCCTTTGAAACAATCTTGGACCTGAAAATGGCAATAGAAAACATGATTTTGTCACTGCCTCAGGTTGAAGTAATGCAGAGCTAAAAGGTAGTTCCTGGTCTCAAAGAAGTTTTGAAAGAAATAGTAAGAGGGAAATTTGTTGTTCTACAAAGGGGAGAACTGGGAAAATTCAACCAGCATAGGCTAGCAGAGATTGCTGTGTTTAGTCTGTTCTGGATGGACAGAGAGCTGCACCACAAAGGGATGTGTTCAAAAAGCAGCCATTACAAGAAATTTGGGGGATATTTAAAAATATCCCCCAAATCTTACTTTTAAGATCAGACATAGCAAAAGTCACCTTTCAGATGCAGATACCCCAGTGCATCATCAATGGCATTCTCCAGAACTAAGGATGATTCCACAGTGAAGAAAATCTTTAACAATTCCAAAGGTGACAGACAGGCATGATGTGACATGCAGAATGAGAGGAAGTAGAGGTGATCAGTTTTCCATGTTCTCTCTGAACAAGGTTGCACTCCTGCAGATATGTTTGTCACTATGAAAGGCATTGCTCTTCTTCAGAGTGGAAAGATGTTTTAATTTTCCAGCATTGCCATTTTGGCTTGGTACTACCCAGGTTAAATCACTTGTGTGCCCCAGATGAAAGTTTACAAATAAAGCCCAGTGAAAGCAGGAGTAGGCCCAATTTCCTAGAAAATGCATATGTAATAGACAGGAAATCAGTCTCTGATGTCTTCAAATCCTGAAGTGCTCTCTGTTGCTCTCTGTGTTGCAGTAAAGCTGAGGAGGGAGGATGAGAAGTGCTCAAAGTGGCTGTGTATCACTGGTGCTGGGATGGGAACGTTGTTCCTGAACAGGGGAGCAGCCAAGGTTTCAGTCAGAGCACCTCATGCACTGAGACCAAATAAAGAGTTTGACCCTCATGCTCATGAAAGACAAAAACTTCCTGACAGTGAAAACTTACTTATTGCACTACAGCCTCTGCTCAGCAAAAATCATGTTTCAGCTTGCATCAGCTTCCAGCAGATGTTTATATTTTTTTACTTGTATGGTTTCCAAAAATACAAAGACAATATTAGTTCTGATACTTACTTTCCTGAACAGCACTACAATGCCATTAAATAAACCTATTTTCACCAGTGCTTTATCTTCTCTGAAATTAGTTTCACAATGTTTGATAATTGAGTTTAAAAGCACTTCCAGAAATACAGTATAACACAAAACCTTCATATAATCTCCTGATTTTTTTGTGTGACAGACACTCTTAACACTCACCAGAATAGCAATAACCTCTGTTTTTCAGGACACTTCTAGTCTAAAATGAGAAATCTCAGCTGCTGAAGAGTTTTAGAAACATTTTATTTTCTTAAAACTATTAGAAACAACACATTAAAAAGAGCTAATATTTTCTTATATTGTGTGTGTGTATTTCTGAGTGCTAGTGGCAGTTTATCCAGCTAGCCATGAATGGTAATTAATCACACAGGTATGCTCATCACCATGTCACCTTCTTTCCCCTCTAATTCCAAGCAGCTTTCCCAAGCAAGGAAAATTTACAAATATAAAAATCCCAGAAATTTCAAAGCATAATTGCTCCAGACACTGATTTTTCCAAATTGACTTATTCCTATGACTGTAAATAATAGTAATAGATACAGTGCCATTGAAGTATATTATTTCCTAAATAAAGGTCAGTATATTCTGAAATATTATTTCTGAAATATTATTTCAGAATCAGTACATGAAGTGCTGATTTAATCAGTCAGAGAGTAGCAAAATATTGTGGTTCATTTTACTCAAACAATGCCTCAGCTCATAATTAACATGCATTTGATTTAGACAGCTAAATAGGATTGCCTTCATATGGCTAAAAACAGAATGCAGGCACATACAAAACCAGAAAAAAAGTAAAAGTTTGTTACCTAGGGTATTCCTTGTTTTTTCTTCATGCCACTGAACTATGCAGGCATCCAATACCACTCAAGTGTGACCATTGAATAGTATTGAATATCAGTAACTTAGGAGAATCAGAGAGAAATATGACCTTCAGGGATATAGAAAATTTGCATAAACCAATAGTTTGTACAAGATTTTTTTGTGTTACAGAACACCACCAAGCAGCAAATCTGGGTATGTTTTTACTATGTAACGATCAACATTAAAAATTCCATTATCAGAGCTAATAGCTTTGTGGTGGCTAAGTCATGATCAGAATATGCTGTCTTTATTGTCTGTATTAATGTCATCTTTTCATTTGCTGATAAGACTAAAACCTTCTTTTATTATGAGATTAGGCAGATTTGACTTGGAAGATAAACACACACAGATACATATGACATTGTTGAAGGTGCTTTTTCCTCCTCAAGTTTAAAATGTGTTTTTCCCCAGTAAATTGCCTGTGGTATATATGTTTTTGTTTAAAGCATGTCCCTGCTTTTCTTCTCAGAGGCAAAATTGCTGGGCTTTTTATTTTAATTTCCTTTTGGATAAAACTTTAATCTATATCTCCTAGAGGCACAAGAAGCTCTGAAGTGGGATTACTGGTAAAAACTCTTTTGGAATTACCTTCTTTCCAGAATAAAATTAAAGTTTGAGCATTTTATATGAGAGGAGGCGCCCTGCTGCAGCATATCTTCCTCTTGCTGCTTTACACAAGCATGTCAAAGTAATATTCCTTTAAATTTGTTTACTATATATATAGACTTTCAAGACACACAAAAAGTCAACATAATTTTAAGCTCAGTTTTTCAGCAAGAACAAATACTGCATCATTTTTATTTTGATGTGTCTTGTATCCAACACTATTCACCAGCAGATGAACCACAGACCTTTGTAAGCCAGAGGAAAAAATAAATAGCTCAAATCTTTCATCTTTGATCAGAAATCACTGAGAAATCCAGGTGTTGCCCCCAGCCCTTCACAAAGGAGGTCCAGAGAGATTCAGTTCTTTTCCTTTCTCTAAATCACCTGCATGAAGCTGTTGTTGGAAATGATGCTCTGTAAATGGCAACAGTGCAGGGGCAACAAAGCACAAGGATAGAGTATCATTTCGAAATGCTACTGGCAAACTGAAATTTATTAGAACCCCTTTGAAGAATATGACTGAATGTGAAAAGAAAAAGAAAGCTGGTGGTAGAAAATTAACATAAACTCAGTTAAGTCACTATACCAGAGGCAGTAGCCTCTGTTCACATAAGAAATATGCTCTCTGGAGGTTTTTGCTACATCTTAATATCCTTAGTGGTGGCTGCTAAAATGTCACCTTCTCCCTGCAGCACCAGAAAACTGTCCTTTCTTATCAGACTCTAATTTGGCACCAGCAATGAACACACACGACTTTTAGGCTTGATTATTGCAATCCATTAGAGCCAGGAATGAAGCCATCTGCCTTGAGACAGATCCAGTTGTATCCACCCACTGGCTCAGGAGCCAGAGCTGCCAGTTCCCTGCATCAACTTTGCCCCTATTCTCTGCCCTGGATCCCTGCAGAATCCACAGTCCAATTCCAGGCTCTCATCTTCCCAGTGTGAGTGGGCTCTGTAATCAGAGCCATCCCTGAGGCTGGCACTGACTGGTGCCTGTGCTGGCACCAGCTGCTGGCCACTGGGAAGGAGCTGACCACTCCCTCACAGATGGGCTCTCCCCAGCAGTTTTCCAAGCCAGCTCCTGGACTCTTTGTCTACTCAAATCACCCACTGAAATGAGGGTGATTTGCATGCACTCAGGATGAGCAGATTCCCAACCTCGCTCTTCTGGAGAATAATATTTAGTTAATTAAGGTGCTGAAATAGAATTGAGGCCTTTATAGTTATTATCTAAATTATTATTATATGTCAATAATTTTATCTGAAAAGAGTGTCTTATGATATTTGGGTTCTTAAAAGACTGTGAAAGTGTAGCTTGCCACTGTTACTATACAAACACAGACGCTGTGATCAGAGACTCCTTAGATTGAACTCCTGACAATGGACTAAAAGTCTGATAATAGCTAAAGGCAGATGTCCAGGCAAGAACATTGAAACCAGGTAGGAATACAGGGACTATTTCTGTGATATTTTTTCCCAGTTTGCTTTTCCTTAGGAACTTCCTGAAGGGATTGTCCCTACTTTTGCACTTAGTAGGCTTTTCTTATATACAATTATTTTAGACTAAATGGTTATGAACAAGTAGCCATTCTCCTTGCTCAGCAAACACAGGAGGAGAATAGGTGTAAGCATGGGCCTACATTAGTACTGTAAAACTAACACTGAGGGGTCTCCTGGTCTGCAGCAAGCCAAACAGATCGAAACTGCAATTTATTTTCTTCATGCTGTAGTCTCAGACAGGTTACCTTTCTTAAGGAGTGGGAGCTCTCTGACAATTCTCAAATTCCTTCTTAGGAAAGGACAGCAGTGAATATCTTGATCCTGGTTACACACACAGTTCAGCCAGGCTGATGCCAGAGCAAGAGTCAGGTAAGCATTGGGTACAGACACTCTGAACTCCTATTTTTTAGTAACTAAGCAAGCATTTCCATCATAGTTCTATTACTGTTTTTTATATTACCCATACATAAATATCATCTCTCAATGTGTTGCTTAAAGCAGGAATTCAGCACAGCTGCACTGGATCACGCCAAAGGTACTTTCTCTTCCACCTGTGATGCCAAGGGAAGAATGTAGGAACAGGCAGTTTATGTATATGTACAACTACTATTTCCCAGCATGCAGTCATCTGCACTCCTGGGGCATTTTGAGATTTTTGTTTTGGCAAGCATTTCCCACTTGTAGAGTTCTCTGTTTTGAGATGAAGGCACAAGAAGGTTGCTTCATTCCATTTACCTTTCTGACTGTCACCGAGCAACAAGCTGTCTTTTTCACACAACTGTCACAACACCAAGATTTCTGACTCATGATGTTCAGCTCGGAACTCATCATTCCATGCATGATTGCTGTGCATCGTTTATTTAATTAATTTCTATTCAATTTCACCTGCCATTTTTTATTCTCCCAGTTGCTCCATATTGTAAGTTTTCTGCAATTCTGGCTGTGGTTTTGCAAACAATGCATCTCAGGACAGATAGGAAGTATACATGGAAAGAGAAAATAGGGGGAGAAAGCCACAGTAGAAATGCAATACAATGAAAACATGTGTTTAATTTCATTAAATAAATGGAGATCATGCAAGAACACAAAAAAAAACAAAAAAAACCCCAAAAAACAAAAAAAAACCACAAAACCAGCAACAGATTCTGACTGATTTTGACTATTTATTGATGAATACAGAAGACAATTTATGTAGCATTACAAGAGGAGTAAGTATAAATCCCTGTTTGGCTCAACTTCTTTTTTAAGAAATCGCACTAATAGTTAAGCAAGAATCTGGTAAGAAACACCATATTCTGATCATATTATATGAAGAAACACTGGAAATTTGGTGAATGTCCTGTCCCATTTTACCCACTACACAGCTACTGAGCTTTAAATTGTTTATCCCCAAGCCTTTGGAAATTCTTCTAATTTTTATACCGGTTGTAGAAGAAATAAGCTTTAATATTTTAAACTCAGCCTTTTTATTATTGCAAACAATTGTAGAAAACAAGAAAAGTGTATAAAATGGGATCTTTAGAAAAGATATTACTGATTTTTTACAGGTAGAAGCACACTGTAAATAACTCCTTGGAACTGCAGCCATTAAAGGGAACTCCCTATCACAAAGCTTGGACAGAGTTCCAGGAATATTGCCTGCTTTTCACTGTACAATTGGCATTTCTTGGAGCAAAGATTTTGAATCAGTAATCAAGTAGAAATACTACTTTGACCCAAGCCTCCTCAACTACTTAAATGTAAGTACAGATGCTCAAGTGAAACATGAGCTATCTCTCTTCTTCAGCAGGACAGGAATTACCATACATAAGTAGGTTAAAAGCCTCTTTGGTGTTTGGCCCAATTCTAGGAATTGCTGGGCCAGATCTAGTGCAGCATCCTGGAAAAGTCTTGTGCAGTTTATTCCCAAACCATCCTGTATTGAGGCAGTAATAACACAAGGCTAGGTTAGGCTTCAGCTTGAAGGACAAGACTGCAGCTGTAGAACAACAGCTGTTTCATCGATATCTTCCTCAGTTGCTGACACTAAGAGGGAAAAGGGCATGTGATGCTGAATGCAGAGACATCACTTGAAAACAAAGCTGAAAAGTACCAAGTGTTACCTTGAGCCACTAGAGAAAATCAAAATGCATTTCAAAACATGCACACTTACCTGGTCAGCAGGATTTCCTGCTGAATGCTCTCTAGAGATGCCTGGCCAAAAAATTCCCTGCTTCATTGTAATACCTGGGGTAATTCATTAGGTTTGCCACCTATGTTGTTAATCTGAAAGCAGTGTTTCTTTAAATCCATAAAAGAAATCACAATCCAGAAGGCTTTTCAAGGCTAGAATATGATGTACTTGTAAAGCAAACAGAGCAGCAGCAGCATGAATGACAGCTTTACTAAAACATTAGGCTTCACCTAAGGCCAAAATCATGTGTAAGTGGAATAAAATTGCCACTAATGATCTTGGTCATTAATATTTAATTATGCATTTCATTATGTAAAGTTATTATTGTAAAGGATTTTATTAGTAACAATTAGAATGCCTCACTTCTAATTTATATGCACCTGTTCTTAATTACCATGGTATTGAAATCAATACTGAAAAATGCTTAGATACTTCTTATTCAACATACCGTGCTGTATATAACTAGGATTACAATGCCTTCCATGTTATTAGCTGACAATCAAGGTAACATCTAAAATATGTTCTTTTTGTTCTAAAATGAGGTCAAATCATACTGTCTGTAAAATTCAAGTTCCTTAGCAAAGTTATCAGAATGTGTATGTAATTGATATTTACAACCCATTTAAAAATAATCTTTTTTTGGTTTCTGTTGTTTTTAACTTCTTCATTCAAGTGTGTCACTATTATACACCACAGCTACACATAGTATACATAATGTAACTGCTAAGTCAGCTTTCTCAGCACGTGTTACCATGAGCTATCCTGACAGAAAGAGCTGCTGAGGATAATAACTCTGTGCCAACAGGAGGATTGCAAACCCCAGATGTTTCATGTGAGGTGACACTCTAGAAGCCCATCATCAATTCACTTCTCACACATACTGGTTCAGCTTCCAAATCAATTCTTATTCTTGAAATTTTTCATACATAGCTAGACATTCCAAATGGAAAGCCCAGTTTCTAAAATATTGAAAGGTGTAATGGTGTTTTCTCATGCAATTTATGAAAGTGTTTCTTGATATGTATCAGTAAATATACATAACAAGCAATCCTTCAACAAGTAAACAATACCTCAGCAAAGTATCAGTGAGGTTTTAGAGCTGAGACCTAAAATTCTCAGACACAGCAACAAGCACAGGAGTAGAAGGAGCACTCTCCCACTTTCTCTCTTTCCTCTGGCATTTTGGTTTTGAAACCCTACAGCCCACTGAGATTTCAAACACGTTGTTATTTAAAGCCATTAAAGCTAAAAACAGTTTGTGGTAAATGGAACCCCAAGCACACTGGACACCTGTAGGAGGCCTGGTGTGGCTTTTTAGATTGTATCTGGTTCCTCAGCTGCCTGGCATGCTCCAGGCAAAACCTGGACTAATGTGTCCTCCCAGGTACCAGACTTTCATTTAACCTCAGGTGTACTTGAGTCAGATCAACCATAGCGCCTTTCTTTTCCTCTCTTCCCTGGCCATCCTCCCACTTATTTGAACTGCAGCACTATCAGAACAGCTCTAAGTGATGAATGGTCTTTAAACCACCTAAATCTGATCAGATCCATGTGGTCACTTGTGCTCTAAGCCAAAGCATTTTGACATATGCTCTCTTGCACGTGTCCCATAATTCACAGTATGCTCTTCCCCTCTAAAAGGAAAAACAGGGAAAGTGAGGAAATATCATTGCACCAATGTGGCTGCAGGAAATAGTTTATACAGCCTTTTCAGCACTTACAGGACCCATGATACAGTAATACACAGAATTAACAGAATCAACCTATTTTTCACAGGAACAAAAGTAATAGTCTATTACCTGTTATGACTTACAGGTATGGCATGTCTATAATAAACCATAGTATCTTTTTTACATGAGAATGGACATCTCCAGCACATTCTCTTACCAAAGATTTTCTTCCATGCCTTAAACAATTGCTGGCATTTCAAGACCATGCTAAAAATTTTGCCTGTGAGATTCACAGGGTGATAGAGGGCAAAACTGTCTTCACAGGATGAGTTTAGCAGGAGGAAACTTCAAAGAAAAGCTGACTGATGTGGCAAATACATGAAAAGCACAAGAACAAAGCAATACTCGCAATTGTGGGGAAATTAGGATTTTGATCTGACTACTTCAGACTTAAGTAAACACCAACAAACCAAATTAGCACACAGGCAAACAACAGCTAAGGCTTGCTTCTAGTGCAAATTAAAGGCTCTTTAGCTTTTTTTTCTGAAATATTACTTATAGATGCTCCATTTGCAAGCCATATCTTAATTGCATTACTCTGATGTTCTGGCTTTAATGCATATTTTTAAACATGAAGCTGACAACCCAATGGCATTCCTGTCAAATGTGTATTTAAATTATTGTTTTGCATTCATTTCTTTAATTATTTTATTTAAAATAGACATTCAAATGAACAGTCCTGAAAGATCACTTTGTTCAGAAGGACAATATCAACACTGCAGAAATATCTGCAATATAATTACATTATCAATGTATTTTAAATTTTGCAGGCAATTGCAATTTATCTTCACAGAAAAATAGTCTAGATAAAAATAATTGTCAGATATTATCAGAGAATCTACTTAAGTATCTTGCTCAAATGTGGTAAATGTTTGTTTAGGGCTTGGTTTAGTGCTTGTGAAAGACTAAGGAAGTGAAGCAAGTAAGATCCTTGCACTGGATAAGCATTCCAGCTTTTATCCTCCAGTTCACCAGAGACTGGTTATTTCTATTTCTGGGACTTTCCTGCATAAACTGCAACTTATATTGGATGTGTAGCTCTTTTGTGACATACACAAATTACGTATCCTTCTCCCTTTCCCTTTGTACAGAATCCCAGCTTTGTGATGCAGGTCCAGGCTTTTGTCTGGTTTGGGATCAATCACTGAGACTCTTTTGCTATGAAGTGATTGGAATTATTCATTAATCTTCCAAACCAATAATTTTATCTTTCATGAAGTAAAATTGATTTCCTTATGTGAGCTTGAGAAGAAGTGGGATGTGCACCTTTCTTGATTTATAGCTCAGGATGGACAGTAATGGAGAAGCCTTGAAAGCAGTAGCTTTTAGGACCCCAGAAATGGCAGGTCTTGGTGCAACAGCCTGATATTTACTCGTGGGTGGGCTGCATAATGCACTAGATAGCACTGTGAAAAGAGGATATTTAAATTTGAAGAGAATAAATCCTTCTGGGGCACTAGCTTTTCTACAGATTTGCTTTATTCATTCTCTTCTGGAGAGCTTCACGACAGTTTATAGTGCACAACAAATCTCTTTGGTTGCAAGAGGGGTAGATTTATTCTACCATGTTTGAATCGCCTGGGAGAAATAGAAGCAACTTTGACTTGAATTACTGAGTAATCTATAGCTTCTTTTTCAAGGACCAGCAGACCCAGGAATACCTATTTTCTGGCCAGATGGTAGCAACGAGCATTGGAAATCTGATTAATATCCTGTGGTGGTTTTTACCAGCTCCCTGGTTACTGGCCTTTCAAACACTCCAGACATTTTGAGAGTCTTCTGTTCATAATATTAATACAGTTTTCCTTCATATCCCTTTGAGCACCTACAAAAAGGGGCTAAATCATGGTTCTCCTCTTTGATTTCACTGAACATCTGTGACATGTTCCTATCTAGAAGCTAACATTCCAGGGGCTATATTGTTTCCCATTCCTTTCCAATGCAGTCTGGGAATGACTATGCAGTCCCTACACAGCTACAAACACAGATTCTTGAATCAAAGCCTGAAAAAGAGGGTCTGTGTTACTTTGGATTTAGTCTAGACTTTAACCTTTTATCCACAATCTACACAATCTACTTTGCAGTAAAAATGCAAATCATTTAAGCCTAGAGTATAATTAGAGTTCCAGACCTAGATACCAGTTCCCTATGGCTGCTCTTTGACTAATTTCTAATTTTGTCCATTTTTCTTTCCACTGAGAAGACACTAAAAGTACTGTACTAATGTGCTGCAGACAGAAAAGAAACAGAGATAAACCAGCTTCTTATACCACAGTTATTCCGTGGTCTGCAAAATAATTGCCTTGAAAGCCATTTTTCTTATTGTTTGCTTGTACATTCAGAACTGTCTGCATTAATAACAAGGCTTTGCATTTCAATATTACTATAGCAGGGCATAATCTCTGCTACAGTAAAGTTTACCAGTCACTGTTTGTGCAAAGATCCTTTTTGCAGCTTCGACCCACGTGGTTAGTTAGAAGAAGCCTTAGGGAGTGTAAATGTATGTCTATTGCACCAATAAATAGAGCAGGGAATATGTGCCACTAATGAAAAAGTATCAAACCCTCAAAAGACCAAAAACTTAACACAGACCTTTGATGGTTCTAAATTCTATTCCTCATTTAAATTACGTTGTCCTTTATCCCTTAAAACACTTGTGATTACAGTGAGATAAGCATTTCACAGAGGTCTTGCCCAGCAGGTGGTGTCACAGGCTATACCCAGCAGGTGGTGTCACAGGCTATGAGTGTTTCCAGCAGCTGGAACAAATGTCTGAAATACAAGTCAGACACTGGAAAACTAAAAGCTTCAGAAGTGGGTCCTAACACCGCTTGGAATCGCAGCTCTGGGATCTCTGACCCACAGACATTGCAATTTAGGATCTCCTGACACATGGTTCTTCTGTAATTTCTGGTAGCATCAGCAGGACTTGGCTAAGCATGCAAGGAAGGAGTCTGAAATAAATACCCTCTGTGCTCAGCACAGCTGGAATATGAAGTTCACCTCAAGTAAAGGGAAATCAATGTATGCCAAGAACAAAGGGCATACAACACACAATATAAAATAGTATTATCCCAACCAACAGAGCTGTACACGGTTTACAGTCAACAAATGCTCAGAGAAACAAGAGCAATGGAGTGAAATCCCTCTTATCACAGCTGTTTGGAAAGAAAAGCAACTGGAAACAACTGCACTGTACCAGGGAGAAATCTCAATCTCCTACAAAATGGCTGACAACTGAGTTGTCTTAGACTAGGGCACAGGAGGAGAACCATAAATAGATTAAACTTTTTACAGTCCGTATTTACCTATTTCTTTGATAATTGTTATTTTTCTCAATCTTCTTATTATCATGAAATCTTCTATGTTTAGTTTTTAAAGTTATAAGCTGGTGGCGTGCTAGATGGAGTTTGAAGGATTTGTTAAAACCCCAGTAAATGAAGAAGTCCTGAACAGTATGAGGTTATAATCAGTAGTGCCTTTTTCTGGATTACGTTTTATTTTCATTTATCACATTCTTAACTGACTTCTAAATCGTGGTAGGACTGGCTGCAGACTTGGTCCCTGCAGGACACACAGGGTACACAGTGTATGAGGCATGAACTCATTCAGCTCTGCAGATAGAAGAAGGCTGAAACAACTGTGCCATCCAAAAGGCATTACCCAAATTCCTCTTGGGGGAGAACTGCATGGCTAATGAACCACACTAAGATTTCAGAGTGCTAACTGATTAACTTTACTTTGCTTAAATGCTTCAAAAAATCATGACTTGGTCATCAGTTCTGCAGGATGAGTGAGAAGGGTGCTTTTGGCAGTATTTCTGAACAAAAGAACAAATCAGCTGAGGAAAATACAACTTTGGTACCTCTCAATTGCTTTGTCAGCCTAATGAAATCAAGATAAAATGAAGTATTAAGTATCATTTCTATGGGGCTAAAGTGGAAGGCCTTTGTTGTCCAAATGCCAGCCTTGAAAGTGAAGGGAAATCCAACTAAGAATGCAAGGTAAATTTCTGCACAGAAAACAATCAATGAGCTATGGCAGTTGTCTGAAAACTTTATTAGTTCAATGAATCACATTTATATAGACACTAATAATTATAATGTAAATAAGGCAGTCAGAGTAAAGTAAAATAGCCCATCATATAATACTCAGTATGTTAATGTTATTACCACAGTGTTACAATTACTGAAGTTTAATAGAGAAATATAAGACACACACAGAAAGTAATTGAGATAAAAGAGCACAGTAAATTCGTATAGTACTGCAGAGAGTGATGAGCCACACTTATTAATTTCAGCAATTACGAACCTACAGAGCAAGTTCTACTTCTCTTATTCCAATGAAAGATTGTGTTAAGGTAAATAGTCCACACTCCTAATGGAATTCCCCTGCTTCATAAAACTGGAAGGTTTGTTAAACATGCCACCTGATTTTCTGCAATGCTGTGCTGCTTGTACTTGAGTGTTTCTTCTGCAGCATTATTTGCAGAGCAGGAAATTCCTTGAAGTGCTGTAGAATGTCTCTGCACTTTGAAGTGTCTGTCATGAGTGTGGCAGACATGCCATCAGCCTGCCTCAAAGCTAAGGACCTCCACAGTTTTTTACAGTAAATAAACCAGTTCTTTTTTTGTGTTCCCCTTACTCTAAAAATACCTCTCCTTTTTCATCCCTGAAGTTAGCTCATGTGCTCCTGCCCTTTTGAGTAGCTTCTTCAAAGGGAGGTAAAAAAATTGACTGGCTGTCAAAACAGCATTAAAAAAAGAAGAAAAGAGAAAGAAACAAAAAGAAGGAGAAAATAATCCAGTAAGATACAATAGTGTTCAGACTTCTACATGGCAAGGAGAAAAGGTAGGACAGAGGTTTTGCATAGCCAAAATAATTTTTATTATAAGGAATAAGTCAAATCCAGAGAAATACTAAAATTCTAGCAAGAAATTCAGACTGATGGCACCTTGGCATGATTTACATCAAACATTTCCTGCAGAATTTCCATTGGAGAGGGACAGGGAGAGGCTCTGTGGCTACGGAACAGAGGACTACTTGATCCAGTTGGCTTTGGAAGTCAGCTGGGTGAGATTTTATGATTAGTCAGAAAATGCACAAAATGAAGGGTTATATGGTACGGTATCAAGCAAAAACCTTGCTGAGCTCCTCTTCGCTGAGCTCACACATCCTGGGAGCTCTCCTATTTGTACAGGTGTCTGCAACTTGTCTAACAGCCCCATAAAAACTCTCTGACCCTATTACACTACTGGTTTGTGATTAGTTACCTGGTCCTAAAATAGTATGAAAAATTAGGATGACCTAATTTTCCACACAACCACAACATCCAGCAATTAATTCTTCTTTTCCCAAAACAATATTTCCTCCTGATAGTTGCACAGGTGTTCCTTCTGCAGCTTCTTTTTCACGCCATCTTCTTTAACCCCAAAAGACTGCAGAGAAATCTCAACCTGACTGTTCCACAGAGCAGCAAAAACTCTGAAAATAAAGCATAAGATTTAGTGTCTCAGCTGGAGGCCAAAGGAAAAAATAAATATGCAGATGATTTAAACTGAGATGCTTCAGTGCTTTTGATGAATGAAATTGTGCTGTGAATGAAATGCTTTCAAAGAGAGAAGGAAACCATTTTTTAAATGTTTGCAAGTTCAATTTAGTAATTAATACTTTGCATACATATTACTAAGGGAACAGTTAAAGCTGGGTGAGGCCAAAAATACCTGTTCTGAATTTGAATTTTCACAAGCAATTGGAAGGACAATTAAAAAGGATTATGTGCAAGTGATAACAGCCTGAAAATTCATTAAAGGAGAACCTCAAATCTTTTGATTCTCAGAACCTCTTCAGTATTGCATTTAATGACTTTTGCAGCATTCTTAGGATTAACAGTTTGAAACCTTTAGACTCTGAGAAAGATCAAAGTCTTGTGCCTGTTTAACAGTATCACCTATGAGTCTGAATAGGAGGAAAAAATATGTAAAGCTGGGAGTGGGAATTACTGCTGGGACATATGCATGCATTTTCCTGCCGTTGTAGGAATGTACGGATTATCAGTCTGGGTCACTTTGTCTCTGGAAGAAATTCAAGAATTCACCTAGACACCTTGTTTTTCCAGCTGCTTTTCTTCAAAGGTATCCAAGTGAGCTCTGCCAGCATAAATCTTTCCATGAAAGAGCAGCATCTGCATCCTGGCCCATAATACTCACAGACTTTTACAGGCTGCTTTGTGGGAGATGAGGCACCCTGTCTGACGAGGTGAAAGAGCAGTGTCGGATGTTGTATGGCTCCTCTAAAAATTGTATACAGGATGAGATATTTCAGGAGCACCAGAAGAACTTCTTGCTCTTATGAGAGGTGTCTTTATGTTTCTCTGTGTCAGCTTAACTAGAATGTGATAGCACAAGCTGCTACTGAGAAAGCCAGATCTTCACATGAAAAACTATAAAGCACTACTTCAAATGTATGTTTATATCTCTTTTGATATAGACCAGTTCCTAGGATTTAATAGAGTAAAATAAAAAGTTGAAATATACTTCATACTAAAGCAGAGTCAAAATAAAAAAAAAGGCATTCAAGTTTCTTAAATGAGCTATTTCAAGCTTGAGAGCATTTTCCGAATTGCATTTCACATATTGAAAATCCAAATTTTTTCACACTGGTTCATATCTAAAAGGGATGCAGAAACCTTGAAATGTTTCATATAATGGAAATCCCATTCCCCCACTAGTAATACTTTTCTCTTTTATTCTTCCCCTTGCCCCACCCCACTCCAAAAGAACCAAAAACAATAAAAGGAATCCATTACGTGGGTCATTGAGGTATTCATATAAAAAATTAAAAGGAATCTCAGCTTTTTATAATATAATTATGTATTAATTCCTTTTAAAGTCTGATCCAGTATCTGCTGACTTCAAAGAACAGACCTTTTGGATGAGACTAGTCACTGAAGAGCTTGGATGATAT
Organism: Parus major; assembly: GCF_001522545.3. Taxonomy (NCBI): domain Eukaryota; kingdom Metazoa; phylum Chordata; class Aves; order Passeriformes; family Paridae; genus Parus; species Parus major. The sequence goes on from NC_031776.1 coordinate 9,226,517, forward strand.
TAGTCACTGAAGTGCAGATTCTGTGTTACCAGACTCTCTGCCTATATTATGAATCTTAGGTGAAGATGCGATTATTATCTTGAGCCCACAACAAGCTTTACAAATTACCACATTATAATGAAGTAACAGTGGTATATTAAGTGTTCAAATCTCTTCAAAATTCTCTCTCTGCTATTATGAATTATATATAAAAATACTGCTAGTTCATAATCAGGCTGCAAAATTTATACAAAAAAGAGCATTTCTCTTTTGAGGAACCTTACCCTAAGTTAAAAAAAAAAAAACACAACAAAAATCTGTCTACCCATAAAATTAACTCATCAAACCTTCAGATTTAAAAGAAAATGTCATAAATGCAGAAACTTATAACATTTACATAGCTCTGACAAGAAATTTCCTGTAATCTATTGCCAGTTTTATCACTATTATGTTAAATGATTCCTTCCTGTATTTGCTTCATTGAGTCCTAATAACATTTGTCTTTCTTTCTGAATTGAAATTATGTTAGCATGACAAACACTAGAAGAGAAATCTGCTAGGAATTATTTCTGAGGAGCTTGGCAGAGCAGCTTTTAACAATATCTAACCCTGGAACCTTAGCCATGATCTTCATTAACCAGAGAAACATTCCCAATTACTAAAAAAGATGAACTTCAAGTGTCAAGTTTTACCTAAAAGCGTGAAAAACAAAAGAAAACAAACACCAAAACTAAAGAAAAGCAGAGCAGAAAAGGAGAGAGGAAATCTATAGGGGAGAAAAACACAAGTTTCGAAACCCAAATAATTCTTGAAGGCCAAATTCAGGACAAAACCCCCAGATGCGACGTGGCGGGCTGTTCCCCAGAGGTCACAGCAGGGACAGTGCTGCTGGTCAGCTGGGTGCCAGCTCAGGAGGCACTCAGTGCCCAGGGATTCTGTCCTGATGGGCAGCTCCAGCGCCCTGTGGAGCACAGGCTCCGAGCTCCCTCATGATGCCTGATGATCCCCTACTGGCCTGTGCTTCCCTGAGGATGTTGGACAGGATGTGCACGGCTGCAATTCCCAAGCAGGCCCTCTCCCTCTCCTTTTGGAGGAGGCTCAGAACAGATGAGGCCAGGGCTGTGTTTCCTTGCCTGTGACAGATTTGCACAGTATCATAAGCTTGCTGTGCTTGGTTGTTTTCCTCCTATCAAAAGAAAGATGTTGCAAAACTGTTTAGAGTACAAATGAATCCATACCCCATATGTTGCTATTTATATTTATATCCACTTAGGACACCCAGCAGACCTGGTTATGGAGCAGGTCCTTGTTTCCAGTTCCTCCTCTGCTCATAAACATTTAAGTGCGAACAACTGGATATCGCCACGTCGGCACTTAAATTGCTCATTGTAATTTCACATCAGCTTCTATTCCATATCAATTTTCTAGGCAGCATGTTAGAGTATCTGCTCATGTTTTTTGTGCAGACTGTGTAGGAAGAAGCTTAATCTAAAACATCTGCGGCAAGATGAGATGATCACATAAACATTATTTCTTGCAGAGGTTTCTGTCTATAAACTGCAATGAAGTATGTTTCCACAGCATCAGCACAATCCTACCTTTGCATTTACCTTTTATCATCAAAATGGAGAATAAAGGAAAATAAAACACAAGAGGAAAAGTCAAATTCCCAGGCACATAAACACTATATTCAGACAGAAAGTGACAAAGCTCTGAAAATTATGTGCCTAATCTGAAACCTGTTCAATAAACTACATTAATTATCACTGCTGAGTATTTGTTTATGTGCCTAAATTCCCAGTAAGCCATATGGAAAATTACTTTCTAACATGGAATCGCCAGAGCTTTTTGATAGTGAAAGCTCCACACACAGACTAAACTGTTGCAGAGTAAGTCAATAATCAGTGAGCTGCAATTTTCAGAGCCTAATGGATTCAATAGACACCTAAGAGATATCTCAGCTTCAGCAGCAGCATTGTGCTCCATCACATTACCCTGCAATAGAAATGACTCACAACACAGACTCTTAAAAGAGGGTATAAATTATCCTCGTAGTTGAGATTTACCCTTGAAGGTCGTTATCCATACCCAAGCAATTTCTCTCAATCCTGTCCTTCAGGCACTTTACCAAAAGATAGGAAAGGTGTTTGGTATCAGGCATGTTTCAGCTCTGAAGGTACCTGCATGCAGTTTCATCTGCACATAAAATACAGTACGGAAGCAGCTTGCCATCAGCACACAAATAGCTTTTGTCAGCAAACATGTTAATTACAAAAATTTGTGTTCCAAGACTTTTCATGTTAGTTCCTTTAAAAAAAAACCTAAGCACATTAGCTGTTTTCTCATTACATCATTTTGAATATGAGAATGAATGCAAGTTCCAACAGCAGTTTCAGGCACTAGAGAAGGGCATATTATGGATTCACCTAATAGCTGAAAAATTTCACAAACAAAAGAATCCTTTTTACACAAGAAAGTGCTTCGAATGGAATATCTGCTTAACACTTAATGCATGTCCCTAGAAGTCAGTGGAGTGTTTGGATCCCCTCTTAGCTTGTAAGATTTTATAAACAAAAATCTAGTAAGTTCCTGGGTTTTGTAGCCTCCTATTTGATCCTTTCAGTCCTTAGTGTTCTTCACCATCCTCATTGTAACATGAGCAGAAGAATTATATATTTGTATTTCTAAATGCAGATGATTGTTTTTCCCTTTATTATGATCCACCAAGCTGGAGTAATATTCAATATATAAACTACTCTTAACTCCAACTGAAGTATGATATTGTAAGTCAGAATACCAGAGTCTGGTATAAATGCAAATGTGTCAAAAGTTGAATGCCTGGTGACAAACAATCCATTGGCTTCTATAATTTTAAGCTATATAAATAAGTTTTTGGGGGGCAATATCGTAATTCCAAGAAGACAATAGGAAGTAAACTACTCTGGCTTCTGCAGCTGAAGTAGCAAAAGGAATAAGAGCAACAGGAAGTAAACTTGGGAGAAGAAGGCTCATTTTCAAACCTCAAAACCTAGTTCTATGTCTCAAAGTAAACTGAGGACACAGTGCTGTCACCCTCTATGAATTCTCTTCTTCCAACTTTAGGAAGCCTGGGGGTTAAATAATGATAAAAGTCCATGGATGATGGGAGCACCTTTGTTCCAGGTGGTTATGCAGGAGGAGGAACACCACCCTGCCATTCTGGGTTCAGTCTCAGCTCAGTGTGATCAACACTCCTGTGCTGGGTGCCCAGGCAGAGCCTCCCTGGCAAGGAGAGGTTCCTGCACACACAGGCACCAACACGTCAGATCAGCACAGGCATAATCACTGCCTCTGCACTGGGGGGAGAAGAAACTGTGAGAACAAAACTTGAGGCCAAAAACTGCCTAGAGCCTAAACACTGGCAATGATTTCACTTTTCTATTTAGGATAGAAAGGAAGGTAGGAAGTCCTAATATGTTCAGGGAAGGAACAAAGTCCTTAAGGCTCATTGGTGAAATCTCTGTATTGAATAGTACTAATTTAACACAAGGGTAGTAAGTGGAATGATGGCATCTCTTCAAATGAATTCATAAATTAAAAGGTATTTTACATTTTTAAGGGAACATTTTTGTTGGTTATAAAGAAATTAAGAAAACCAAAAACCTCTGAGTAAGACATTGTAATTGGATTCACAGGTTATCACTGAATGCTTGTGTTAAACGAGGAGAATAACAGCTACTACAAAGGTTGTGAGCCCAAACCGAAAACTGTAGCAAGTCAGTCTTAGTTTAGCTCTTGGCAACTCTTCTAAGGACATGTTGACTGATCTCTTCCCACATGAAAGAAGAACCTATACTTAGTGCCTTCAATAAATTGAAGCTTTGAATATTCCAAGAAGGTGCAGAGAATATGGGAGAAATGTAGATTCTTAAAAAATGCCAGGTATTTCCTTTTGCACTGGTATTTTCCTTTTACACTGTGCTCCACAGAGTGAACGCTGGATGAGATGCATACTGTATGTGGAAGACAGACTACAAGAGCTCTTCTGACCTTAAAATGGAGATATAACTTAACTACATTTTACAGGACTCAGGAGTACAGGCATCTGGACAAAACAAGTTTTGTGAGAGTATTCTTTTGCATTATAGTTGTGTATTTAATAAGATTTCATGCTTACTCTTACTCTAAATTGCTATCTATATCAAAGTACCAGGCTCTTTCTCATCTGCTTCTTGTTCCTTTTTACTTCATAGTTCTCTTCCTTCATATTCTTTTCTCCAATTGCTTGTCCTTTCCCACTGTAGTATCTCCAGTGACGTTCTTGCAGTCTTTACTTGCATATCACAGTTCATTTTGTTTCCTGTTTCTTTTCACCATCACCATAAAATAGATACCAGTAATGTGGCATTTTGCTGCTCTGCCTGCACTACTAAACTTATTTTATAGCTGATAGAATGGCACAGGTAATAAATAATTTGCTGGTTTACTTGTGCACTTTTAAAGTTTGTCATTAAACCAGAAAAGAGATCTCCTGCCTTACTGAATAAAGCCCTAATTTGAATGATTTTTTCTCTTTTACAAAACTGAAAGGGTATTACAATTGTAAATATAGCATACTCTTGCAGAAATAAACATACCACTTCCTCAGTGAGAGATGTGAGGAACAGTTTTGGGAGGCCTTTCTCTCATTCCCCATCACCAGGTAGAGCTGTCAGATTCTATGCCATGGTTCAAGTTAGTCAGTGAGCACGCTGGCACCACTGCCCCTAAATGGAAGTTCTTTTACAAAACTACACTCCTAAATACACCCCCACCTTTTTCATACAACAGTTGAGTTTAATTTCTGTGGTTTTCTTGTCTGCATTAATTTTTCATGCTATGCCCCAAATTAGACATTGACCTGGCTTCCAGTGCACTCTCTACAGAGGATGCAGAAGACACAGAAGTGTCTCACAGAACTCACTGATCACGCTGTGATTTATTAAGAAATAATGAAGAAACTGATTGGCATTAGTTTCAAAGCTTTGAATCGAGCCCTTTGAGAATGGATGTAATTGGATTGCATGATATTATAAGCTAGCAGATTTAAAGAATTCTTTAACTCTGACTTATATTACAAAATATGCTGAAGATATTTATTAAAAAAAAATAAATCAAGCAGCCATTTCTCCATTTGTGAAGGCAAGAAGAGCAAGTTAACCACTTTACAAAGCTGAACTATGACACCCCTAGCCAGCTTCATCGTTTATTTTGTGAATTAAACTATTGTTTATATATGTGACATATCACTACAAGTTTAAAATCATGTTTATTAATTGTACAGCAATTCAAAGTAGAACCACTGACTGAAAATATGGAGGCCCTAATCAAATCTATATATAGACAATTGGTACTAAAGTAACTTTATCAAGAGTTTTCATCAGTGGGAAAAGGAAATTATCTGAATTATTTATACCACCACATTTTACCAGTTAATCAAATAATAATTAATTTTTTTTTATCTGAAACTTTTATTGCTGAGAATTTAAGTGTGTGGGTCTTGTTTCATAGCAGTCACAGGTTTTGTAGTGCACAAGGAATTGTCATGACTTTAAGCTTTCATGGAATCTAACTTTTCACTTTAGCCAGAAAAGGGTCTTTATTTTTTTTTAATACCTCTATGAAATCACAAAAAGAAAATAATTTAATTTTGTAAATGAGCATTTATTCCTCCTAAAGCAAATGGTTGAGGCTACACCTTGTTCATTACCACAATTACTGACCTAGCCAGAATTAAAAGAACTCTGCATTTAAACTAATATTCTGTAAACAGCAATTAATAAGGGCACCTAAACAGCAACTCAAATGCATCCATTTTGGTGGAATGAGTATTATAAAAGGAAGACTTCATATTAGAAATAATTTCCTGTCCAACTCAGCATTTTTGTATTATCTCCTGCACTTATTTACTTTTCATATCATTACCACCGTGGCTTTGCCAGATCTTTTTTTAAAATGATAACATCAGTTTCTCTCAGCCAAGAATCTTACTTGACATAATTGCTTCTCATATCAGAACTTTTTGGAAATTACCGTCGATTTGGCACATTCCTGAGGTGATGCTGAGGACTTTCTAGACATCCAGAACTAAAAATACACTTCAAGAAGAGGCACTGGTAAGCAGTTCCACCACCAAATGAAGGTTCCTAATTCAGCTGGTGACACTGGCCAACACTAAGTCAGCAAATCCATCCTGGGGACTTCTGAATTCAATGGAGATAGTCAGGTTCTGTTAAACTGGAGACTGGGAATGCTGAGGGTTTCTGCAATAAAAGATGGGGAAAAAGGTTCAGCAAGCATTTAGAAGCCCTCAGAAACAACACCTACTGAATAAAAATATTATTATATTACAGTATTGATATTAAGGGACACCAGAGGGATGTGCACTGATTCATTTTCATGTTCCCTGAACCCACATAGTTCCTCTATAATCATGGCCAAATGTATCCTGTAGGCAAGCCTGAGTATCTGTTGCTGAAACCTACTTGTTTCAGCACAGTTTGAGGGGCACACTGCTCATTGTATAGCCCATATATTCTGTTTTATAACAGCCACTGGCCAGAATCAGGAAATCAAAACATCCCTTCCTGCATTTGCCGCAGGGCAGCTGCAGTTCAGGCTGCTGTTGTACCAATGTGTAGTTAAGGTCGTGAAAAACAGCTGCTCTGCATTAGTATCAAGGCAGGCTCCTGTTTGGGCACTGTAATCAATGAAAATGCATCCTGGGTAGTTCTGAAAATAGCCATGGATGTGTGGGAGTACAGAGACATTAAACCACCCTTCTTAAATTGATGTGTAAATTAGCTAAGATAAATTCAATCAAAATCTGACCTAGAGATTCTCTCTGGGAAGACTTTGCCTATGAATGCATTTCATGTTTAGGTCTGCTGAATCCACTACAGAAATTGCAAAACTTTATTTTGGGAACTTATCATGTGGTCCAAACTTCCTTACAGCTCAGTTGTTGATTCTATAAAGTTATTCATATACTTTAGGCATCTTGATGAGAAGCCCAGAGGTAAAAGTTAATGTTCTTAGGCTTTCTATAAACATTAACAGAGACTGGCGACAGTTATAAGACATGGTTCAGTTGTGACTCTCAAAATTTTATTTAGATGGCACAGTTCAATACTTAGGAAAGACAGAGGCCTTATGTTATCCCTGAACTTTCAGAGATACTCACTCAAAATACAGTAGCACAGGCCTAGAGCCTTTTATAACCAACTGGCTTATGTTGCTTTTGCACAGGTAGAATCCTGACCTGGCCCCTTCAATCTTGACATCTTCCTGAAATTCTTCTGGAGTTGGTGATCTGAAGAGTCCTGAAATATTGCAACATCTTGAGAGTGGTTTGCAGCAGGAACCCCCAGGAGCACAGAGAACCTGGTAGGGAATTTCCAGAGGCCACAAATGATCCTTACTCCCTCAACTAACAAACATTAAGATCCAACCAACTCAGCCACAGAGCAGGTCTGCTGTTCATAATTCAGGGAGCAGGAAAATGCTCCACTGACAGCACTTTATGACCTTTGGAAAGACAAATGTCTATTGGTCCCAGACCTTCTCTGGTCTATTATATAATAGATTCCTTGACAGATTGCTCTGGAAATTTGGTGCTTGGAAAACCAGGGCTCTTGTTTTGGAGAAACCTTTGGGGTATGACAGTGACAATGCTTTTGTAAGCCTCTCATGTCATTTTATCCAGCATTAAGAAAGGGTCTAATATATTTCATGGCACTGTGTGGCATAATTGCGGGTGCCTTTTTTTTCCCTCTGATTCTTTCAAAATGAAGAATGTTTCTCCCATACATCCTCACAGGCTGTGTGCATCATTAATGACCATCCAGGCCACAGCTGCATATTTATTTCCATGCATGGTTTCACCCTGTCTCTCTGAAGTCTTTGCTTTCTAAAGTCATTCAGTCTTCTCTTGAAAATGTGAACAAGAGACCAGGTGATTTGTTCCCAAAAATAATCACATTCTGCAAGAAGTCTCCATGCTGTTTTTTTATACATGACTCTTACCTCTAAGGACAGAAGTACTTTTTAAATTCAAGTGTTAAAGCAAGTCAAAGACAGGAAGGTGAATCAACCACGCACTCACATTAGGATGAGATAACTCAATGCTTTCATACTGCAGGATAGCTATTTCATTATCTTTTGCTTGCAAAGGGAAGCAGCAGTTCTGATTAAACACTATTTTATCTGTGCTCTTTGTAAGCATAACTCAGTGAAGATGATGGTATGATACGGCTGAGTTTTGAAGGCTTGTGTTTAAAAGCCATATATCTTTAAGGCTTGTACCTTACGTGGATTCTCTCCTAATTAAGAACACCTGTAGAGGCCTGACCAGACCCTGTGGTTTGCAGCAAAACTGCCGAAGGGCTCTGAAAAGGCAGAAACTTTGTGTTGTCTTTTAACCTAAATTATAACAGGGTTCAAGCCTGTGCCAAGCAGAGTAAAACTATATAATTTATGAGCTATGAGGGCAGCTCTGGGCCCCTCTGAGGTGATTTTTATCAGTGCAGTAGCATAAACAGTTCTCCTTTACTTGAACATTGGGAACAGGGAGCAGTGGAAGGCCTGCTGTATAAAGGGGATGCAGGCTGTGCCAGGACCTCTGTAGCCCAGGACAGCCAGGTAAGTGTGTTTGCACTGCTCTGCTCTTGGAGCAAAGGCTGAGGAAAAGGTGTGCAGTGTGCTGAGCCTGAGCATGGGCTGTGCTCTGTGGGGCTGCAGGAGCTGCACTCCATGGCCAATGATTTGCTTTTTGCTTGTAGAATTTTAAGCTTGTTACAGAGAATCTACTTTGATTCATTGTCTGCCTCTGTCTTGGAAGGCTCAGTTGTGCCAAACCTCACCAGTGGTGTAATATAACTACCCACAGCATTACAAACTGCGCTGAGCTGTAATGATGGGTCTGGGCCCTTGCTCTCTCTGGGTTTTGAAGTTGTATTCCTATGAACAAGCAGATGTTACTTAAGGACCGGTCCTTGAGTCAGGTGGAAAACTATTAGATATAAGCAGAACATGTAAAGAATTTCTTTTTTTGCTATGTATTAATAATGTAATTATGTATAAAACATAAAAGTTAGTTTGTAACTCAAAATAACAGTATAAAACGGAAGTCAATCTATTCATTTTTTTCTGTCAGGGTTTGAGGGGCTATAGGAGACTTAGCTAATGAGATATCACTGCAGATTCGTGTTCTTTTCAGCAAATAGTACACATTAAGCTAAAAATAACAGTTCACTGGAAACAGAACTAAGGCAATGTCCAGCTGACCCACCTTCAGAAACAACACACAGGCTCCAGGGACTTCTGGCTTCTGGCTTTTGTTTCTGTCTCAGAACATTTGGGTTTTGTGGTGTTGGAGGGGGGTGGGGTGTGTTGTTTGGTTTAAACTGACATTTTGAGTCTAATCTTTAGAGGAAAAGGGACACCTTGAAAATCTTAGTGCTATGTTTCTTTATTGCATATCTCCAGCAAGAATAAAGCCTTTGTTGGTATTGGTTCCTGATGATTAAAACAGCTACAATTGTTGGTGACTTCATTTTATTTTAAAAAAAAAAACAACAACTCTTTGAAGTTGCTCTAATTTTTATTTTCTCTGTAATGTTACATGCAGAGTGCTGCAGAAGGAGAGCTGGGGAAGCAAGTTTCAGTCTCAGCTTGCCAGCTGCAGGAGAAGGGGACTTGTTATTGAAAAGTTTTTTCTTGATGAAAAGCTAGAGCTCTGCCCTCATTAGACATTGTCAGCTGGCACAGCTTTCCTGTGCTGCCCAGTTATGCCCCATAACGTTGGGATAAGAAGCACTTCTTGCTAAAAGATTAAGAGGGACACTTTTAGAAATGTTTTACAACGTTATGTAAGAACTGATTCTGGCTGAGTAGGTTGTCCTTGGACTTGAAAGAACCAGGGTCATAGTTCCAGCCTGAACATGAGCTCAGTGCTCTCATCTTGAAGTTGTTCTAAATTTTAAGCCATTATGGTCTATGACTAACTCTGTAGTTTAGATTGGCACAGTCTCAAAGGAAGGTATTTCCCTGCATCTGAAAAAAAAAGTGGACACAGCCAATGGCCTTTTAAAGCATACTGCAAGAAAACTGCAACAGCTTGAGGCATCATGTGTAGGTTGTTTAATTTCTTCAGCATAATTATCCTTTTAATAGGTACGTGCTAGTATCATAATCCTCCTTACAGGATTCCACTAGAAAACTAAATGCTTGGCTAGTTCAGGCCAATGATTTCTATGGATCCATACTGTTCTTTTTGCAAATTTAATGTCATGGGTTTTTTTCTGTAAACAGAAGATCAAGGTCACTTGTATCTTCATTACAGGAAGATTATTCACTTGTATGACTGAGCATCAAAAAAAGTTAGTAATTTTTGATTAAAAAATTTGCATTATATGAAGTATTTTATGTGATGCTGATAGCATTGCTCATAGTGTGATTGAATAATACTATATCTTTATACAAACAACGTCTTCAATATATACATTATAGACAGAGCCCAGAAGTTTGTGTGTAGGGATTTTGTATAGGTTCTTTGTATAGGTTGCTTTGTATAGGTCTTCATTAACCAGGCAAATCTGCTGGTCAGTTCCCAAGGCTGGTGTGGCTCAGGAATATTTCCTACTCATCCAGTTGTCTAATGTCTTCCTAGACACTGCCTATTTCAGGATTACTGGTATTTTATTCACATCATTTTTGCCCAACGGTTGTGGTGGTCCTAATGTTGAGAAATCTATAAAGGTCTCTAAATAACTTCTTCCCAGCTTATTTTCTGTATTATTTGCATTTAAGACTCAGTGGTGCTCAGAGAATTGAGTTGGAGCTGATCCTAACTCAGATCACTATCTACTGATCTCTACCAAGCTGTTCTGAGGATTTTACACTTCAACAAAGCCTCTTTAAAAGGCTCTTTGTGCCTAAAGTCAGATCACTGTGTGGAGCAGTTCTTGTCATGGGACTGGACACTGGAAGCCAGCTAAAATCGTTCACTTCCTTCAAAAGCTTCTGTTGGGTGTCCTCTGTCTTGACTTGGTGCTGGGGACACTGTGTGTATCTTATTGCTGTGACAACTCTCCAGATCAAACAGAATTAGCAGCTCATCAAACTGAGCAAACAAGCTCTGAAAGCCTATAGGAGACCCCCCACCAGGATATGTGCTATGGAGAACATGCATTCCGTAATGTGAACAGGCTGCACTCAAATGAGAAGATAATGTCTCTCTCAGGTAAGTGCCGTGCGCTGCTGAGGACAGAGATAAGCCCACTCTGGAGCAAAGCAGTGCACGGTGAGGCAGTTGCTGAAAGGCTGCTGGGAGCAGACATCAGGCAGGTATCTTCACACAAGCAAGATCCATGCAAGCAAAAGTAGTGCCATGACCTAAAAGGCCAAGAAGATGTGCTGAAAATAGATGGTCTGTGAATCATCAGTCTGAACCAGCCTACACTCTGAGGCAGGAAGGGCAGCGGGAAACCTGAGAGCTGGGTGCTTTGCACTTTGTCTATAAGGCCTTCAGGGGAGGGGATAACTTTCTGTGATGATGGAAGATCACTCAGTAATAATCACACAGGAAGATTAACAATCCGTTTGAACGCTTCCAGTTGTTGTCCAGCCAGATTCCGGTGGGTTCTAGTGGCATGGCAGGTGGGAACAGTACAGCAGGGAGTTTGGGGAGATCCATGATGAAAGGTCTGATTTACTGAAAGAGAAGCACAGCAAAAATTGTAATCCTTATCTTCACTAACATCACCACCAGCTGCACTCTAGAAAACACCTGGAAAAGGAAAATTGCTCACCCTATAACTTCTGGTGGACTTGGCAGCGTTAGGTTCGTGGCTGAATTCAATCTTAAATGTCTTTTCCAACCTAAGTGATTCTAGAAGATGATCTGGATACTTCTATAAAGATGTTATTCTTATCTAGCCATGCAACTGTCCACAATCACAGCAGATAAGAGTCTGGAACACCAGGAAATGGCAGCATGGTTACCAGAGAAGGCTCAGTGCATCTTCTGTTGGATTTTTGTACCCTGTTTAATCCTTAAAAAATAAGATTAATTACAGCAGTGGTTTATAGCTAAGAGAATTTCTTGGATGGCAGAAGGAAAAGCAGCATTAGGAAGGTGCATGAAATCAGGACAGGCTGCTAGAACAGAGTAATGTCTGCTGTTGATGCTGCTGCTCTCTGAGCCTCTGTAAGGCAAAGTAAAATCTGTAAAATATCAGTGGATGACTGGGATTACATATGTTCCTAGCCTCAAAAGCTGAGGAAAGAAGGCAGAAAATATTTGGGGTTATGGAGGGAGGCAACCCTGTTTTGTACAGGAATGTCATGTTTGAAAAACAAGCCAAAAATGGGTGTTATTAGGTGTGGAATACACAGCACCAGGAGGCATAGATTCATATAGCTTTGCACAGCTTTGGGTTTTCTTCAAAAGAAAACAATAGATAGCTGTCTCCTGGGTAACAGGAGAAGGGAGAATGGTGCCACAAGGGCTAAAAATAATCAAATCTAAAGTATGAATTCTGGCCGGGCCCCTAAATTCTCAATAAGTCAGAAATAAAATACGGCTTAGGTGACAATCTTGTTTAGGGGACCAGGTTTGCTCTCAGAACTGACTTCAAATGCAGCTGGGTGATTGCACTGAAAGGACTAGGAAAACTGAGAAAAGATAATTGTATTCTCTGTAATACTTTTCTGTATTCTTTTCTTACTCTTTCTGTCATAGTCAAGACAAACATTTAAATTTTGAAAAAATCCTACAGATTTTTTTTTCCCCTTCTTTACTTGGGCACTTCTTATATAAAGCTGCTTGAACCCTGTCTCTTTATCAAAGTAGAAGTTTAACCCTGCAAACTTTCTTTACTCACTTTCCCTTTCAGCATAAAATTCCACATGTATGATGTAGCTAGTGTGTTTTATGGGATCAGAGCCCCACCATGCTAATAACTTTAATCTCTCAAACTCTTTGGAACTGTCTTTGGAACACTGGTCTGTGTTCCTTGGATGTTTCCATTAGTGAACGTTGCTTGTTCACACTCAGCTTCAGCACAGTTCAGCTGGAGCTGCTGTCGTTTTTTACCCATTACGCAGCAGAAATATCAGTATGCTTCACTAAATGTTAGTACGGTTTATTATTTCTTTTTATCTGTGCTTCTTTGGGGGATACTTGGCATTAATACATAGCTTGAAAAAGAGTATTAGTGACTCAAATATTGTTGCCAGGTTTCTGTGGTTTACTTCTACTCATACCAAGCATTAAGCAATTAATCTCAAGGTCTTATGTACAGCAAAACAAAACAACCTCTCAGATGTGGCTTACATTTGTTTGAGAAAAACTTTCATTGGAAATGAGGAATTTGAAAGAAAGAACACAACAGTTATAAACAGTAACTATAGTGTAAGAAGAGGCTAAACTTAGCATTTGTAAGACTTTTACCTGTGTTCTGAGTATTATCAAGCACAGGTAAACCATTTAAGAAGTGAAACACAAGATCTCATACAACTTGTCTACAGTCCTTACATGTGTGTTTTTGTAACATCTTTCTGAGAACTTTTTTTTTTTTTTCCATTAAGATACTTTTCTCCATTTGAGAACATTTGATAGACATGCCTCAGGTGAAGAGTTGTCTTTGAAACTGGTGCCAGATATTGTACAGATGAATTGCCTCCAGCAAATGCTGAGCTAACAGGGGCTCTGCAGCCTATGGCTATCCACACTGAAAGTGTCCCTTCAGTGGGTATAGAAAGCCACAGAGCATCTGCAGAGCTGGGAACATTTGATGGGCCATAGCAGTGTGCAGAGCTAAAGCACTGGAATGCTGGGGGTTTTTGTCATGCTGCAAAATGGAACAAACTCACTGGAAAACAATAGAGAAAGAAAATAAGATCATTTGTTGTTGTTGTGGGGTTTGTTTTTTTAGCTCTGTGCCATCTAAATATGTTGTGTATTTATAATTATGTAAGCCAGAATAAACCAGCTACAGAAAAATGTCCAAAATTTTGGATTACTGATTTGCATACCTGGGCCAGGTATCATATCTTACCATGTCTTGGGCTTCCTCCCTTTCTTTGGTGAAATCCCCAAACTTTGCCTGAGACCATGCTGACAGATGAAGTGTGAGTTCTGCAAATCTTCCTGAACCAAATCACATCAACCTCAAGTGGGTTTTTCTAATAGGTCAAGATGACCAAGTGCCCTGTCGAAATGCAGATAGATTGGTCAATGACGAGTGCAAAAAGCCAAGGCTGGGTGCCCACACTGGCAGCTCTGGAAAAGTTTTCCTCTCTGCTTGATGCCATTCCTTGCAGAAAACCAGGATGAACTCTGTGTAACAACATATAGAACAACAGATCACCAAATTACTTGAAGCAAACAAAGGTTTTGGTGATACAGGTTGCTTTAAAAATATATTTGTGCTTTCAATGCAAGTACAGTTCTCACATACCCTCTTTCCATCTGTCTAGGGACATAGTCCAAACTCATAAGGGATTGAATCATTACTCTTTTAGGGGATCAGGTTTCTCTCTGAGAAATTGGTGGGAATTAAGACAGAAAATGCTTGAACAATACCCTTGTTATTACTGGAACATTTCTTAACTGTGATAGTTCAGAGAAATCTTAGCAGAGTGTTATCAGAAGTGTAAAATGAATCCAGGTAAAACAGCTTTTGCAGAGAAGGTACCAAATGTTTTTGGATTTCCTGTCATGGCGCATGCTTTCAAATTTTGTAGGGGAAATGAAAGAGACTGGGAGGAAAGAACCGTCAGCCAAATACTTCTGGTGTTTATAACAGGTGTACAGGAGGTACATAATTTGCTACAGCCTTTGCAAGCTTCATTAGTATACAAAGACAATGACCTAAAATAAGCAATGTTTTTAGAATTATATTGCCTCATTTTTCAAAGCTATGGCGATGTTTAGCGCTTTTAACCAATTTGGCAGGAGAGCTTTTAAATTTAGTAAGTTCCCTGAAGTTTTATGAGAGCCATTGTATGGGCAGGGAAGAGAGTTCCTAGAGTGAGTGATGGAGAAGTTGCCCATGGATATGTTTGGTGTTTCCTGGGCTGATCCTGATGAGGTTTGAGAAAAGCTGCAGGGGCTTTTCCCAAGAAGCACACTGTGCCACAAGAAACATGGGAAAGTAGAGTCGGAGTAGCTAAGGATGTGAGTCTGAGGGCAAGAATATGGCTTCTCTCCTTCCAACAATTGTTCTATGCTGCTAATGAAGTAATCTTTAAACCAGCTTTTTGCAACAGCTCACTAAAGAGCTGTTCTCCTCTCCTAACTACTATTTAACAAAGTGGAAATCTCAATTTTCTTCTTCTGTATGAAGTAATGGACCTGTCTTTCTGTCTGCACCACAGCTTTCTTCTTTAATACACATCACCCAAAGCTCATCTGTGTGGTTCCTCAAAACCCCTTGCCTACCTTCATGCTACCTCTTATCATAATCTCACTTGTTTGAAATGGTTGGTCTCTGTAATTAAATCTTATCTTTATCCCCTTAGGGATTTTATCTGTCCTACACTTGTGGCCCCACTTCCTCTTCTGGTGAGCCCCTGGAGGGCTTTATGCCTTTCCATGGAACTGTTTACAAACTGCTTTTGAGGGCACAGCTGTCACTATAAGACTAAAATTGAGTCCAAAATCAACTAAATATAGCTGCTCCACAGGGAACCATCTTTACTGATAAGGCCAATAAATTACAGGAAAAAATAGAGATCTAGAACATAAGTCCTGTACAGCCAAAACCTGAACAATGGCTAAAAAAAAAAAAAGGTTCAATACAGCCAGGGAAAAAACCCAACAATGTGACAAGCAAAGCAGTGCAGTTCAGGCAGACTTGCCTTTCCTCCTATCTAGGTGAGATGCAGCCTTGGCTTTTCCCTGCAGGAAGGCAGGGTTACTGCTGTGTGCACACTGAGGGTCACAAGGAAGTCAAGGCTAGAGTGAATAATATGCCACACCAAATTCACCACTAGCTGTGCCAATAACAGGCAGACAACAGAGGAAACGCACAACTCCTCTCCTTAATTCTTGATTTAAAACTGAGATCCTGTGATGAAGTAAACTCTACAGTTTCCCCCTGTTTAATGGGATTTGATAGGGGGCATGACAACTGTAAATGAAGAGCCAGCTTTATTTCTATAGCTGCCATTTTCAAACAGTATGGAAATTACAGCCCTGCAATGACTTTGGTGAGTTGTGGAAGGCCAAAGATCAGAAAAGGGATCGTAATAAAGGTTCCAGATAAGCACAACAAGATACAAGTTAACATTAAGCCAACAATTCAAATACTGACTTGGGATAAGAAAAATTGAATTACTATGTTTAACTTTAAAAGTAGGCACTCATTTGCATATTGTTAATATTAGTGTAAGATTTAGAAGATAAAAACCCATTGTGCTGTTCTCTCTTTGTTAACCTGCAGAGTGAGAAGGATGCTGGGGTTGAAAGGTAGATATTATTTTGCATTCATCTTGATGATGGAGAGGTCACACATATATCTTTAAGTCATTAACATCAGGGAAATAAGATTTTACACCCAAAAAAAGGAAAAAAAAATCAAAATAGAAGCAGGGGAGCTTGCAGACTCATTTTATACACAGTTTTGCATGGGACCTAGCTAGTACAAATGTTGTTCCCAAAATCAGAAGTCAAGTACCTTGACTTTCATTTCACTTTATTCCTCTTCAAAATACTTTCTGACCTTCTGTTTTAAAAATCTTTTTCCTCCTCTTCCTGAATGACATAGAATGTTACATAATCATTAGGGCTGGAAAGAACCTTTAAGATCATCAAGTCCAACTATCATAGAAAAATAATATTCCAGAATTTAGGGAAAATGGACAGGCTGCTCCCACATTCAGTGCCTGCCCTGATCCAAAATTAGATCCACTGGGAATGTCCATCTTTTCCACTTTCTAATTTGAAGATCTGTCAATAGAGTCAATAAGTGCAAGGAGCTCTAAGGAAGCTAGGCACAATAAGGAAGTGTAAATCTATACTACAGTCATAAACTTAGATCTTACTTAGGGCTGGAGGTCCAAATAGCATTTATGAGCTTCTATCAAAAGCTTTTAACTTGGGAAAACTTGGATGGATTTTATTTTTTCTCTTGAAATAGCACAGGATTCCTCCTTGACATGTGCTCCTCCCATTCTCTCATTTTGTTTTATACATAAGGTCTGCTCTGTGAGACACAGAAAATTGCTACCATAATTCTTGGTAAATAGCTAGAATTAGCAGAGCTTTAAACACATACTCACACTCATAAAAAAAAAAATCCAAATTCAGCCATGCACTGGGCATGGAATATTTAAGTCCAAATGATAAACAATGATGTGCCTTGTGAGAAAGGAGTGATGAGCAAGTAGATTAATACATTTTAATATTGCAAGCTTTGACATGAACCATTTCAGATTATGCTTCATCTGTTGTGTTCCCTTATCTGTTATGAGACTGGTTAAGTGAGAAAGACAAATGACATTTTATTCTAGGAGGCTTTACATCTTAACATCTGAAATGCAAGATGCTTTTGAAGAGTGTTTAGTACATACTGGAAAACAGTATAAAACACTGTATCTGTTTCTCTGTAACTTCATATCAAATATTATTAATATTGTGAAATAGTAATAATAAGGTTTTCTTTCCTTCATTTTGGTTCATCCTCATTAATAAAATGTATGTAGGTCAAACTAGATTTTCTTTGCCAATTGCATAACCTTACAGACTTGCTAGTGGCTAAAAATAAGTAATTATTCTCCCACACTTTGTTGGGGTTTTTTTGTTGTTTTTTTTAATGAAGACCTAGGAAAAAGCAAGTTTTCAGCTTATTCTTGGCTGGACTTTTAGAGATGAAAAGATAAAACCAGCAAAAACTCCTGTATTAGTAAAGGAAGCTATTCATCTACCAGGCCACAGAATTGATCAAATGAATGAGCTGAATATAAAGGTGAAAGAAAGATGGGTATTTCAGATAGTCTGAAATGTGGTATTGCTATTGATTGGTGCTGCTGGAAACAGCTGCACCAAATGGTGCAAAGGCAGTGGAGATGGTGAATAATTAGACATTACTAAGTTTAATTTCTTTGTGTTTTAGAAGTGATAGCACAGAGGCAAAGGGTAGGAATCAGCTGGAAGTACTTTACTGGGTATATATTTCTGTGTAGGTTAATCAAGAATTGTTTTTCCTAATAAAGTCTCTGGAGGTAATCTTGCTGATCTGCACAACACTCTGTGCATGATAACAGTGAGTCTCAAGAGGGCCAACGCACCCTGTGCCGCTTTCAAGCCTCCAGGTTTTTGTGTTACTCAGAGAACATGGCTTCTTATATAGCCTGGCCAATCATGAGATTACAGAAACTCTCACCATTACTGTTTAGGAAGTGAATTTTCTGCAGAAATGAAAACAGGATGTAAACTAGCACATGTTCTGCAGCACAAAATGTGCTTCCCCTGAAGATCCCCGGTGGGAGTGTACACAGCTTTGGGCCAGAGGGAAGCCTCCTGATAGATGGAGTAGTTAGTTCCCCTTTCTCTTCCCAGTTTCTCTGTAGGAGGGAAAAGATTTGAGGGGTTATCTATCATGGTAAATGCAGTGGGGAGGAAAGAAGATGTGGAAAAGGTGTTTATTGTAAGAACTGAGTGAACATACATATTATCTCTAGCAGTACAGCATCCCATTTCCATGTATTCAAATATTTATTAACATTACAACAGAGCCACAGATGTTCAGTTTAATGTTTGTGTAAGGAAATTAGAAGGCTGGATTCACAATTCACAAGTTTTAGGGAAATAAGGATAGTGGAGAATGAAGACAACATTAGGCTAGTACAAAAGAGAGTATGAAAGTGCACACAAGCAACATTCCAGGAATCTCATGCAGAGCAAGAAATTACCTTGAAGTTCTTGGGGCTCTTTCTGTTCCACTGAAGTAATTGAAACGGACATGGAGAAGTATCTGACCCCCTTGACCTACAGGTGGCTTGAACCTTGCTATTACTTCAGCTAGTGGTGATCTACTGACATGAAGCTCATGAGAGGTGCGGTAACATGGTCATGGTTCAGAAAGAAAAGAGATTTCTGCAATAAGGAAGGGAATTGAGATCTTCAGGGGTGGCACTGATGGTCAAGGGAAGGACAAAGAGCAAATCACGACAGAAAAAGTAGAGAGCACATGTGTAAGTGACCTGATGAAGGTAAAAGCAGGATTCTAGGTTCACATTAGTCTACATAAGTAAACAAGCAGTGAAAGAAAACTTACCAGTGCTCCACAGAAGGAGCAAAAGTCTTAAACAGAGCCTGAAACAACTACAAAAAATGAAACAGTTGAAAGTGATGGGTTGGTGTGTGTGAAATCTTGAATTGTTCCTTCATTTTCCACGCTCATCAGTCAGATTCCGTTCCTTCTGTTTTTGCTTGGGCTCTCTCCCCTTCCCAATAGAATTCCTCTGTGGTCACAAATGATTAGTAAAGTTTCCTTAGTATCAATTCTCTCATGATCTGGTCTTCTTTAGATATTGAAGCTGAGAAATGATAACGTGGTAGGATATCATATGTGTTTCTTTTCATTGTTTGGGGTTTTTTATGGGCTTGGGTTTTTTAGGCAAGGCACATGCAGATTATAATATCTCACATTAGTTCTGCTCGTTCCAAACCAAAATATTCAGTACTAGATAGTGGCCTGAACACTGATGCATACAACTGGCTTTTGATTCAGTGTCAGTGTAACCGAGGAGAACAAACTCCTCTCCAGAGATGTATATTTACATCATTAGCATCTAGACAAGCCAGCTGAGATCAGCTCACTCTTTCCCTAAATATATGCTCTATACACAGCAAGACCATAAAACCTTTGCAATATGAAGATTAAAGACAATCAGCCCTTAATTAACAGTGTGTTAGGGAGCATGCTGCAAGTCGAAAATCTGAAATACAAGAAAGTCTTTATTCACAGAGACTGAACTGTGGTTTCAGCACACAGTAAAATTACAGTCTTTTACAAATAGCTGTCTGCCAAATGAGTCACAGTAATATCTACATTTATACTCTTTATCTGGCTGTGTAGTCAGGTAATGCAGCTTAGACAGAATCTGTGTGAAAAAAACAACATAATGTGTCCTGGAAGAAATCTGCTTCCATGTAGAAACACTGATAGCATCAAGGAAACTGAATTGACAAATCATTTTATTGACTCTTCAATGTAAAACTCAAATGAGAACAGAAAGTCTTAGAGCATTAGGGAAACAAATTCTGGTGTTTTCTCTACTGAAACATGGGACATATTTTGGCAGCACCTCAAGCACAGGCTCTGAAGCTTCCTGAGATACAATATGAATTTTGGGATCAGAAGATGTGTACAGGGAGAACTGAAAGTCATCTTCTAAGCTGAAAACTCCTAACTAGGTGAAGTTCATTTCACTGTTTCTCTGTCCAGTGAACAAGGCACACATCATTTTACACTCCACATTACAAATTTGGGGCCTTTAGAGAAGTGGAGCGTGCAAGGGACTGGGTGGTAAAAATCCGACATGTTTAGCTGGGGAACAGGTGGGCAGAAGCTTGAGTCCAGTCTTTGAAGACTTCCATGCCTGTTTATTTTATGCAGATAAATAATCTTGTTTGCTTCACTGAGTACCTGATATGTTAAACTCTGTAAATCTGTGTGTGCAAGTAAAATGCCTTCTGCTGATCCTGCAGGGACTGTCTGCCCCTGTTGTAGAGCAAAGCTGCCTGCAAGCTTGTGTCACTGCCTTTAATCCTCTGTGTGTATGTGCATTGTTATGTGACAGCACTGCATCCCTGTGAGCATTCCAAAGCATTTATCCACTTTTGAGAACACCTTATTGCTGACCTAATGGTAAGCACAGAGAAATGTGGGAAAATGAGCTGCTGATCTACAGGTTATAAGATTTAATAAATGGGAATTTTCACAGTCAAGTTGCAATAAATATTGTGGATCTTCAGCAACGGCAGATTGATCTCACTCTGGTGTGAAACCTAACTGTAATGTATTTTAAAATATCATGAGGTACTATCAGCAGTAATTCTTGCTAAAGTTGCACTGGAAGAGGTGAATAAAGTTTAGTAATTGGGCCTTTACTCAAAATGTAAACATATGATTTAACAGATTGCTGGAACAGATTATATACATAAATAAACCTGGATTGTGTTACTTCTTTAGAATGTTAGCTGAGGTTAACAAATGCTGCATGGAGGAAAAGAAATTGCCTGGGATTTCACTGTCAGCAGTTTAAAATGCATTCACTGCTAATCTCGTGACAAGCCTACAACCAAGCCCAGCTGGACCTGGGGTTCTCAATTGTGCTGGCATTGTGATTGTTTGAAACTGAATTCCAGGCCCATCTCCCTGCTGCTGCCATGCCATAAAAGGACAATTTTTATATCAAACTTATAAAGCATTTGTCATCCTCTAGATTTTAAAGAATTTTAGCAAGTGACATGTGAGTTTAGAATATCAGGAAAGAAATAAACTTTAGAAATGCCTTCTAGCTTTTTGACTCCAAAGGACTTGAAGCAAGGAAACAACAACAATCACATCCTCTTTTGTCAGTTAGTCATGTGCCAGTGGCCACTACCATTCCTTCAGCCTTTCTGTCCATAATCCCAGCTGTTCTCATCATTAATTAACCCAAACATACTGGCTCTATTTAGAACCTCTGTAGCTATAATTCAGCTCTTAATACCGATAATTAATCATACCTTCTTGAAATTCATCTCTCCACTGGAAACGGCACTGGTAACCAGACCTTGCTTTTCCTTTTTGCTCTTGTCTTTTTCTGTACCTATTATATTTAAATTGTTTTAACTTTTTTTACAAGTAGAAATACTCTATGGATATAGGCTGAAAAGTAAAAGTAAGAGGCAGGCAGAAAAATTTTATTCAAGGAACTGAATTTTCAAACTAAATGAGTGGGGATTGGAAGGGTTTTATGGGGTTTTTGTTGTTCTAAGTATTAAAATTGTCTATAATATTTGGTTCATTTCTCTGTTTCTCAGAAAATGTTTTATCAAGGAAAGTTAAGAGATCAAATAGTTTACAAAAGTTTAATAACCAACTGTGTTTAGAATCACTCATTATCTGTACAAAGTGGGAAACTCAGAAGGGCTAGTTTTTAAATTAACTACCTGAGTCATGTGATCTAGCAAAGCCTCCAAAAAATGAAAAGTATGTTTAATCTGGTAATGACTTTTTTGATCTTTTACTACCAAAGCAACATAATTAGTGGGGTTTTCTGAAAAGTTTCTCTCTGAAATCCACTTAACTTTACTCTCAATAACATACAAAAATTCTCCCTTAGACCTCTACAGCAAAAATTTAAGGCTGAGATTTTTAAATTCAGTAATGCCCAGGTGCCCAATGCCTACTGAAATCTAGTTACAACAAATGGACTTTCCCAAAAGGCCAAGCCCAACATGTTGTTTTCCAGTACTTTGAATTAAAGACACATTTTCAATTTACTGTGGCTGTAACTGCAATGACAGGAAGCTGTGATGTTTAAAACAGAACTCAATAATTTATTTTCAGCATTGAATCTTCCTGATACCTTGATGTTCCTCTTCTCCCCCACCCCTCATCTGCTTCAGCTCTTGAAAAGAGCCAGAAGGATCAATGCAGAGAGTGGCACCTTCAGCCTTTGGCCCATCTCCCAGAAACTGATATATATATATATATAAAATATGGCAGGGAGCAGCTTTCCATATGCAACATCAGAATATCTCCTGTTGTACCACACTTCTATCCAGGCCTGCCGAGGGTTGGGGTTTTTGGGTTGGGATGGGGTTTTTGTACTCAGCTTGGGGGCCAGGGCGTGTTATTGGTACTGCAGAGAATGGATAACCATGGTTAGTCAGTGCTTGAACACCTCAGTCATATCATTAACTCACATCATTAACTTACTTTCCTAGCTGGTGTGGGGCAAAGGTTTCCTTTGTACTCTTAATCCAGTGTCTGTTTTGGAGTTACTGTGTGATGCTGGTGCTGTGATATTGATGTCTTTTACAGCATAACTTATTCTGCCATTCCTAGTTATCCTATGGTGGTGTTTTTTGGGGTTGGTTTCCTTGTTTGTTTTTTTTTATCTTAGTGGAGCTGGCTTGCTCTCAGCTTCATTTATGGCCTGTAATTAGCTGTAGGTTTTCAGTAGCTTTATATGGACCTATAGTTAGCTTGGAGTCTTAGCATCATAATTCAAAGTATTCTATCCTTAGCTCTCCTAATAGCTTCTCATAAATGAGTTCATATATATGTCACTTAATAATTATACATAATATATATTGAGAAAACCTGGCAATATAGCCACTCAGCTTCTCCTAGGCTCTCCAATGAAAAGAGTTTTATTCTCTATAATTTTGGGGGCGTGGTCTGGAGGTTTTGAGTTGGGTTTTTGGTTTCGGTTGTGTTTCAGTTTTGTTTATTTGGATTTTTTTAATGATCCTGCTAATCTGTTGTTGTTAAATCCAGATGATGCTGGTACACGTGACAACCACTGAATGTTAGTGAAGTTATTTCTGTGCTCTTACTTTACTTCATTTCAGTTCAGCATCACTATGAGCTGGTAGTTTTCCCACTTGCAATCACTGCTGCAGAGAGTTAATGCAATACCTCCATATTTTCAATACTGCACTTGGATCCAACTGCCAGGTACTTTCAACACTGGTGGAAATTGCTGCCCAGTTCTAATCTGAATGCTTACCTTCAACTCATCATTTGGGGCAACTGTTTTGAATGGTAAAGCTTCCTGCATCAAAAGAAATCCTGTGCATGTTTGTGTGTGGCCCTCACTTCTTTGCTGTCGAGAAAACACATACATGTGCCATATTACATCAGTTTTTATGTTTAAACAGTCCACATAAAACTCTCACCTAATAATGGTTATGAGCTGCAGAGCTCCAATCCATACCTAAGATCAGCATATCTCATAGCTGAAGGGTTATTCAGATTTTGTTTGGTCCCTTCTCAGAAAAGTCCATGCTAAGGGAAATTTTCCACCTTTTTTCTGCTGCCACTCTCCCAGAGCATTTACAATGTTTGCTTACCTTGGGAGTCAGGAGGGAAGCAGTCTTTCCAGCCAAGCTGCTGTCTTAGCCTTTAATCAGTTGTTGGGAGGAGCCATAGTTAAAACTCTAACTTTTTTCCTAGATTGATGACTTCCTGGCTTTCCTTCATTCTTTGTTTCTTGCTTACAATCCAAAACACGTGCTTTTGGATCCACTGAAAGGTAGACGGCTTTAGCGGCCTATGCAGCAAAGACTAAGGACGCTTCAGCAGACTTCAACTTAGGAGCTAAAGAGAACAGCAAAGGCTAATCAGAAGACTGCTTTTATCAAAATTTTTCTAGCCTGTAGTGGTGAAAGACTAAAACATATAAACTGATCAATAACTTTAAAAGCCTAATGGATTCTCTTTCTTTGAAGCTTTTTCCAAAACAGTCCTTTCCAAAGGCATAGGATAACTTTGGAAACTGCAGACAAACGTCCTAAAGCTCCATCTACTCTGCAGCAGAGCTAGTACTTATTCTGTCTTCTTTCTGTTTTGGGCTAGAAGGAGATTGAGAGCCTAAAGAAGTGGCATTTCTGCAGAACAGTCAGCATAATTTTCTATGCTCCACCAAGGCACTTTTACTGCCTCTGAAACTACCCTCTGGGACCAGGACACTGCTCTAGCATGACAGGCAAGACCTTCTTATTGGCAGATATTTGGCTTAACATAAGAAAATACATATTCCATCAGATAAAGGTGATAATCATAAACTTGGGGAAATATAGCTGGGGGGGGGGGGGATAATAAAAGGTTTCTAAGTAAGTAGAAGAAAATGTCTTTTCCACTGAAAGATATTTTCACTTTTTACCAGAAATTACCTAACTCTTCCCAGTCTTTAACCAGAGTAGCCACAACTCAAATCCATTGCCTGCACCATTGTCTCTGTCCCTTAATCCAGGCACAGCCAAAGGCAATGAGGAACAGCTACTATAATCAGTCCTACAGAGCCACATTTGCTCAGCTGCTCTGCCTTCAGTTCCAGTACTGCCCTCAGGATCTCTGCACCATGTTCCAGTACATAACATAGATAGGCAGAAAATCATCACACTGCCTCAACCTAAAGGGGAGGCTTTTCCAATTTAGGATCATTGACTGCTTCTTGTCCCAAATGTTTGTTTCCCTTGTCCCTTTTTCCCCAACTCAAAAGTTGGAAACATTGTCAGGAATACATTCCTTCAGAAAAGGACAAGATAAGGTCCTTATCTGTAAATCTGTAATCTGTAACTATACAATGCCACTAAATCTAGTGACCTCCATAAACTTAAGAACACAGGCAGCTCACAGGGATGCTTTTTAATTCAGCTGATTAAAGGGCATGTAAACAGTCACATAATGCTTAAACCATGTGTACACATGGGTGTAGATTTTAAGGATGGAAGAGAACCTAAAAAATTCTTAAATTATACAAGTATTTTAACCAGGTTTTACAAACTACTTTCACTTTGGACTTGGGCCCAGTGTAACCATATTATGATTTCTTGGCATGAAACTACAGCTCTGATGGTCTAATTCTTCTGTAAATGACTAACACTTTACCAAAAATTTTTGTTTAAGCACAGAAGAATGGGTGACCTTCAAACAAATCATTTTTCAGTACCTGAGAACCTGGCTAGGAACAGCACAGGAAGCACATGGAGCTGGGCATTGTACCATGAACACCATCCCTTCCTTTTAGCCTGCTCCTCATGCCATCCTCAGCCCCTCTCTGATTGGTGTCACTGCAGGGAAGTATCTCCACCTTATTCTTTGTGAGAACAAAGGGCTTTGCTACGTGTTTGCAAACCAGTTTACTTCTTTCAGCTTTTCAAAGTGGTTCACCAGGTGGTGCTTTTCTTGCCAAAAGGGACTCTAAACTCAGCTCTTGGGTTCCTGTTGACTTCCAGACTCACTGGGAACTGGATGCTGGATGCCCTCAGAGTTCTGAGTAAAGCAAAAAGATGCATCCTTGGTTACTAAATATTTGTTATCTACTATCACCCCTTAGTTGCTCATTGGTAGAATAGGTAAGTAATAGGCAAATGCTTAGGGGAATGCCAAACAGGAAAACAAACATTTCCACATTTATGTGAGTTGTTTCCTTGCTCACAAAAGCCTAGGTTTCAAATACTCTGTTAGCATGGAGTTTTGCTATTCATGCTGGTACTTTCTCAATAGGAGTGAAATAGGCTTTGCACTATAGTGGGGAAGTGTGTCGGTCAGGAGAGGGAGGCAAATATATTGGAATTAACACATACACAATTCAGAAAACACATTTCCTCCAAACCATCAATAGCCTTGCACATTGGCAGCTTCTCTCTCAAAAAATTGACTGATATAGGGACAGCTACTGACTGCCAGTCAGCTCAAACCTATCATGAGCTGCTGGATGAGAGGAGGTGGCATTCTCCACTCCCTGAGAATCTGCTGAAGCTCCAGATTTCAGTGTAGTGCTGCTTCTGCTGGGCATCAGCAGTCTGCTTTGACTCCTCCATATGCAATGAGTTCCTCAGTTACCTTCCTTCAATGCTAATTAGCCAAATTCATATGCAGTGCTGCTGAGTGAAGCAGCTCCAGGTACAGGCTCTGTGGAGATGACTTCGCCCTCAGAAAATAGTCCAGATTTCAATCAGACTGTGTGAGTTAGAGCAACTGTGTGGCTTAGGTGGCCATTGATAGTGACCTTGGTGGGAGACTGTCCTAACAGCTTGGGATCTTGCTCAATGTCACTTCACCTGTTGGGCATCCACATGAAAAAAACGGGATACTTACACAATTGTGTGATCCTTCAATACCAGGCTACCTGGCTGTGAAATGCAGAGGATAGCAAAAGCTGCACTTAGATAATAAGTATATTAACTATTAAATGCATCCCCTGCAGCATGATGTTCTTTCCAATAAAACAGGCGGCAACAAAACCATATTGCTCTGGATAGGGAGTGTTCAACATCCCAAACTGGATTTTGGCAGGATGAACATCACAAACAGCAACAGGCCCCCTCTTGTAAAAAAAAAAAAAAAAAAAAAAGAAAAGGCATTAAATTGTTAATGCCACCATACATATAATCAGAGCTTTGATCTTGATTCCAAGAAAAGAAACCTCAAGCCAGTAGTTGAAATCACTACAGCCAACACAGGCGTTGGTTTAATAAATGCACAGAATAAGCCTCATGGTGCTGTCTGCTGCTAGCTCTCCCACTCTGCTTGGCCTAAGCCTACCTACTCTGATTGACAAGATCTAAAAGCCTTGGACTTTATTGATCATCAAAGACCCTTAGGGATTTTAAATGCATTCTAAAAACAGATGAGAACTTTCCATTCTCCAAGAAAGGATGTCCCATGGCAGACCCTAGCCATCACTCCCCTTGCTTCCCAAGCAAATCTGAAATGATTACAACAAAGTTTGCTTTGGTATCAATTTCCTAAATGGATGGCTCTGTTTGGAGCTCTCATTCTTTCACTGACACGTTACATGTCAAATCCTAAATGTTCCAAATCTTACTTTTATGAAAACAAATTAATTTTCTTGCTACTTCTTGTGTGAGAGCATGTAGAAACTTGTCTAAGCATCCTTCAGACAGTTAAGAAATGGCTTCCAGGACTATACTTTTAGGGTATGTGGGGTTCTGTTAAACAGCCTTTACACCACTCAGCGGCAAGGGCAACTGAGTGACAACAATGAAGGGAAAGATTCAACAAGTCGAGGCATTGAAATGACTGGGATTACAGCAAAAGTTAAGTACTGCATGTCTTCAGTATTCAGGCCTTAAGTAACAGCTTTGCTTTTGCTGTAAATGATTCCTTGCACAGGTTCTGCTCTTCTTTTTGAGCTTCTGGTTTGTGGTGTATTTCAGAAAAAGGGTTCTATCAAAGGAGACCTAAAAAAGTATAAAATCAGGCCACTGATTATATTTATTATGTGAGAGGCAATTTGGGCATTTCTTTGCTCTAATCCACCCTCATTACATAGTGATATTTTCCCAAATTACTTTGGCTGCTTTAGGTGTCTATTTTTATGTTCCCTGCACTCACATCTGTTTCTTTCTTATCAGCAAATATCTATTCATTGGTCCTATCTAACTCTTTTACATCTATCTGAGTTAAAATGTGTGTCACTCATTAACTCAGGGTTTGTACATAAATTAGTCTCCTGTATCTCCTGCAGCAGTCTTATTATTTCTGCTTATTGCATCACCTAAAAATAAAATTACTTTTCATTTATAGCAGATATCTGAATTTGTATCCCTTAACTATTTCTCAGCTCAATCAGTCAATTTTTGCAATTAGACTGTGTTTGAAGTCCTGTGAGTTTGACAGAGTGCTTGTAGTCAGAACGTTCTGTTTCCAAACTTGATGGGTCTGGGGAGTTTCCTGTCTGGAGTTTGTTTGTTTGTTTGTTTGTTTGTTTGTTCTTTGTGCAAGAAGGTTTCTGACTATTTTGTCAGAACTTTGAGAATTATTTAGATAGAAAACTCACAGGTCTACAAGCCTGGATTGTATTACCCTTAACTCTGTCATGGAAATCCAGCATCTAGAAGACAGTTCGTATTTAAATATGATTTTTTTAGTATGCTACTTGTTGTTGTTTCCTGTTCTATAAATGTAGTTGAGAGATAATCTTTAAGCAGTTTTGCTAGCTGCTCTGTAATGATGATTTCTCAGAGTACTAAAATATTCTCTATGTAGGTACATTCACACTGTTTTTTCACACAATTTAAAAATCTTTCCACACATAATAAAATTTTCTGTAATAAAATAAGATGTTCATGGCAAAGCATTATATTATACAGAGAATGCACTATTGCAAAAATGAAAGGTAACCTTGATCATCTAAATTAGGTCTTGAAAATTAATGCTGATCTGCAGTCTTTGCCCAGGAGAAATGTAATAAGTCTTCACAAATGGTTGCATCAGATTTCTAGCATTTTATCTAAGTATGTAACTCTACCCCAATTGAATTATTAAATACTTAGCACTCAAATATGGATTTGCAATGGGGAGCATTTAATTTGTTTCAGTTACCTGTACAAATAATTCTAATCTACAGATCAGTTGCCCTAGTTTGAATAATGTGCATATTTAACACAGCAAAATGCATGTGTCTAAACTTGGCTTGCAGTGTTGAAGCAGCTTATTTAGACAGACAGATATTTGATGGATATTTAGTATCTCAGATGTATTTATTACACTAATTCTATTACATTTATAATACTAATTCTATTTAGTTAAATGTGCAGTTTTTCCAGCAGATACACAAAGAATATTAGTATCATGTCTGAGAAAACTACCTGTAATTAGTTCCTGTGAAAACTGACGTAAAAGTAACAGGAAAGAAATTAACTCTCATAATTCTTTGATAGTTGATGTTCTATTGTCTGATGCAAGAAAAAAAAAAAGGAAATAATTTAGTACTACCATAATCTTATTTCTGTAGCGTAGAAATTGCCTCACAATTACATAACCATGTCCTTTGCACACTTTGGTGCCCTTTGTTTGTATATCATCTCAGGGGAATCCACTAAGCCACTACTGGCAGCCAGAGGCAGGAATTTTACGTAGTTTTCATGATAAGCTTTTTCCCAAAAGTGCCCTGTTTCATGCTCAGTTCCTGGTAGCAGTATCATGTAAACATCCTCCACGTGTTTTAGACCTCCTTCTCCATAAAATGTTGTCCCAGTAGTCTTCTGTGGCACTGCTGTGGATGGAGAGGCTTAGGGAATGCTTTACATTTATTAGAGTAAAATCTCTAGTCTCTTTTCCCTCCCAGTGAAGACAGAGTCCAGTCATCTCCAGGACAGGCAGTAAGTATAGTGGGATATCTTATTTCTTTCTGTTACCCTTGCTGAGCAGACAGAATGTTACCAGACAATGACATGGTGAAACATAATAAACTACTACAGAATTCTTAAGGAAGCTGCAGATGAAGAATGAGTGAGTTTGCTCCAAAATCCTTAACTGTAACGATGTAGGTGTAAACCCAAGGATTAAAAACTGGCTTACTTTATAAATCAGCTTGTTCTGTCCCACAGAATGTGAACTATCAGGGACAGCAAAGAGAGAGAAGTAATCCTTCAGTTGTAATCCTTCAGTTTGTAAAGAGAAGCAATAACTGTAGAAATATAGGCTCACACTTTTAGATTAAAATTTGTTGTGGGCATAAAATACTCTTCCAGGAAATTGGTTCATGAGTGGGAAACATGCTATCAGATCTAATAATGATATATGGAACCATCTCATGTATTAATTCAAAAGTGCTGTAAGTTTTGCAACATCTTCACTTGGGAGGATTGGGTGTTAAAGCTCTAAGCAGAGCTTTATGAAGTGAAAGCATGTCAAACACTAAATGCACTTAGCAGCTGGACGAACAGCACAAGGCTGGCTCCCAATATGTGCCATTTACTTTGCAAATAGGGAGCTTGATAAGTAAAAGCCTGCTGGATGGTTGCAAAAACAAAAAAAAAAGAAAAGAGTAGGCATGTATGGAGTAAGAGAAGAATATAGCTGGATCAGTTGGATCGTATTTGAGCAGTAATGAATGAGAGAAATACGCTGTGTGTGTTCATCACCAGCCTTTAATGACACATAATGACTATTTTCCCATCATTCATGTATAGAGTCTTAATGGCATGTGCTTAGAAGCAGCTCCAAGAGAAACAAGCAAATTACATCACTTCCTCTTGAACTGTTCTCTAGAATTGGTTTAGAAATTAAACAGGTTAGCAGTAATGTGAAAGTGGTAGAGCAGAAGGTTACATAGTTGTCCAAAGGGATTAATCAAACACCTGCATTTAAAAAGGATTATTATAAATTGTTTACATTCTAATGAGGCAATGGATGTTTTTAAGTGTGCATAAAAGTAATATTTTTTCTTCTTTTTTATTTTTTTGTTAGATTAAGAAATGTGTTATATAATTAAAAATTTAATTTGCCAGTGATGCATCATCTGTAGCTAAAATCAAGCAAAAGTAAGGGCTGCCACCTCAACTCAGATACCAAATCTAGGGGTGGCAATATCATAGTGTCCCACAAAAGCAATTTTTGGAGGGAAAGGGTTCAGGGAGAAGAATTGACAGTCTTCAAAAAATGCACTTCTACAAAATGCAGTGTTTGATTTCTTGTAAGGTCTGATCTTGGATAAACTGCAGGTAAGCTGAGTTACTCAATTAAATCAGACTGGCAGGTTGCATACGCACATTAAGTATCAGCTTGCTTGACAAGCTGTGTGAAAACAGCATCAGACTGTGTCTTGAAGTGCTTGAAAAGAAAGGGTGTTTTACCTCACAGCAGGTTTAAATTTTAGTTGGGCCTCTGGAGCACCATTAGCATAATCTGATTACTGTCTAGGCAGGTGAGGTTGCTCCTGGATAGGCCTAAAGGAAATGAACATTTTGAAAGCATAAAGGAGTGCTCAGTGGAAGGGGGGAATTCTTGAATATTACAAAATAATCAATGCTGATAAATCTTATGGAGTGTCTTGCCTGTTCAGATTTCTTAAGTTTTTAAGTACTGCTTAACTTTTCACTCTATCAAACTTGTTCTTATATCCTATCTATATTCTAATATATATCATATTGCCCTTATGATTTCTTACTTGGTCCAAGAGACATATTTGAGGAAGGTGTGGGGATGTGGTATTGGTGGGGGGGAGAGGGGTGCTATGTAGGGTTGGTTGGTTTGGTG
This sequence comes from Parus major, assembly GCF_001522545.3. Classification (NCBI taxonomy): domain Eukaryota; kingdom Metazoa; phylum Chordata; class Aves; order Passeriformes; family Paridae; genus Parus; species Parus major. The sequence continues at coordinate 9,258,253 of NC_031776.1, forward strand.
TTTTTTTAGTATTTCTGATCATTATCTTCTCTCATATCATTTGGTGTATTCTCATTATTCCCTCTAACTAATTCTATTGATATCCCGTTTTGACACTAATATCTCATTCTAGGTTAAAGAAGTACTGGCTATTAAATTCTTTCAAAGTAAAGCCATGAGTTGTACTCCTTCCTTCTAAAGGAAATTATGACTTACTGGCAAAGAGCCAGGGTGAAACTGACTGTCAAAAACTCTATATTGTGTTTCCAGTTGTGCATCCCTCCTGGTGTTAACTTACTGGGATTTTCTTGTGTTTCTAATTTCAAGCTCCAAGCTTAGGAATTGCAATGTTTGTCTTAATTCTTGCTAGCATAGATTAATTATTTGCATTCATTTACAAGCCTTGTTCCTCAGACCAGTAGAAATTACATTGCTAATTAATTATGTCTAACTGAAACACTAAGTGGGCTTTTAAGCCCATATGGAAAAAAACTACTAAAAAACAAAGACAGTATATTTTTTGAATACCAGATCTATTAAATGGCTTCTAGATTTTACATTTCTCATCATTGGTTTTAAGTCACTTTTAGTCCCTCTGCATAGGGTTTGAATAGCATCAGGAATGACAGTGGCCATTCTTTTTTTTATGTCACAATTTATAATACAGTTAATGTTAAATTGAAACGTCAAGTTAATGCTCAGAACATGATCCTTTAGACATCACTGAAAGAGAGCTCTAGAAGAATATTTTTCCTTTATGTCCCTATCAGTTAAGGCTCATTTTTCCATTCTGATTAAGGTGAAAAGACAACATCTCTGAGGTTTTATGCAGGTTGAAGGGCCTGTCTGCTCAAACCTATGACTTTGCAAGGGGACCCCTTTCCATGTACATCATAAATGTGACACATATAGAACTTCCTGCATGTAAGCTGCAGGAAAATATCACAGATTTCCAGATAAAAGCCAATCCTGCAAGAAAACCCTCGTACAACTGCATGAATCCATAATAACTGCATGTGAGGAGTCTGAAAGCTTTCACTGAGAATCGGACCAATATCCCAAAGCATTCATTCTCTCAAAAAATACTTCTGTCTAGGACCTGAAGGCTCCTGGGGAACATAAAAGTATCACTGGCCAGATCATCTCACACCTGTAGATATTCATGGGGATCTCCATGTATGTCACACTTGAATTTTAAGACTGTTAGAGAGTTTGCAACTGCTGAGGTAATTCTCCATTGCTAAAGGAACCTCTTAGACTTTTCCCCAGACATGTACCAGTGAGACAAATCTAGATCTGGAATCTTAATCTACTCAGAGTGGGAAGTGGGGCTTATGAATGACAAATAGTTAGAACTCCTTTCCAAGAGCTTCAGGGACAGTATTATACAGCCTGGAAATTGCTGAAACTGAAGTTAAAAAAATCTCTCATAACCTGTGTCCCTTGGAAAATTGGTTAAGTATGTCAGAAGAGATACTTTAATGTTCTCAAACACTTCCTTTCAGGCATTCTTCCAGGCCAGCAATGGCTTTTGAATTTTCCCTAAAATATTACTTCAGTGCATCAGCCATCCACCTTTGCAAAGGCAAAGTGGGAGCAGAAAGCTTTTTGACACTGCCAATTCCTTTGGGCACCTGACTCAAGTGGCACTTATATATTGCAGATTAGTTTCCATTTTCCATTTCAGGTCAAACCTTTTATTTTCTTCTATTAAAGCACTGAACATATAATTACGAGCATTTTCTACCTCTCTAATTTTGTCTGAAACTGATTCTGACCCTTTGATTTTTTAATTACCCTGAGATGATCTTGATCTACATTTTAGAACCCTTTGTGAAGCAGACCCATGCTTCTTAATACATCTTATAGTATTGATACATCTTAATAGTATTTTTCAATTTGAAGACTCCTGCTGTCCAGTCTTCAGCTATATTTGAACTGCATCCCCAAACTGAGGTTTGCAGTTAACACACACTCACACCTCCCACCCCCACCAAGCCTTTGTCTAGAGCAGTACCTCCAATTAATCAGAATTCTAGTTCAGATGTGGAGCAGCTGGTAGAGTTATCCCTTTGATCCTCTCAGGAGAGAATTAAGGGCAAGGTAGTGGCATCTGGTTAGGTACATTAGTTGTTCACTTTGTGCCTTTCTTTTATTCTGACTTTTAAAACTGCACCCATCAGTATAAACAGATGGGGCTCAAAAGAGCAATTAGATTAGCAGAATTTCAAAACTCATAGCTATTTATGACTGTATCTGTCTTGCTTTGGCCAAGAAAAATCATTATTATAATTCCATCTGCATAAAAGATGCTTACCACCTCCTCAACAATTTGTTCACTGTTATCTCTATTGGTATGCACCCCCATACCCTTCTGCAATTTCTTATCACTGGTTGCTGACTCTGAGGAAAATAGCAAAAGGCAGGACTAACAGGACTAATGGGGGAGTTAAATTAGTCCCGTTTCACACTTCATCTCCAGTACCTCTGCACTGAATAAAAGCCTTCAGTAACCAGAAAGGACAATAGAAGAAAAACTATAGCTCAAGAGAAGCAAATCTCTGGCTGACTCCTCAGATGAAGGATTTTGCAGGTGCTCCCTGCAATGCTGTTCTAAGTCCATTTCCTCTCACTGTAGACCTAATACTACTCAATCCATATAGCTTTGGCATAATTATTGAATTAACCTTAAACCGTCCTCTCTCACAGAAAAAAGAAAGCACCTTGCCTCTGCACAGATGAGGTGTCAACTCTCCACATCGAAGCACTACTCCTGTTACTGCAAGGAGAAACCTCATGCAGATAGTGGAATTAAGCTGGTCTAAAAATACATCCAGCATCTTCTCTTTAACAGAGAATGACAGATCACTGCTGGGATTAAAAATGCAGCTTTACTGCCTGAAAGGGTTTTTCTTGTTCCTGTATTTCATTCTGTGTCCAAAAATTCACCTGGAAAACTCTAAGCTTAGAGTTGATTCTACGAATAAATGTTCTGAATAAGGAAATAGAAGAAAATATCATCATTAATTTTATCTAACATGAGGAATCCTAAAACAAACCAGTTACTCCCACAACAGATATCACACTCTGGAAAGAACATGGTAATTTATGCTTGACAATTTAAAGCACAATGTGTGTATTTTTCAGATTTATACCAGGTAAATCATGAGCCTGTCATTTATTTTCAATTTATCCTTAAAATCATCTGGTAGAGCCCCAACCTTCTAATAAAAAACAATCTGATCATAAGAGAAGTATCAATCAGTGGAGACAAAGTCTATGAACAGGCTGAGTGCTGCGTACCTAATTAGGTTTGGCTGAGCTATCTGCACTCTGAACATATCCTCCCCTGCTTCAGCTACAAGCCCATCCTCAGGGCACAGCTAGTTTTCTATTCCCACTGTGCTGCTTTAATCTAGTAAACTTCCACCTCTGACCTCAATAAATATTTTATTTTCTTAATAGCAAGATGCTTGCTTCATTCCTCTGCAAGACCCCTGATTCCATCTTTGCATTGAACAGTTTTAGATTTGGGCGTATCTGTGAAAATAGATACACACAGAGAGAGAGAGATATATGTGAACATATGATATATCATATGATTATATCATCTGGACATAAGCAAAAGAAGGTAAATCAAAGCAGCAATGCAGCAAGGCAGACAGTACGTAATTTCTGGAATAGTAATGCTGCAGACTTTTCTGCAACAGCTTCTGGCAGTTGGAAGCAATCAAACACAAACACCTTGCTGCTTACAACAAAATCAGACATTTTCTGTGATGGCTTCAAGAAACTAAAAACCAAAACAATTTTCATGAAGGAGCGAGAGGGAAGGGAATCTTTCCTCCTCTGCAAAGAGTTCTATGTGAAGCAAGCAAGCCATGACTTAATGATAGCTGAGTATTGCTGCTTCATTGTAGATGATAGGTTATCTTTCATATTTTTCTCTGCTATTTTCACCCCCAAAAAAATCTCTATTGAAACTGAACCTTGAGAACTAAAACTGAAGTCGAAGTTTATTTCAGAGCTGACTGAAGTGAGCATATTTATTTTCATAGATTTTGTATCACCTTCTTGATATACTACATTTCTCATCCACCCATGTAGTATTTGCGATAATATTTCTCTGCATACCAGAGGCTCCTAAATGTTCCTATCAATTAGAACACCGTCATCTTGGTCCATACTGAATTGAATGTGTATGAAACCTTTCTTTTAAAAAAGCAGATTTGTTATGTTGTTATAGCGGTTGTTATGGTGTTGCATACCTGGCAGAAATCAAAGTGTTGTTTTGGTTTGGTTTTTTTTTAATGTGTATGCAGTGCACCTAAAGAAATAACATGGCTTTCAAATGCTCGGATTCTAGCATCTAGGATTTTTCTGGAAATGGCAGAATTTGCTAAATATCTAAATGCTTAGTAGTCTCACAGCCAAAAACATTGATCATCCTCCTTCTCCTACCCCACCACTCACACACACCAGTCTGATGTCACGGCATGTTCTACCTTCCAAAACAAATTTGGTGTATGGTCACAACCACATTTTTCAGTAATGACTGCGACATGCAAAGGACATGATTCAGCAGGAGTAAAGCACGTGCCTCGCTACTAGCACATTTACATTCCTATTGATTTGAAAGGAGCTACTAAGCAACTGGCTGAGGTAAATACTTGCCTGTGTAAAGCCAGCAAAACGCTTTAAACTCTAGAATCAGAGCCTGATAAAGGGTAAGTAGCGTATTCCTTTATAAACTTGCTTTATGATCGTTTTCAGGGAAAAAAATTAAACCAAGTGGACTTCCTTTGGGTTCATTAGGTGACTAAGGAAAAAGGTTGTTTCAGGCTAATAGAAACCTTTAGAAATCTTTTTTCCACGTTCTCTTGGAACTTCACCAGCCATAAGCACAATGGGAGGCGGAGGGAGGAAAGTCTTACATCCCATTGTCTCCACAGGACTCCCTGTTCCCTACTGAATACCAGTGTCAATTTTTCCGAGCAGCTTTGTCTTTCTGCCAAAGATAATGTGCATGTCTGGAGTGTGTGGGTAAAGATTAAAACCTTGTCACTCACATATGCCTCACTTGCTTTTTAGGTATTTCAGTAATCATTCTAAATCTTGACCTCAAACATCTCAACAAAGTAGTAGAGCTATTTGATGTATACCATCAAAATGGTGTACATCACTTTTTATATATACTTTCTAAAAAATCAGTGTGGAAATAAATTCTCTAAAAAAGCTCTGTTACCTTTTTTTTTTTTTTTTTTTTTTTTGTGAGACGCTTCTGGTGTGTGGTTGCTCCTCCTAGAATGTGGCAAAGTGATACTAAAGGAAAAAAAATTCTGCCTCCTTTCTGAACTTAACAACATGATTTTTTCCGAAAACAGAAGAGAGTTCAAGACCATAAAAATATTATTGCTAAATTTTAATCCTCTGAAAATAAGGTCAGGCTAAAGCAAACAAAGTCCATTGAGGAGGAGTTGTTTTTATTAAGGCATTAACTTCAGTGGTGCTGTGAAAGTCTGCTCCAGATAAGGTTCACTATGCAAAAGTCAAATGGGAAAGTGTTCTCAAGTTGTCTCTTCCTGCATGGTTATTGAAGGATAAAATTTAATTCTGGGAAGATTACTCCTAAGCAGTATCACAGGACCAAATGCACATATATAGCATTTCTTCTGTGTCACCAAGGCTTGGCTGGCTGAGAAAGACGCTGAGATAGCAGTCAGTGGTGAGGGACTTCAAGGGCCTGCAGTGAGAAGAGTAACTGGGCAGTGAGGAGTAATAGTTACCTGAAGCCTCATATTTGAGCCCTTATCAGCAACAGATTTTTCTTATTCATCCCTCTGTACTGTTAGTATTCAGTTATGATTCCACCTTGGCAAGTGCTGCCACAGAGGAATCATCAGCACTAGTTTAGGAACTGTGTTTCCTGTCCTTCAAAAAACCTTCAAACAACCTTGGCCTTGTTGAACCTCATGAGGTTCACATGGGCCAAGTACTCCAGCCTGTCCAGGTCTCTCTGGATGGCATTCCTTCCCTCCAACGTGTCAAGCACACCACACAGTCGGTGTTGCTGGCAAATTTGCTGAGGGTACACCCAATCTTGCTGTCTGTGTTACTGATGTTAAAAAGTGCCAATCCCAACATCAGCCCCCTGAGGAACATCACTCATCTCTGGTCTCCACCTGGACGTTGAGCTGCTGGCACTGAGTGTGAGCATCTAACCAATCCATCATCCGCCAAGTATCCATCTGCCAAATCCACGTCTTCCCACTTTAGAGACAAGGATGTCATGAGGGACAGAGTCAAGCGCTTTGCACAGCTCCGGGCAGATGATGCCGGTTGCTCTACTCTTACCCATCACCAACTGTAACCCTATCCCAGCCACCACACTCATCAGGCATGACTTGCCCTTAGTAATGCCCTCAGGCTGTCATTGCTCTTCTCCTTATTTTCCATATGCCTTAGCATAGTTCCCAGGAGAATCTGCTCCATGATCTTGCCAGGCACTCAGGTGGGACTGACTGACCAGTAGATTCTGTTCCTTTGAGGAACACACTGTCAGAAAAGTACCTGGAAATACTGCCTCCAGAAGAAACAGAACTGCTGGCTTCATTTCCTACACCTGGAAGCCAGAATGTCCCTCTGGGGCCTCTGCCCAGGTGAGACTGTACACTTACATCACGTTAAGAAAAAGAGGGTCCGTTGCTTTTGCAGATTCTTGAAAATACAAACTGCCTCATAAAGACTGAATCATCTCATGGTTAGTGGTAGTACAAGGCTGATGGTTGGACTGGATGATCTCAAAGGCCTCTCCCAGCCTTGGTGATTCTATGATTCTATCATCTTTGAAAAGCTTTCTGTGGCAATTTTCACTGTATCTGTCACACTTCAGGAAAGCAGATGTTCTGAGGACGTGAGAGCAGAGCTGTGTGTTGTCTTTAGAGGACATTATAACCTATAATCCAAGATGGCTGGGTGACTTCACTGGGGGTTCCAGCCAAAGGGCTAAACACGAGCCCTAAAAGTTCTGGGATATATCAGGAAGACCACAACAGTTATGGTGCAATGAATCGACAGAGATGTCTGGGGGGAAATTCCATCTGCCTCTGCCAAACTCCTGAAGTCCCATTCTCTCCTCCTCACTCAGCTTTCTCAATGATTGCTGACCAGGTTATATTAAAATGAAGAGTGACTCTGTCCTTCGGTCTCAGGAGATCACCGATTCTTGAAACTAATGTGGTTTCTGTGCTGTTTTGCAGTACAACACAAGTGGCATTAAAAAACTGAAAGCTTTGCAATATTGATCCACCCCACCCTCCCCTAAAAAAATACCTTTTTTCTATGTTTCAGGTTACAATTAAACTAGCAGCAATAACCTCTGAAAAACTGTCTATTGCTGCTTGGCTGTTCACAATTTGGGGTTTGTACACTGCAAACCTCTCAGTGCTCAACAGTAACAGGTTTTGTGCAGCAATTTGAAGTGTCCTCTTGGGAAAACAGCAGCTCCAGTTTTATAACTAGAGCACTACCATAATATTGTTTTTACTAGCTCAAGGTTCAATTTCAATACAATAATAAATAACAAAACCTTCTTCAAACAGCTCCTTAAAAATACAGTAGTTTAAAAAAGAAACTGCATAGACAGCAACTCTTCCTGTTTAGGGAAATGACTAAAGGCCATGCAGTCTCTCCCTCCTGTAAATGAGGAAGAGGAGAAAGAGAGAAATGACAAGAATCAGACACTGCTGTTCTGAATGATGGAGCTGGCACTCAACGTCGTGTAAGTGGCCTGATCTGATCTGTAATGTGTGCATGCTGCTCTCAAGAAGGGGATACCTGCAGGACTTTCAGGCACTGACAGCTCATTTTCTGGTTCACTGTTTTTAGAGAATGTATAGCCAGTCTTTTTTTTGTCTAATTAGTGATAGCTGTGATGCTGTTAATATCTTCTGAGATAATGGGGACAAAATCTGGATACTTCTCTGAGGGTAAGAAGAGCACATTACCTTAAAACCAACGTCCCTTGGAAAAACAGAAACAAATTCTTGTCATTCTTAGGCTATTAATTTGACACATCCCATAGTATAAATGTTATCCCAGAATCACACTGTCCAAACTCAGTATTTTTCTGTCATCTGAGATAAACTCAAGTAAAACTCTGTGAGCTGGTTTTGGGTTGAGAATTTCACAGTGAGCCAGCCCAATTCAGGTACATGTGAGCTGGAGACCCCAAAAGCAGTCTCTTTTCAAGTACCTGGCTTAACTAAAATATTCTCATTTCAAGCTTCCTTGCAAATCATTTGTAAGTATTGACTTTAGTTTTAGCTTCTTTTTACCTTGAAGAAGCAATGCCTTGAAGCTGCAGTGTAGCAATTCCTTCTTTCCATTATGTGTATTGATTTGCCAAAGGATACTATGTTGTGCTTTGGAGACTTATTCTCAGAATTTTAGTAAACTGGAAATCAGTTTATATCAAACAGGTTATAGGCTTTCAAATTTCAGATTGCACTTGCAATTAATCCAGTGGATTTCTCTCATACATCGAACCATTAATAAAAAAAATTTGAAAATGTAAATGAAATTATAATGTTTGCCCAGCTGCAAAGATTTGTTCTAAACTGCCTGCAAAAAACAGAGAAAGGTGATTCTCTGAAGTAAGTTCAAAGAAAGGTTCTGATTTTATGAAGCCTTTTAAGGTACTGGGTGTAGGTACTGGTGTAAGTGGCCTGACAGCCAAAAGCTGCTGTGAGTTCAGTGAGAGCCACCACTCACTCACTTTAATGGATGAACAGGGTGAAGCACCTTCATTTATCATTTTTTTTCTTCTGAGAAATAACTAACAAACCTCAGCAGGAGAGCAAAACTCTTTGGAAATCATACAGATACACTCTTCCTATGTTTAAAGGAAGCCACCTGTTGGAAACATTTCCATGAACAGACATAGTTGCTGAGAGATGGCACCACAATTAAATGAAAAAATAAATATTAAGTTCTCTCACGAGTCCTTTATTTTGCTTCTATCTGTCCAAAAGGCAGTAGAATTGGGGGATTTTTTTTCAATTAATTTTTAGCTTTGAATTACATCACTACATGCTTGTGGTGCATTTTGGTATACATTCAATAATGTAAATCTGTTATAATAGATAACAATATAATATAAATATATAGTATAATACAATATCATATTATAGAACAAACTTCATTTTCTGTTCAACATTTTATTTTGAACATTCTTGGGATGCTCTCCTTAACCATGAAAAGGCATGTACTCACATTTTTCTTGGAGAAATGCACAATCATTTAATTAGAGCTACTACAGATGATCATTAAGAGTTTACTCTTTGTGTATATGGCAATGATTTTTTTATTTGTATGTATGTAGAGAGGGGTAAGAAATATAAGGCAGGGTTATATGAGAGGAGTGGGAAGTCACTAACAGTGTGCATGAAATCAAGCATTTTCAAATGCAACTTTTTCTTTCTTTTTTCCTTTTCAATTTCAGTGTTGACAATACAACACTAGCACTGAGTTTTGTCTCAGAGGGATTTTCTTTCCATGAGCTTGCGAGTTAATTTTCTTGGATAACATCCATGTATGGACAGACTGGATGTCACTCAGCATAGTCCAGCCTAATCATTGCATAAATGCTTTATTTTCTCTCTGCTTGTTTATTGGCATTGTCACCCTGGAGTCTTCCTCAGGGCTCTCAATGCTCTAACACATGGCAAATCCATCACCTGATGGCTCAGCAAAGATATCTATCACAAGCAGTCTCCTTAGTCCCATGCTTGAGAAAATGCTTCAAAACTTCTCTTCCTTTCAAAGCAGTAACAGGAAGTATTCATCACTGTGACAGTCTATCCTGCTGCTGCTGTGCTTGCTCTCAGAGGAGTTACTACTGGTTTACAGAAGGAGGTATCAAGTGAGGTTGCTAAGCCATGCAGATCAGAAATAGTTATGTAACAGGCCTCTCCATTTCTCTGTTCTCTTCCCAGTTCTACTGTGCAACCTCCCCATGGTCTGTCTCTCCCTGTAATTCCACAGATACTCATCTCTGGTTTTTACATTTCTTGTCATTTAGACCATATTTAGGTGTCCCCATGATTCATCTTGTTGTGTATCAGCTAAATACTCCCTTTTTCACAGCTCTTCATGCTTAAATTCACACTCCTTCCTGAGTCATTAAAACAAAAAATTATCATCAACTCTGCAAAGGATCTTGGGGGAGCAAGATGGAAAATAAAGCTACAACACCTAAATGTACTGTCAAATGGTTGTACTTAAAGGTTTGGAAATTGGGGTGTTTCCTAATGTCATTCACACTCTTCCTGCTGGCTCCTTATTTAGTTTCTCTAGAAATCATGAAATACAGGTGTAAAAATTACAAATGTAAATATTGGGGGAAAACAATCTAACTTTAGGTGCCTACCAGCATTTCAAATCAAAGGTCATGTAGTTTTAATAGTGCCCTAAAGACCAACATCCTACTGCTCCCTTCAGTTCCCAGTTATGAATTAGCAGGCATGGAAGGATAAACACAGCTGACTGTAAGTTATTTCTTTCCCTAAACTATGGGCCAGTCTTTAATAATTTTGATTTTGAGAGCCTTTCTCTTGATTTTAGATTTTGTTACCGGTACAGTTTATTTAAAGAAAAGCAAACGAAACACACATTTCATAATTTGCTTTATTTCTGCAAACAATATCTTTATTTTCTCTGCCAGTGCATGTTCTTGTCCCACATGTTCTCTGTAGATGTCTCTGAGGTTTTGGATCTACGCTAAAGATGAGATGAGGCTGTACAGCTTCCCTGCCCACTGCCAAAATTTCACAGATGAGCAATATCCCTGAGGTGCCCCAAACAGGCAGCCAGCAGCTTAAGGATGTCTTGGCTTCCTGATTCTTCCTGCTGATAATGGCAGAATTGCGTGAGTTCAAAATTTGTCATTTCCACTTCCAATTGTAACAGAGGTGAAAGAAATGGGGAACTTCACCCCAGCTGCCTACTAAAATCCAGCTTTAGAAGAGCTATGCTTCCATTACTCAGCTAAGTCTAGGTCATATATAAAAAAAATGCCAATTCACCAAATCAGTTGTTAAAATTTGACAGGGACTGATAATAAAAAGATGCTGACCTTTGTTATTTTAATCTCCTCATTGATTTCTTCAAATAATGTCAGGGCCAGTCTCATTATTATTTTTCCACTGTGTTTGAGAAGAGGGTGTAAAACAAATTCCTCAGCTTGTAAAGAGATTACATTAAAGCCAATATTTTCTCTTTGGTCAGGTGGGTCAGTTTTGGAATCAGTCGCTTGCTTTAGTAAGTGAAAGCCTTTAGAGGAATTTCTACCCCACCCAGCCAGCTAGCACAGCTTTGTTTAATGTTTCAAACCCTGCCTGTTTCCAACAGATAATATCCATATTTATTGATACAGAGGTCTTGTGTGAACATGACCAGAAGTTCTTTGTGCTCTGCAATCTCACCCCACTCATGCTGCAGGAAGCAGCTGACTGGCCTTTCCCGCCCACCACATCCTTTGGAAGGAAGATGCTATCTCCCTGCAACCACTGCCTACAGACAAGGTGCCACAAGCAAACAGGTGCTTTCTGCAGGCAGGCAGGAAGAGAGAAAAATAAATAAACCTGAGTCTGCACGGCAGGAAGAAGGCTGTGACACACTTTCTAATAGCTTCCACGTTGAATTTTATCCCAGACCTGTAACCAGCAAATCCTGCCTGTCTCAGATCCAATGAAAGGGCTTTGGACTGCTTTAGAGAGCAGGACTAGACAGTTATGTTTAAAGCAAATAATAGGAAAACAAAGGGAGAGTCATTTAATAAAGTCAAGTTTGCCGGCAAGTCTTCCTGTGGATAAGTATACCAGTGTTTGCTAGCTTTGCAAAACTAGCCAAAGGTCATATTGGCTGTTTCCCAAATTGCAGAGAAACCTCTGAGTGCACCAAAGACTTCAGTTGCTGCTGCAGCATAACACCCTTCTGCTTATGTCCTTTAGTGTTTATGCAACCTTAAGTCTAGAGCCAATGAAGAAGGATTTATATTTTTTCTAAAAATGTCAGCCCATGTTTAAAAACAAAACACAAAAGCCCAGCCCTTCCCCACAAAGAGACCAATTCAAAATCTTTTTAAAACAAAGACCTTTAAAACCTGTATCTTGTTTTGGCATGTTAAAAATAATAAATACAAAAATTCCTAGATTTCTGTTTGAACTGACTTCCCATCAGTACTTACACTGATACCATATTTAAAATTATGCAGATGGTATCATTGATTTTGATAGTTTTGCTTCAAAACCTACACAAATGTTTGGATACTGTCTGAACAGAAGGGTATCTACATGTTGTAAGAGAAAAAGGGTAAGAATGGTTTCTAGAAACAAAACAAAAAAGCTCAGATGGATTTGCCTTTTCTTCCCCATCTTACAACTAAAGTAACTTTCAAACTGTACTTACTAGTTCATGCAAAACTAGCCAGATCTACTTTGATTTACCACTGGAATTCACAGAGTTGAAACCAACCAGAGCTAATTAAAGAAACCTGCCAAGCAAGGCTTAAGGGAGAGCACCCAGTTTGGCAGGAAGGAGAATAAAAAGCATATATAGTCTCTACTAAAAGTACCATTTTTATATATATATGGCTGTGGAATTAAATAAACTTGGGCTTTAAATTCACTGCAAACAAACCAAGCAGTCCTGAGGCAGTGAAATCCCCCAGAGGACATCACTTCCTATTTCCAAGCACAAGCTTTAATCACAGAATCACTACCTGCTTGTTTAAGTTCCCCCTGATGCTTCCACACTTCCCTTCTGTCCTTGCCATAAGCAAAGTCTCTGCTGCTTCAGCACCAATCTCAGTGCCTGGGGATGAGCACAGCTCGAATTGCCAAGCTCTGAAAGTACAAGTCAATCTATAAAACACAGCTAACCAGAGATGGTTAGACAGAAAATACATCAGTATATTCAGAGCAGAAGGGACAGCTGTCAATAGGTCACATTTAAGACACAGAGTAGGAAATTATGATTTCTGTATGATTCCCTGATATTCCACTTCAGAGCTCTTGTCAGTGGACTTGTGTGCAAGCTTCCTGTAGCAAAGCTCTTCCATCCCCGAGGAACTTGGCAAAATCCTGCTTGGCAAGTCTGCACTGACAACAGCTGTGCCCTGTTAGCCATTCTCAAGGTTAATTCTAATACTGAACTTCTCAAGCAAACTGAGCCATACTTGTTGGTCATTGTCATAGAAGAAATGGCATTTCTGACTTTGTTTCAGGCTCCCAGAATGAATGAAAGGCAGGGACAGAAACAGAGCAGCAAAGAAAATATGTGTGTATCATGTGCCACAAACCAAGCCATGTTAGCATTCAGAGTGCCTTAAATTCTGATTAAATCTTGGACAAGATGATTTAAAAGAAAAGGAGGAAGTTGATGTTTCAAGCCACTACCTTGGCTTTTTCATGAGACATCAATATTTCAAAAGCAACAAAATAAAGTTGGGCTCTTCAACCAAAAAAAGCTGAATTTGCCAGAGGGGTACGAAACTTCATTTTGACATCAAGTAGTGACGATTTTCTCCCACTTATATAACAAGATTTGTGTACACCTTCAACTACCAGCTTTCTAAATTAATTTCTCCCAGTCAAAATATTTTTCAGTACTACTGTTCCAATTATCCAAGGAATACTCACAAGACTCTTACTTCTGTTTACAGTCAGAGGATGTAAGAGCTATTTATCAGGATGTAAGAGCTAAATCTGTGCACTGAATTACTGAGAAGCTTTGGGTTTTGTTGGGGTTTTTGTTTTTTGGGTTTTTTTAATAATTTGCCTAAAAAATTACTTATTTTTTTTATATGTATACATGTCAACCTTCTACCCCCTCATCTGCAACTGGGTTGTTGCAAGGGCGGGGACAGGAAATCAGGGTGTGAGATCTGTGTATATATATATATATATATATATATATATATATATTCCCTTACTCTACCCAAAATATGAGTGTGTGCTCTGCAGTGCTACTCAGCAAGGAAGTGCCCTGTGAGAGAAGGGAGGAAAAAAAGCAAACCAGTTCTGTTCTAGAAGTATGGTAACATATTCTTTTTGAAGCTTGAAAAGTCAGTCTGGCTTTGTTGCATACATTTGTGTTTTCTCAAGCTCTCAGCACTCTTGCAGTGCTGGCTGCCCTGCTCTGCTGTTCAGCTTCCCTGCAGCACAGAAAGTTGGGAAACACACTCCTCAGCTTTTCTTCATGGTAAATGCCTGATCTAATAATTTTTGGTTTGGGTTTCTGAACCTATGTTATAGAAAGTCCAACTTTCTTTTCCTCAAATACCGATGTGCAGTTCTTGCACTAAAATGTGTGGTTAAAACTGGTGAGAAGAAGCCTAAATGCAGGATACAGAGTAAAACTATGGGGGAAATATTCTAGATATTCTACAAGCAGGCTTTTCAGTGCATCAGGAGAAAGCCATGAGCATGCTGACAGGAAACATTCTAACTCAAACTACAAATGCAACTCATTTGTTAGCAGGAAATGTTAGCAGAGTGCTGGCAGGCCTGCTAATGGCCCCTTCTGGATTTTAAATGAACAGATACATATTAGAGTGGGTAACAGCTGGAAGGGAGGAGAACCCACTAACAGAGAGCTATTTATTGGTACACCTTGGCTGGGTGAGTTTCTGGAAAGTCAATGTGTAGCATCAGTATTTTGCTTTATTAGAGTTCTTGATTTCTTTTAGGGAGATTTTGTATTACTTGAATTTTACTCCAAAAAGGTAACAAACCCCATATGCTCCATTTATTGCTGAGTACAATTCCCTCTGAATAAACTCTCATGGAAAAAGAAAAGTTAAAGGGTTTTTTTTCCACTCAGTAGATCTATTTCTAGAGCAAACAGCAATACAAATCAGTCACATCTAGTGATCAACTGTTATAAATGCCTAATAACCAACATCATAATCAGATCTGTGCTTTATTTGCTATGCTAAAATTCTGAGAGGTAGGAGACCTGCTTCAAGATAAAAATCATTCAAATCAACATACAAAATGATCTGAAGCAACAGTTTGGTATACTACCTCATAATCACTTTTTAACAGTCCCTAAAACTTGATGTGAGCTACTGACTTTGGACTAGCATGGTTTATATTCTAGTGATGGATTTGGTCAGACATACAGCAAAAAAATGAGAGGGATTGTGTTATTTTTTCCCCAAAAAATAAATACTGAAGAGAGAAAAAGACATTGGAGGAGATATGAAATTATAAATTCTGTCACTGAGATGTGAACCTCATGGGTAAACAGAATAATCAGAAAAGTTCTGAAAAGATTTAGTATCACATAACAAAAAATTGGTGTACTGTAATGCACACAGCTGATGTGATCTTAGGTCATTTGAGAGGTCTATGTGTCTTTGTCTGTTACAGTACCTGCATTCGAATGAACATTTATTGTATCTAGAAAAGTTTACTCTCATTTTCTCTTGCACCATGACTTCAGTTTAATGTTTATGTGGTTTTTGGACTCTTACAGGTAACAATTTTCTTTTGGTTGCTAAACAAACAGAAGTAATCCTTTACACATCACCAAGCAAAAAAAAAAAAAAAATCATGTAACTTTGGGAGGCTTTTGGGGTGGATAACCACGGGATATGCCCTGGACTTCAAACAGGACTAGAACAGGGTAAGATAGGACTCTGTCTCTGCCAGGCCAGACTTAAGGAAGGCAGTGCTGGTCTGAATCATCTGGTTTAACAAAGGAACGTTTCTAGAAATAATTACATTAGTTCCAATTCAGTAATATAAAAAAACCAAACGTGTGCATCCTTAACAAATACAGGGAAGGTCGGTTTACTTCTCGATACATAGCAGACTTCTAGATTGAAGCCTGCAATGGAAACACTTTTTATTTTTGGAATAAAATGTGGAAATTGTATGCAAATTTCTCCAAGAGAAAAATGAAACAGCCTAAAACTTATCTGAAACGTTCCTGTAGCTGCGCTTCAGCCTTTGAACGTTGCTTTCTATAAATAACCATTCCAAAACACGCAGGTCTATTTTAAAATATGGTTTGTTGTGAAAGACTCCATTATGTTGTATGTCTTACGTTATTAACCAAAATGCCCCCTGATCCCCGGTGCTGAGCTAGCGAGGGTTTTGATTTACCGAAGGTTTGCTTCGGTTTGGTTTGGGGGCTTTATTTAGCTCTGTAGCTGTTGTCTAGGAATGAAATGTGTGGTGTGGTGACGAGGGGCTCCACCTCGGCATGGGGAGACGTCCACTGCCTGAGCAGGCTTTGGCGGCATGAGCAAGCCTGGCAGGAGTTTCTGGAGTTAAATAAGCGGGGGTTAGTGCCCACCTCGGCCTCGAAGGTACCTCCATAGGAAGGTACGAAACGCCCCGTTGTTGCTGACGGACCCTCTCCCCAGGCGGCTGCAGAGGCGACAGTTCGGCCCCGGCTCCCCCCGAGCCGCCCAGGCCGGGCTCCCTGGAGCGGAGCAGGGCCGGCGGCCGCGCTCCCCCGGGCCCGCGGGGCTCCCTCCGGCGCTGCCCGGGCCCCGCGGCCACTGCCGGGCCGTGCGCGGAGCCGCCGCAGCGAGGGGCGGGCGGGCGGGCAGGGCCGCTACGCCACTTTCGTAGCGCTGGAGGAAATGGCTGCGCATTGGGCAGCGCGGGCTGCGGGGCCGCGTGTGCAGGGCGAGCGCGGCGTAGCCGGGTCTGTGAATAGCGCCGGCGGAGCGGCAGGAGGAGGAGGAGGAGGCGCCGCGGCGGTTTGGTACCGAGCGGAGAGGGAGATGCACACGGCACTCGAGTGAGGTAGCTATAAAACCCCATTTGTTTACATGCCCTCCCCCACAGCCGCCCGGCGCCGCGGAGCGGGTGGCGGCCGGCCCGGGCCGCGCCGGGGCGGGGGGGCGGCGGTGCGGGCGAGGAGCCGCGGCGGGGACCGAGCGGCGGCAGCGGACAGCGGCTCGCCCGCGATGCGGGGCGGCGAGAGGGGCGCGCGGTGGCGCGGCCGCCTCATCACGTGGCGGCGGGGCGCGGGGCCGCGGGGTGGGCGCGGGGCCGGGGGGCGGGGGGGCCGCGCCCGCGCTGCCCCCGAGGCGGCGGAACACGAGGCGCCGCCGCGGCCCTGGCGCATCCCCCCACCCCCTTTCTTCCTCTGCTCGGGAGGCGACCATGCGGCAGGTAAATCCTCCCCGCCCCCGCGCCCGGAACGGGGGCCCGGGACGTGGCGGCGGGGCCGCGGCTGCCTGGGCTGCTCGGGCGGAGAGAGAAAGGGGGGCGGCGGAGTCGGGGGGCGGCGGGCCCCCTTGGCCGGGCGGGTTCGAGCCGAGCGGAGCTGCCCGGTGCTCGCTCCCCCGCTTCCCTCTGGCAGCCTTCCTGCCGGGAGTGCGGCTCGGGGCGCGCCCCGGCCCTGCCGAGCTCTCTCGCTCGCTCTCCGTGCGGCCACGTGGAGGCCGCGGGTGCGGGGGAAGGTGCCGGCCCTGCCCGCCCGGCTTGGGCGCTGCGGGGCGGGAGCGGCCTGCGGGATCCGCCAAGGACCCCCGCAGGACTTGGCGGTATTTGGGAGGCAGTACCGGGGCGGTGGATGATGAACAAGCCACGCGATTAAATCTTGCAGGGTTTACGGTTGGGACTTAGCGTTAACAGCTGCGGAAAAATCAGCCGGGCTGTAACCTGAACGTAACCTTAAATAAGGGTAAGGGCGGAAGGGTCAGAGGCTTTGTGGCTGTGCTGTACAGACAGAGAAATGATGAGCGAACAACGTTGATTTTCTGTTCTCAACCGTCTCTGCTGTTTGTGCTGCATCCTTTGGAAATCTATACTTAACGTTGAAACTGCGGAATAAAATTGCTCTTTAAAATCTCTATTTATCTTTGTCGTTTTTGGGCCTCTCTGTAGAAGTATTCATGCCGGCTAACTGTTAAAACTCTGAGCAAGAGTTGCCCGAGTAGAAATACCTGGGGTTTCTAGCACTCCTAACACCGTGTGTCTGTAAGTAGCAATCATGATGTGTTTTTTTTATTAAGGTAGGATCTTGTACCGTAACACCAAGGGAGCCTGTGATAACCTCGAGCCTGACACAGAACTGAGAAATGCACACTGGAAGACCTGGTTAGTTTTCAGACGAGCGGAAGGAGTTGTCATCTAGTTAACAAAAGTAATTCCTGGCATGTTCCAGCGGGTATGTCCTTACATCGCTTTGGGTAGTAGTAACTGACACAATGATATAAAAATAGAAAAGTTCCTTTATTAAAAAGGTATGTGATTTTTCTTAAAATTTGACATGAACAGAGAATGCACTCTGATTTCCTTTGCTGAATAACACACTGCTTCAGATGTGCAGGGAAATAGGAATTTGGTCTGAGGCACACTTTGCAACTCCAAAGTGAGAGACTAATGGTTACTTTACAGGTTAATAGTCTGGCATGGTAATGTAAGACAGTAACTGCAAAAACCTCTATGGTCCCCAAGAACATACTATATACATTATACTTTATATACACTATACCAGCTAAATTCTTGTGCTAGATTAATGGTTAAAGTTGGGTTAGTGGTTGTGTGTAACTGCAGCATTTTTATTTTAAACTGCTTCATAAGTCATACTTCAGAGGAAAGTATGGATCCATGCAGTCTATTTCTAAAGGAGAAGAGAGCCTAGATAGATAGACTGAATTAATTGTGTGTATTTGATGAGATTAATGGTGGCAGTTCCATATGGGCATGACATTATGCCCACGGGTCCACGGGTGGGTGTGGAGGGGTTATACACTGTTACCTATCTGGAATTGGCAATATGATTGGAGATTCTGGCTACTTAAAAAAAGTTCTCCAAAACTATGGGCTTTGTTTCGATTAATATTTGTATAGGTCTTTGTTCTTGCCAGGTTGGTTTACATAAAACCCAGCTATTAAGTTTGCAGCATATATCCACATAAAACATGCAATTACAGCAGAGTTATGGTTTAAAGTTACTCAGGTGTGCTCACAGGCTTTGTCTTAATAGATGTTTTTCCCATTGTAAGAAAATAATTAAATTGGATCATCCAGGTAATTCAGACAAGTCCTAGAAAGTGTACTTGCTGTGAAAAAGCACATGCTGACCATCATTACTTTGACTTGCAAAAGTGAGATAAATATGTACATATGGCAAAATTAATACATCCAACATAGCATAGGTTTTCTTCCTGTTCTTCTCTAAGTAAGTCAAGCAACTGTAATTTACTCTTTCTATTCATAATGCATTTTCTGCAAAGCAATGGCTGATTCAAGTCTGAAAAGATTTTTTAAGTAGTGCCCAGATCACATGGACTTCAAGCTTGTATATAGTCCCAAAGGAAGTATGTTTGGACTTGTTTGCCTTGGCTGTCCAATTTCAATGTTGTTTGATCATGATTGTGCCTATTGTAAAGACTTATTCCTGTCTCTGTCACAGTTTTTACAGAAGTGGAAGTTTGTTTTGAATGTGTGATGGGCACTTGATAAATCAGTGATAAAGTAAATCAATTTGAGAACATTCACAAGAACATTTACATGTTTTCATCGGATGGAATTGCTGATTAAAATTACACTAGCTACTTAAAAGCCAAACTGCGTGAAAGTTTTTCTCTAAGTTACTATTTGGTCCTTTACTGTGGTGAAACTTGGTGGAAGGATGGTGACATCTGTACAAACTGTTGGACAGTAGGAGGGATGGACAGACACAACTGCATGTGTCAGCAAGGAAAATGATACCAGCATGGGCAAATCTCTGTTTTCTTCTCAGTTCAATGAGCAATGATCTTGGAACACTTGGTATTTCATAGCATTTTTTAGGATGTTTTCAGAATTGTCAAATGTATCTTGACTTTTTGTAACACATTTTAAAATGTCAGTGGACTTTCAGAGAAGGAAGGTTTAATGGCAGGTTTGTTCCTTGGGCAGGCATGCTTTTCACAGGTTTGAGCTTTAGGTGCAGGGTGAGTTCTGTGAATACTGAGAATTTATGCCTTTTGGGAGGCAATTTCTATTCTAATGTGAAGAAAATCTATATAACTTCCTGGTTTACTGTGGGAGTCCAACTTAATTTAGATAGCAATTATTTAAAACAATTTTATCATCTGAAAAGTATTATCTTTGGGGGAAGTTATCTTAAATGAAACGAGTAATTTTATCTTGCTGATAAAGGCCTGAAGTAACACTTAATGCAGAAAGAATTAAGACTTCTCTTACATCACACTTTAATTACAGCTGAGATATTACTTGAAATATACCTAATAAGCTCTGGTAAGGAAATGTGTACCAATTAGGCAAAGCTAATAAAACCATTTTTTTTATAATTTTCAAAAACTGATTGAAATGCTGGAAACCATGTCCTGCCACGGTGTAACCTCCTAAAGGAGAGAAAGGTATGTGCTGCGTCAGTACCCCTGTTCATAGTATTTTAGTGCTATTGAATCAGTGCCATTGCTCCAGGCTTTATGGATGTAATAAAAATCTGAGGAGTAAAGAAGTTAAAAAATACTTGTTTGAAGTCACTTTCATTATCTCTTGTTGTGATAGTGCAAAGTCTGTACAGGTTTTAATATCCAGAAAGCTGGAAAGCAGCATAAAATACTTGGAAGATGATGGTTTGCTGGTGTCAGTCTCAAAAGCTACTGAGAAGGGGATGTTGGAATTACTTGTAGGGTGTTGTTCCCATGCTGGGGGACATGATTCATTAGACTGGAAATGTTCTCCTGTCACATTGTGCTGCCTCATCTCTCTTTCCATTTCCTGGCTGCTTTTCCCATTGCGGCAGAGGAGTGACTCAGCTGTTGTCCTTTCTCTCTCAGTGACCCAGGAGCTTCATTCTCATCTGGCTGTCACCTTCTCTGTAGCCTCATGAAGTTTGTCAGAGAAACATCTCCTCTTTTTGTTCTGTGTTGACATCACAAGTCAGTATCAAACAAAGTGGCCTGTCTGTACAAAATGTGGAATATTAACAGAGGACTTAAAACTCTAGAGAATTTCTCTGGACTGTTAGGAGATACAGAAAATTGCATCAGTGTTCAATTTGGTGCTTAAGTTTTGAATAAGTGTGAATAGGTCTGAATAATACCTTAAGTGGTAAAGGCACAGTTCTGAAGTCACTGAGGTAGCTAAACCAATCTAGATTTGGGAGAAAGTCTTTGTAATACTGGAAGTTGATATATAACTGATCATGTCTGAAAGTCATTAATCTGCATCGTGGTTGGTTAGGTAAGATAAAATGCATATGTGAAATAAAATGCTCTTCACATTAAGAATGTACGAAAGAAATTTTATGCAGAATTTGCATGAAATTGTAAATACAATAAACAGAGACTTTGTGCAGTGTTTCTGCACGTAAGTTATAAATGCTTTAGAAATGGTTACCAGTCACAGGTCTTAGTAAGGACCACTATAATCCAACAGGAATTCCAGGCAGGTGTTGTCATACAATTTATATATAAAGATACAGATCTCTAGATTACCTGACTTGCACCACATGCATAAAGAGCTCTTTAGGGTGTTGTTTATTAATGATTTTATAAGTTTTGGTTCATCTGCATATTTGGGTTAATTGTCCAACTGCATCTTAGATTATGAAGTCTGGTCCTTCTTTTTTTCTCTCCAGTCCACCGTTGTTGATGCTTTTGGGCCTGAAACTTGTAATGATTGTCCTTGCTATCAAACCAGAAGAGGAATTGTTTTGTCTACCTACTCTGTGAAGAGAGCTCACTAACACTTAGTATGAAGCTCGAAACTACACCTAGACAGCACAGAATCCAAAAAATATGAAAGCTAAAACTTAAAGCGTCAATATTAACAGGGTCCACTTGCTCCCAGACCATACATTCAGTAAATACATACACAGTAGCTGCAGCAGGATGTGTATACAAAATTTTGCTTTTCATCGTAGTGTGCCCATAACTAGTCATTTTTTTGTTGAGCTGCTGTCTTTGTAGTCCAAATAAGAGACTGAGTTTTTAAAAGTGTGTAGTCTAAACTTATGTGTCTGTGTCTTGCAGAGTGTGATACACCCAGAAGTTCATTTTTGGTGGCTTTAGGCAAAAATTCTTATGCTGGCTTCTGCTAGCTATGTATGTTCAGTAGTAGGGAGAGGAATGTGAGGGGTTAATGCTGACTCATAAAAGGCTAGGTGAAAATGAGATATTTTAATAACAATGCAGCAAGTATAGCAAATTACTATTGTTTCCCTTCTATCAAGCTTTGTGATTCAAATTAATTGCAGTAAACAGTTACATTGAACGATGTAAAATGCTTTCCCAGTCTTTGAAGATGATACTTTGCCTTGTATTTCTTGAGTTCTTAAAACAGGAATAAAGTTGATAGTGGCAAATTGCCACTTATTTGTGGAAAATCCTGAGAGTTTCTATAAATAAAGTAATTTACTGGAATTTTCTCCATTACTGTAGCTTAATTGTTAACAGTAAATCAGCAAAGACAAAGGATTAATTATATCTGGTAAACAAAATATTCTCAATGTGAAACACCTAGAGGAGTACATTGTTCTACACATAAAAGGAATGTATATCAACAATGGGAAAACCCTACATTTTTTTGCTGAATTCTGGCCATATCCTATGAAAAATGTCATACAGGAGTTCCTTGTATTCAATCAAGCATGACTGAATAATAGTGAAATACCAAAATGATGCCTCACTTGCTCTACAATTTTTTATTCTGGACATGCACTTATGGTTTGTTTCAGCTTTACTTCCCTTGACACTAAGCAATGCCAAACCCCTAACATTTCTGCCTCACATGATACCAGTAATACAGTGCTTCCTTGCCCCTCTTGTGTCTCTGATCTTGCACTGAGTAATACTGGATATTAAATAACTCCATTCTCATTATATCACCTTAAACTTGTGTCTCTTCCAAGTTAATGCCTTGCTCAGAAAGGTTTATAGTTCATGGTGAGTGTTGTTTGAAGCCATTTGTATGAGTTTGAATGGTTGCCTCTATCATCACACAAACCTGTAATGAGTAGCCAGGTAGATCTTTCAGAATTATCTTGGTTAAAATAAGTGATGGCTGGAAAATGGCATGGATTCTGATGAGGTCTCACCTGGAATGTGGTGAAAATTACACTAATTGGTTCAGCTGGACATTTTCTTGGTGGATTTGCCTGTGGAAATATGTACAACTATTTTATGTCCTGTCAGACTGGTTAAATGTTACTTCTGAATCTGCCAAGACATCTTCACAAACTCCTTTGTCCCCCACAATTATTGAACAGAGACAAGTTTGGGAGCTCACTGACTCAGGATGTCATTGGTTCCAGTAGCTGTGTGCTGTCTAAGAGTAGAACTTCTCCTGGTTTGTTCTTGACTAAGTTTGCTAAGAAGAATTTGAGCACCTTATAAAAGTCTGTAATGTTGGTTCATGAACTAAATCTCTTATTTAAAAATGCAGATTTGATTCTGTGGTGTATCATCTGCAATCATTCTAGGAATGGCCTTCACAATCGGGCACTAATTTGGCATAGCACATGTAGGAGAAGTATGCTTTAGTTTCATGTTTAAGTGGACTTCCATAATTGACAGCTTTTCTAAATTTATTTTCCTGTTTTTTTCAAGTGAGAGAAGTCATTGACTTAGCAGTAGGCATGCATAATTCCTTTTTGGATTGTAGCAGTGATGGAGAGAGGTTTATTATAATGATATAGGTATTAAACACTCATCAAAGACATGCCTTTGATGCCTTCTGACATACCATGAATACTACAGTGTGTAGTGCAAGGATGAATAGTGGTGTAAGTTGTAAGAACAATAAAAGTACTGCAACTGGTTTTAACACTTTATTAGAAATATTGTTATATTCTGTTTTGAGGAGAAAGTTGGAGAAATTATTCTCAAATGGCTTTCAGTAGGAAACATGTTTTAATGTTATTTGAGTGCATTGTGAGGTGGCCAGTTGTTTTATTTGTGCTCTGTCAGAATATTCTGTTAGACAGCAGATCAACCAGATCAGTTACTGGTGTTCCCACCTAAAGCTGGGTGGCTCTTTTTTTGTGTGGACTGTGGTGTTTGTGCAGCTGCACAGTGAGCCAGATAGGAAAAGTAACCTGTCATGAAAATAATTTTTTTTTTTTCCCTTTTTCTGGGCTGATTCTGATTTTTCAGCACAATCTAGTTGTACAGCTGCTGTGAACAGATCAGCAAACAAATGTGCTGGCATCCAAAAATGATTCTGTGGGAATGGGAACGAGAGTGAAGCAGTGGGGGAGGGCAGCACTGCTGCTTTAAGTGCAGCACCATCTGAAAATATTAGTTGAACTTCAGCCTTGATGCTAACCAAAACAATTTGCTTGCTTTCAGAAGAAAAATGAAATATTAAAATGCAGCTGTAACTGGTCCATCTTTTCAAGTATTTCAATCTTGTAAGCACTGGTTGGTATCTTAATAGGATCTAATTGAATAATATATTCAATACAGAATATTGGCACAAAAGCTAAAACACTGTTATAAATTCTGTGCATTGATAGGTGTTTCATGGACTACATCCAGTTTATATATGAAAGACTGCAAATTAATTATTAGTGAGCAGAACTAGTACTTACCGAACTTCCAAGTATTCTGAAGTTTTTATATTCTTTTGAGTTCTGAGAAGGATCCTGTATTCGGCAATTCCTTACAAATAACTGACCCTTTGAAGAAGGCTGTCCAGTTTTTTATGTTCAGAATAAATGTTCTTTGTGGATACCTGAGCCAGTAGATTGCTACTGTATTAGTTCAAGATCATTTTGTTATGCTTGGGACTTGGCTTTTCAAATACTTCACAGTTGAGATTTTAAGTATTCATGGTGTGTTCAGTTATGCATAAATGCTTTCTGTACTCTTTAAGTCTTATCTGGTATTAACTTAGCAAATAGGGTTTGGATCAATTAGTTAATGGTCTGTTCTTACAAAGTGCCCCTCCTACTGGGCTACAGGTTTTCAAATGAATGAGTTCTACTGAAATCCACAAACCTGTTTCACTGAAATTGAAGAAGGAAGAAAATACAGGAGATGGGTGAGAACTAAAGTTAGAAATGGTTAATTTTAACTTCATTGATCTGTAGCATGCTTTCCTGTTTTCCTTAGCAGAGGCTAATGTCAGCTAATGACTGATTAAAACAGGTTGTTTTTATTTAGTTAAAATGGGTTTATGGCTTTCTTAAAATGTCTTTCAGTGACAACAATATATTAATTTCACGTTTCTTTTTTAAAAAATCGTTTATCTTAAAGATGTGTGCTGGATTAATAATGGCTTTTTATTCTAGTATTTGTTTAAAAAGTTACATTTTAAAAATGTAGAGTAGGTTCATTTGGATTTTCAGATTCTGGCCTTGTTTTTGAACCAAATATTTGTGTGAAGTATTGCACAGTTCAGGGTGGGGGGGAAGCTGCATATATCTCTCCTGCATGTACATTGGAGCCAATACCTGCAATGTAGAAAAGAAGTTCAATTTTAGGAATTGTAAGAAAAACTTACATGTCTTTATGTAGTCAGTAATTCATTTCAAGAAATATTTCTCTTTTTAAGAAATTGGCATTTCTCATAGAGCTGAGAATTTAATAGACATGAATGACAACAAGTGCTGAACTTGTACAGCCTCACAGCAAGAATGCTTTCGTTTGGTAAGAACATTGCTTTGTCCTTATTTTCAGCACCCCTTGTCTCTCTGGGCTCTCTTGCCTTAGCTGCAGCACGTGTTGGGTGTGGAGCTCGTAGCTGCCCATGAAATCATGCTAAGGCACTTTACTCTCTGTGGCATCCAAGCTGAGTAACTTAGAGGAGTCAAAGATGTTTTTCATAGATGAGCAGAACATTCTTCAGAGAAAAACTGGGATAAGAAAGTTGAACAACAAGGGAGTGAAACTGAAATTACTTGGGAAGGAGCGTGGGAAGGGAAGAAATCATTGCATTTGTATTACAAATATTTCAGGTTATTAAAATTGCTGGGAGTAGACAAGAAAAAGGGTTAGGGGGAAGAAAGTTGGGCATTTAAAATATTCTAGTCAGCATTGTACACTGAAAAAATGCTGTATTATGTGGGCTGCAACTGCTGGAATAACAGATGTGGCTTTCATTTGAGTTTGAATTTTCTATGACCACGTTATTTGAATCCAAGTTTGTTGTTTTAAGTGCAGCCTAAGTCTTGAACTAGTTTTCTAGTCTCAGTGAAACAGTTGGTAAACAAAGATGTCCCCACAATCATGTTCATATTCCAGGCTTTAAAGCAGAAAGTGCTATATAAGAACAGTTGAAATAGTAAGCACTGTGGATAAATTTCAGAAATCCAAGGGAAGTGGAATGAAAAAAAGCTTTTAAAAAGAAACAAAACCAAACGCAGCTCTGATCACAGGTGCCTTTGCTTAAGTAGCTGAAACACCTTAGGCAGACAGTGTTTTGCAGAGAGATGTGCTGGGTTTCCCATGCAGAGAAGGCAAATGCTCATGCAGTGCCCAAGGTGCTTTCACACCTGTGTGTGTGTGTATGTTCAATCAGTTCTCCATTTGCTGGGAATGATCTCTTGCACTGCTGTGTGGGGAGGGGATGAGGTGCCTTTCTGAAATGCCCTCTGGTGGGACACGCTTCTGCAAATGTGTACACGTTCTAATTTTGGAGCTTGGCTTGGGGTGGGCTTGTCCCGCTGCCTGAGGTGTCGGGAAGGACTCTGTTCTTGTTGCAGCTCAGGGAAGTGCAGCAGGTGCTGGTGTTTCAGCTGTGCCCTTTATGGGTGCTGCAGTTCATTACTGACCCATGCCTTGGAGTTGTTGTCACTCCCGTCTGCCCGGGATGAGATGTGTATAAGAGACAGTTACTGACCCATGCCTTGGAGTTGTTGTCACTCCCGTCTGCCCGGGATGGCATCCCTGCCCCTCAGGAGTCGAGGAGGGGAGGCAGCAGGGTGAGTGAACAGAATTAGGCAAAGGCTGACAGCAGTAATAGGCAGAATCTTTTTCAACTTTGGTGTAGCCTTGTCCTCAGGCTGCCCTTGCATATTCTCTTGAGGGGATTTGAGAGTCTTAATGTTCCTATAATGAGATCAGCTATATACAATTTTGTGCCACTGAAGTGTATAGAACTTGGACTTCAACTTTCCAGTGTTATACACATATGAGTACTTCCTAACAGGTTAAACTTGACAGCTATTTCCAGTTGCCTAGAGAATAATGAAGCTCATTTTAAAAGAAAGAATTAATTCTTTCTGGTCGTTCTTTTGGAAACTTTTTATTATTGGCACATTTGGTTTTTAAGTATCTGTTCTGTAACAAGATTTGCAATGGAAGGTACAGAATATTTTACAATAGAAGATCAGAAATAGTGTGCTAGGGTTATTACTGTTTTAACTGAAAACAGACAAGTAATTGATGAAACCAGTAACTGGTTTGATACTGCTCTGCTCTTGTTTTTCAGCAATGAATCGCTGTCATAGGTTACAAGCTATTTTAACTACTGGGGCATAGAGAAAAGGTACCATTCAAAGCTAAACTCCACAATTAGGGATGCATGACTAAAGTTTCCAAGTAATGTATTAGTAGTATTGTATGAGACAGTCACATGGAAAAGATCATGAGGTTGTGAAAAGGATTATGAGCATGCTTTGGTCATGAATTTCCTGGTAGAGATATTTCAGTCTGGATCATGCTTGTTTGAATAATTTAACTTTTCTTGTTCTGATTGTATTACCATTATGTGGCAACGGGGGAGAAAAGGTGTCTTATCTACAAAAGTACTATTACTTAATATATATATGTATATTAATATATGAAAATAATATTTCAGTAAGTTGGGGGATGAACTTACACTGAGCTACTTGAAAAAGTTTGATCACAGCCCTGAAATCAGTAACTGGAATGTAGGGGGTTGAACTGGAGATAAACTGTAGTTATTCCAGACTGATGATTGAACAGTTGCTTATAAAAATAAACCACTAATGTACAAGAAGTAGCCATTGACCTATCTGAAATCCATGGAATCAGTTTTGATGCAGATGTCTCCATTTGACAGATAGTCATTGTTCTGGGCTTATATTTTTAAGTGGGACAGCATTGCAAAAGAGAATTTTGGTTTTTTAAAATTTTTTTTAAAGTTTTTGAAGTTCCAATGAAAAATGAATTTTCATATTTTGGATTTGTAGAGGTTAACAGGAGAAAGGTTTTTCCCCAATCTTCTATGTTGACACACTTATTTGCCATAAAAAGTCTTTGGAAGGCAGTTCTTTTCTCTGCCAGCCTGTTACTAGTATTGGAGCTTCCAATAGATTTTGAGTGTGTGTGTTTGCAGTAATGTGGTTACAAGTGTTTAATCACGAAAGAGCAGGCTGGTATTTTGGGAAAGTAATAAGGACTTCAAATGTTTTGTGGTTTGCTGCAGAGCACTCTCCTGGCTGGTTTTACAAAGCACATTTTAGCGAGCAGCTGAGGGGGACTTGGGAAGGACAACCCAGTTTCTCCTGTCTCAATGTGAGTCAGGGGCACTTTAGGATGTGCTGGGCCAGTCAGTCTGTCTGGGACTGTAGGGCCAGCAGCACTCGAGTCACAGTACACATCAGGAACTAAAACCACTGTTAAGAGCTTGAAGCACAGCTGGTCTCTTGCCCGTCCCCTCACATCCTTGAATTTACCGCAGTGTAAAATGGTGAATTGTTTTCAATTCTGAACACAAGATGAGCTTTGGCAGTGTCTCCTCCATAACCTGGTGTTGAATTGTAAGTTTTTTACATGTAAGGCTAAATTAAAATCCACATTGTCTTGATATCATTTCTAAAAATCAGCACTAACTGCTTTCAGTTTGACAGTTGTCAGCATTAACAGTATTTTTTGAGTTGAATAGGCAGGTGTTTTCCATATAACCCTGGTTAAAAATGGATGTCCATGTAGATCATCAACATAAGTGAAAAGAACTAAAAATATGAGCATTTAAGCAATTCATTGAAGTTGGTTAATGACAACTTATTTTTACATTGGTAATGGGCAATTTCAAAATAGGGAATTGTATGTTCATGTAAGTGTATGTTCAGTGGAGGCACTTTAGCAGCAAAAAAGAGAACAAATGGTGTGTGGGTTTTCAGCTGTATTACCTGCCTGTCACCCCTGTGAACAGGAAAATACAGCACTGTTATTTTAAAATAATTTTCATTCTTTCATAGCTTGTGTTTTAGCAAGATTTTCAATATTATAGGTTATCATAAGTATAGATCTTTCTGAAAATATGCACAAAAATATTCTGATACGACTGACTATAAATGTTGTTAATCTTTTTCTTACCATTGCCTCCTGTAAGTATGGTTTGTAAAACCTCATCTCTCAAATACACAGAATCTTTCTTGCTGTTGGATAAGAAAAGTACATTAATATGATTTCTGCAGTAAAAGTACTGCAATTGCTATTTTACTGCCAGTATCTAAAAAGTTGTGTGAGTGATTCAGTTGGCATAAGTACCAAACTGATATGCCAAATAAATTGACATTGGGATTGCTTTTACAGCTAAGTGCTTCCTTTTGTGTTTCTTGTAGGAAACAGAGATGAAGGTACACATGCACACAAAATTTTGCATCATTTGTTTGCTGACATTTATTTTTCATCAGTGCAATCATTGCCATGGAGATGGACATAACAGTGGTCCCAAAAAGGATCGTGTACACGACCATAATGACTATCAGATCTCGAATGAATCATACTTCCAGAATGGAGGAACAGAATCTATGCCCAGTAAATTTTCAACGTTGGAAGCAGAAAATGAACAAAAATACTACATTGAAAAGATTTTTGATCGCTACGGTGAAAATGGAAGATTATCCTTTTTTGGCCTGGAAAAACTGTTAATAAGCCTTGGTTTGGGAGAGGTAAAAGTAGTGCTGATAAATCATGATGACATTGGCCATGATCATGTTTCTCACTTGTATGCTTTGGAAGTACAGGAGGGAAAGCATTTTCATCCTCATAACCATGCTCACAGCCACTCAGATTCAGAAAACCAGACCACAGTTGGTGTGTCTGCAAAGAGAAATCACAGATGTGACGCTGAGAGAGACACGGCGGTGCCCTCGGTGAAGGAGGATGGCAAACACGTTCATAACCAAAGCCGCCGTCACCACCACCACCACCACTCGCGCCCGCACCGGCACGAGCACAACGGCACGCGCCACTCGCGCAACGATTCCGTCGGTCACGGTGACCACGCGGAGCAGAGCCACGAGCCTTCCACAGAGACAAACACCACGCAGGATCAGCCGGAACGGAAACAGCGGAAGCAGAAGAAGAAGCAGAAGAAAATCAGCGAGACGTCGGGCGACACTACGTGGGATTACGCCCCGGAGCACGATCCCGGTGACCAGTACGAGCACAATCGGGTTCACAAACACGACCACGTCCATGACACCTCTCACTTGCACGTGCACCACCACGACCACAGCGGTGAGCGCTCTGCCGGCCACGGGCACCAGGATGGCGGTGTGGGCAGTGCCGCCGGACACCGCCACACCAGCAAGCGAGAGGCCTCGCACAAGCAGATCAGCGTGAGGAAACACGCTCTTCCTGCAACACGTGGTCACAAGGATCATAGCGAAGACGAGCACAAGCATGAAGAGGTGAGTATGAAATGGAGAGCTGGTAAGTTGACTCTCAGTGCTGTCACATCGTAATTGAAGGTGCATACCCACAAGTAACGAGGATCGTGTTTTGGACCATAGTGCAATACAGGTAAGCAGAGTGACAGTGCTAGAGGTCACTGCCACAGTTCTGAGCTGATGAGTTGACATTTCTGTGTGCCCATCACTTATCTTTTCCAGAGACCTATTGTCATGCTTATTTATCTGTATACAGTTGATCCATAAAGCTTTCTGAGATACCCTGCTTACAGGTGAGGTTCTTCCCAATATTCTGGAATAATGCTACCACACACTCCTCATTTGGACTTCTTTCTGAATCTGAGGTCATTAACATTTTTGAAAACTGCACAGACACTCTTTCCTAAAATACCTGCATCTTTTCTGCATACTTCTGATACCTTTGTCCTAAGAGATTTAAGAAGCAATTGCAGGTGTAGCTTCAGTAGCACTGTGCTCAGTGGAAGCTCTTTTATCCTTCAGCATCCATTATTTCTGTCAGCACTATAAATCCCTTCCTCTTACAGTTAACTACAGATGCAGGACCTTGTCATAATTTTAAACTGGAAGGATGGAGAGAATGCTGAGTTCAAGGTTTCAAACTGTGTTAAAAAGAAACTCAAAACACAGAAGGTTGGTAGGTAAACAGAAGTGTTGAAAAACCTATTTTGAATTTACAGTTTTCCACTCTTCACCTGTTGCTTTTTCTTCATTGCTTGTACTGTGTAAAGAATACGGAGACTGCTTTTCATTGACATTTATCAGAAGTTATGTAGGTGTTGGGAGACTCGAGTTGTGGTGCAGATATTTTTACTGTTTCTTTCTTTCATAAACCACTTAGATCAGTTTAAAAAAAGTTTCAGCACTGGTGGAATATTTGGTCCAATGTTTCTGCTTTGTTTGTGTTCTCAGATAATACCCTGCATTTTCCATAAGTGAAAATAGATGCTTTTATATTTGATTTGTTTGTACAATTTGCTTGCAGTGCTTAAACGCCACACAGCTGCTACGGTACTATGGTTTGGAAGCCAGCTCTCTAATATCTCCTGAGCTCTTCGTGTACATGTGCCCTGCTTTGCTCTACCAGATTGAGAGAAGGCTTTGTATTGTACATTATGATGACCTGGAAGATTTTACAAGAAATAAAAATGCATCAATTGAGAATAAAGATAAAACAGGTGCATCAGGTAGGTGTCTTTTTTTCTTAGTGGCACTGAGCTGGTCCATATGTTTGTCTCAAAGTTGGAAAGTTGCAGTGTTACTTTGGCACTAAATTTCTTAATAAATTTGACCTGGACCTATTAATTCAGGAATAGAGAACAACACTTCCATCACAGTTCTTTCACTGGAAAATAAGATTTTAGGTCTTACTATTTTTATGTTTTAGCAGTGATACAGGTCTGCAGAATTGACATGCCAAATTTTTGATGAACTTAAAAAAAGAGAAAGTACTAGAACATTTTAATTCCCATTTCTGACACTTCCCTTTTCTTACTATTTCCCTCTAAGCACATGAGAAGTGTTCCATCAAAGTCCTCTGTTTCCAGTTTTGATTTTTTTTCTGTGTGTGTGTGTGCCTTGAATAAAACTGAATAAACTTCCTCCCATCACCATAGTTTTATGTTAAAATATCTTTACTACAGTTAAAGCAGTTACTTTAAAGGTAGAATCCATTGTTGTAATTTCGTAACTGAAATCACTTTTTAAATATGTTTGCCACAGCTATCTTTCATAAATTATAATGGAACTGTTGATGTTTAGTTGCATTAAAATATAAAAATAAAAAAAATCTTGGTTATAATGTCTGTATTTTGAAAATAAAAGTATTGGTAATGTGAATATGGATTAGGACATAGGTGCATATTAGCATCATTAGAAATAAAGTTTGAAATAACTGCATTCTCATAGATGTTAATAACTGTTGGGAAGAATGCATTGCTGCTAATCTTTCTTAACAATTGCAGAGTCATTAGAAAAATTGACTTATAGATAAATCTCCTCTAGTGACACATCTGCTGTCTTATTAGCTGTTCAGAGATTGCTGTAAAGCAGATACAGTGGGTGTTTTGTACAACAGCAATTGCTTTGTGGTGTGGTCTCAGTGTAGGAAGAGCTGACCCCTGCCTTATTACCAAGAGCATTGCTAGAGCAGCTGTAAGCATTTTCTGCCAATTAAAATGTTGAAACCCTATACAAAACTGTCATGTTGCACTTGCTTTGAACCAGTTTAATTAGGAAGCTTCTACAGATGAGTGCTTCTTTTTAAAAGATTGCACTTTATTTCTCTGTAATGAGAAAGGGAGTTCATTAATAACTCAGCTTTAAGACCTTTAACTTTTTAAGAGACTTAATTTGCAAAATTAGTGAAGCTTATTGTGAACATTTAACATGTTTTATGGCATCTGATACCTTGAGTATAAATAACACCTTTGCCAGTTAGCTGTAAAAATTTGGGTTCTAACTCATTGATTTGGCTTTCAAACAGTAACCTGCAGAATAGGTCAGCTTGATTATATTATGATAAATCATTCTTCATAACAATTTCCTGTATTCTCTTGTATTAATTACAGCAAGATTTCAGTTGATGTACTAATAATTGTTCCTTCTTATGTAAGGAAGTGAACCAAAAAATATCAAATCCTAACTGGAATATGGGGATTGTGGGAGGTGTAGGGCAAATGTCAGTCACAGAGCAACTTAATCTGTAGGTTGTAGGACTGTACTGAAATGAAAGCATGTGCCCACCTGAGCTAATACAAACATTTTTAGATAGAAGTATTCACCAAAATTAGGAGGATGCAGTGACTTTTAAACATGAGCTTTCTGTGGTTTACTTTAGTTTTAGTTGAAGCTTTCAAACAATCTTAACAGGCCAGTGTTGCTTCTGTTCATTGATACCAAGCCTGTGAGGTTTCCATTACCTCTGCTACTGTGGTTTTCTAAAGAAAAATAATTTCATTTACAGCCAAACACTAATGAAGCCATGTTGGGTTTTCTTCCTGTAATTCACAGATAGTTCTGTTACATCTTCTAATGGAGGATTCTCAAGGGCTTCCCCATAGAACTGAGCTTTCACAGTGTACCTGCTGGAAGAGGGGGCTTTGTCATCACTGGGGCCCCTAAACAGCTGAAAAGGAAAGGCACACCCTGCTATGAATGAAGCCAATAGAAGTCACACAAGTAAACAGGGAGTGTTTTGTTTAAAGATGGAGATCACTTAGAGCTGTTGATTAGAAGTGCCTCAGATCAGGCACAAGTTGTAATTCTGCCTGTGCAGATGCCAGTGTTCCCTGGAGCTCGATCCAAGAGAGGCGCAGATTCCATATTCTAATCTCATGTGCCTTATCTTAATCATGATGCCGTGTTTAGGTCCTGTATCATCCATAGGAGTATTCCAACCCCTCAGAGGTGTATCTGCCAAACCTCCTGTGATAGGTGAAACTTTAGCCTTTCCATTTTTCTCCATGTAAGGCAGTTGATCATCTAACCTGGCACTTAACACCGGAGTGTCCAGCTTGGGGGCAGTGTCCTGCCCAGTGGCTGTGTCATTTTTATCTGGGCTGCTTGTGCCTGCGTGCTTGGTTGGGCATTGAGGGACAGCTCCACATATGCTGGATTTTCAGCACAGCCTGTCAGTCCAGGGTACGTGGCTAAAGCGCTCTGGGGATCAGTCAAGGCTGTGGCAGTATTTTAGTCATTGGGGTCCTGCCTCAACTTCAGACCTACTTTTGTATTCCTGTTTTCCAACCCCAGTTCTTCAGTTCCTCATCTGAGTGCACTCTTTGCCTTATCACCAGTTCCCTTTTGCTCTGGTCTCAGTACTCACGTCTGTCAGTGCACGCCTCATACTGTCTAAAGCTTTTTCCAGTCGTCATCTCCCAGTGGATGTGGTCTTGCACCCCTTGCATTTCAGTTGGATTGTTTGCTTTTATGCAATGTTGTGTAATGACAGCCACAGACTTAGTAAGAATAGATATCCCAAAATAAAATTTAAAGCAGCAGATGTTGTGACCTTTGGTGTTGAACCAGATGGAGCCTACAGCAGCCACACTTCAGTTAGCAAAGTCATCTAAATCTGCTCCATAGTGGGTTTGGCACAGAGTTCTTGGGGTGTTTCACCCTGATGTTGACGCTGAGCAGCTACAACATATTTGTTCCTCTTTTCTTCTCCTCTCACCCATACTTTACCCCATTTCCCAAGATGTTTTCTCCTACTTGTGGACCCTCACAGATGCAAGGAAAGTCACATTGTGCTCTGAATGTGGAAGTGTTAGTGATTCTGAGTCAGGAGTTGTAAGTTACATTAAAGTTGGCAAATTGTGGTAGACATTTTTGATTAAAAGCTGAGCTAGGAAAAACCCTGTGGAAGAAAATCAAAGCCTTTGTGCTAAAACTCAAAGAAAATATTTTATTACAGTGAGATGCTGACTGAAAGAGCTCTGTCTCTTTGTTTATAGGATCTGTTTCTTCTGTAATTCCTTCTTTCCCATGTCATGTAGAAATTTTCACATCTTCCCTCATTAACAGGAATATGTTGGGTGTACCACATCCCATTATCACTTCTTCTTCTAATGGCAACAGTAGAGATTCTCAGAAAAAATAAATGTTGCTATTTGGTGGTAGTAAGTTGCTTTCAGCTTTTCGAGCTCTTATGGTAGCATTTGATTTTAGAGTTCCTCTGCCAAAGGTTGAGTCTTCTCATGAATAAGTGTATGTTTCAAAGCACAAGGTGAAATAAATAGTGCCAAACTAAACATGTGACTCCAAATGGGGAGAAATAAAGAATCCAGAAAAATTTTGCATCAGAACCATATAAAAAGCAACTGTTACATACACAATAGTGCTTGTAGAGCCCTAGTAGGTTAAGTAGCAGAGATGGTTTTGTTCCAGTATGGAACTTTTTGCTTTTTGTTTCATGAAGGGCTACAAAGCTAAGCCTGGAACTAACAGGAAGAATTGCTGGGCTCTTTTGAGCTAATTGTCTTCTGATGTCTCAATATATTATACTGTGCTGTGAATAAACCTGTGTATTTTTGGTTTTGCTGTGGACTTCAGTACTGCCTTTATATTTTTCAACAGCTTTTGAATGAACAATCACACATATTAGGTTAAACGAAAGTCATCTTCTTAAGAGATAGTTGAAAGTCATTAATCAGCCTTAAAAAGCTTTCCAGGTGTTGTTCTGATAACCTTTCTGTGTTCATTTCTTCCCACAGCCTGGTTTTGTGGTATCATCTCTATCACCGTCATTAGCCTGCTTTCCTTGCTAGGTGTGATCTTGGTTCCCATCATTAACCAATGGTGCTTCAAATTTCTTCTAACTTTCTTGGTAGCTCTGGCTGTAGGAACAATGAGTGGAGATGCACTGCTCCATCTCTTGCCACATGTAAGTATGGTTTCCTTACCTTTTATTCTTAATTGTAAATAAGTCCAGAATTTTCAAGGAATTGTTTGATAGTGTCAATAAAGAAATGTTCTGACACACCTTTAGATTGACTTGACTGTGAGGGACACCAGCACTGTTGAAGACTTTCTGCTGACAGAAAGGAAGGAAATGTGTTTTTCTAAAAAAAAAAAGGAGGGGAAAAGTAGTTATGTATTCATTGTTGAACTGATGTCACACTATTGTAAAACACTCGTGAGCCCAACAAGAGTATTTTAAAATTAGCAGTATTGCTGTCTCTTGTTTACTGATAGTTGTGTATCAGTCCCACCTAAAAGTGTTTCCTGGGGATTAACCTGCCTGGTTACTAGATTTGAGAGAGAAATTAACCTCTAATGTACTGAATCAAGCAATTGCCCAGGGAAGGTAAGCAGCTTTTTATTTATGATGGTGTACTGTAATTCTTGAAAGGGGAAATGTTTTCTAAACGTTTGTTGCCTCAGTTGTTTAGCACAAAGACTAATATTTACATATTCTTTGTGTAAACGTGTAATTCTAATACACATTTTTGGTCATGGTTTTAGGGTTTTTTTAAGTTCATATTTTAGATCAGAATTTAGGCTGTAATTGACTGTAATAGTTAGAAAGGTCATAAGGCTTGGTTGCTCATGAGAGGGTAAGAATGGTAATTCCTTGTGACATTTCTAAGTGTTAGTCTCATCTCCAGCATCGTGAGGGAAAAGCTGAAGCTACATTATCTACCCCCTCAAAAAAAAAAAAAATTCACAGAGGAATTTTTTTTACTGATTAGGGTAATGAATAGTCTATTGAAAAACTTATGTGGCAAAATATGTTAGTGTGAAGAAAAACCAAGAAACAGTGGGGGTTCATGTTATTTTTTCTGGCCCAGTGCCATTTCAGTGTCCTGGTTGCCCCAGTGGTGTCACTGTTGTCTCTCCTGCCAGTCCCACGGAGGCCACAACCACAGCCACCACCATGGCCAAGGCCACGTGCACGAGCACAGGCGCTCCCACCGGCACGGCCACGCGCACGCCGCGCACGCTGAGGGCTTTCTGGAGGAAAACGACCCCGTGCTCAAAGGGCTCTTGGCACTTGGAGGCATTTATGTTCTCTTCATCATTGAGCATTGTATAAGAATGTACAAACATTACAATAAACAAAAGGTAGGTATTGAAATGGTTTGCTGTTTAAAAATACGTTACCTAAAGCTGTTTTGTGAGCACTGAGGAATTGTGTTTACTCCGTGCTGCTGCTGCTGCTGCTCTGTATTCTGTCTGATGATGTGTGAGGGATCCATTTCCTAAAGAAGTTGCTTTTCTCAACAAGGTAACTTGGGGAAAATGGTGTAGGAACATGATGGAGGAAGCTGCAGCTTTCTGGCCACTACATTTGGAGGCAGATCTAAGTAAAAGAGTTTGCAGCTCTTCCTCTAAACCTCCCTGGCTTTTTTTTCAAAAGCAGGAGAAAGCATTGTAATATATAAGAAAGGTCTGGTCATAGACCCAGCAATTGTCAGACAGTTGACAAGAAATTTAGCAGTATGCTTTTACTTAACAATCCAGTGTAACAGAAGTATCCAGGTTCTCCACAACAGAAAAATGTTAAAATTTTCAGACATCCTGCTTTATGTAAATTGCCAGTCAAATTTTAACTTGTTTCTCAAAAAATGACTGTATTTTTAGTGTTGGGGCATTCTGTATTTATGATAGGGGTATAAAAGGAGAGCAGATACCCTGGGGAGTGTGAGTGTGCATGGAAATTCAGTTTTAGCCTTTGCCTTTGTCATTCAACTTCGGGGAGAAAATTATTTGGGTAAAACTCCAACTTGCTTCTCCCAAAATGACTGTGAAAGCTTTTCAGCTTCTCTGTTTTCATGTTAGACTTGCTGTCTGAGCTGGACATGCAGGCAGCAAAAGATTTTCTGTATTGGAGGAGGCGTTTCTTAGATCTTCTCATAAAAGGACAAAAACTGTTACATCGGGCATGTCTTCCTTGAGATTAATTAAATAATTAAATCTCCTAGGCTGCTTTTGCAAATCTTTGGTGTCTGCTGTATGAGCTATAGAAAAGCTTGCTGCTTTCTTAAAGGGAAATTCAAGGAAGTTATAGGAATGAAAACAAAAAAACAAAGTTGAACAAATTAGAGGAGCTGTTCTTGCTGCATGCTTGCTTTCTTGAACAAGTCTAATAGCTGCACAGAAGTATTCCTGGGCTGTGAGAGCAATCCTTGTCAGAATATCCCCTCTTACTAAAGTGAAATATATCTCTGTGTATGTGTTTGGGAGTGAGATTCCATGGTAAGTAGCTATCCCACTGGGATAGGGATTGTTGCTGAGCTTTATAAAGATCAATATTCTGAAGTAACATATCTCTGTCATACATGATAAGAGAGAAGAGATTTAGAAGAGATTTTTGGACAGCATTTCAGTTCCTGTTATTTCCATCAGTGTCCTTTTATAAACCAGAAGTTACCTCTTTTCTGTTGCAGAGTAAGCAGAAATGGTGCAAAAAAAACCAGACTGAAGAATCACCAATTGGAAGGAAACTTTCTGATCACAAATTAAATAACAGACCAGACGCTGACTGGCTTCAGCTGAAACCCCTTGCAGGTAGGCAATTGCTGTCAGAATTGTCTCTGACTGGGAGATCCAGAGTAGGAGCAGTTTACTGGGGCACGGTGTGTAGCATGTAACCTCTTGTACAGGTTTGCTGCTATTATGCAAATCATTGTTAATAAAACTTAATAGGCTTTCCCTATTAAATCTTACTTTTATTTTGTTTTCCTTAGATCTGAGGGCACTCTGAACATTTCCTAATATGCCATAGAGATGGTTCTCAGACTTCTGAAGCAGTTGTGTTTTGGGTGGCTGTGGGTCTTCAGGAGTTTGTTTATTTGTTTGTTTGTTTGTTTTCAGGGTGTGTTTTGGTTAAGCTGACTAGTTTAGCCCTGGCAAAAATTAGATCAAAAATGAACACCCACACAATGAATGGGGTTATCTGTTCCACTTTGAAGATTCCAGCATCTGACCAGTTACAGATAAACAAAATCTGTTTCTTTCCATAAATACAACCAAGTATCCTGAATATTCCTCAAGTATCCCAAACAACTTTTACACGACAGCCTGTGAATCCTCATGCTGTGTGTACCCAGAAGAAATGGTCTATCCCCCTTCTCACAGGGGGAGAGAAGGGCAAGGGCTTTGCTTCATAACCTTCCAGTTCTGTTGCCTGCGTGGCTGCAGAATTAATTTGTTGATGAAAAACCTATACAAATTAGTATTTGTACAAATTAGGTTTATTTCATTTTTTTTGTAGAAGGGGGTGTTAGGGCTGCAGCCTTCTCCACTCAAACAGTCTCAGATGGGATTTGGGGCACTGACATAGATCATGGCAAGTCTTTCAGCAGTGCAGGGGTTGGAACATACATTTGAAGTGTCCACATGACAGTGAAGGCTGAGCTGTGACCTGTATGGGCATGTGCAGGCAGAGCCAGATAGGGTTCCTGAGCCATTCAGATCCCATCTGCAGCTCTAAGACATTATCATCATTCTGGCAACTCTTCTTTGCCAGTCTTGAACCATAAACTTTGTCAGTAGCAAAATTACAGGCTCGAGCGTAGGCTGGGTTAAAACTGGCTTTGAGTGCTGTGGATGCAGTGCTGCTGCCTTGTGGTGGAGACTTTTATATGTTGTACATGCAAATTTGTGACAGAATCTCTCAGTGACAGACTTAGTTTTTGGATTGAATGCTGACAAGAATGTTACTAGACTGGGATATGTTACAATACTTGTTTTGCTTTCCCAGAGCAGTTAACCTTAGTTCAGGGGTGCAGTGGTTGCTGCTTAAACAGGAATTTACTCAGTGTCTCTGCCAACTGGTTCGATGCAGGAGCAGACGACTCAGTTTTGTCTGAAGATCGACTGAATGAAACTGAACTCACTGACTTGGATGGGCAGCTGGAGCCCCCTGCCAAAAACTACCTGTCTGTAGAAGAGGAGAACAACCTGCACCACTCTCACAACGACGTCTCCCACGCCGCCCAAGAGCACGAGCTGCACGATTCCGAGTATGACAGCCATGGCGAAGATAAAATGATAGCTAGAAAACACAGTCACCACTGGCATCACAAACATTCCCATCATTCCCATGGCCACTGTCATTCTGGAAAAGACCTGAAAGATACTGGGATAGCTAATATTGCTTGGATGGTAATTATGGGAGATGGCATTCACAACTTTAGTGATGGCTTAGCAATCGGTAAGCAAAAGCACTGAGTATTTCTCAACAGTTTCTCCTTACCTTTAGTAACTCTGCTAGTATTTGACTTATCAGTGATCACAGGTAAGGCTTCCAGTTAGCACCTGTGGTTACTGCCATTGTTCAGTCTCCTGCAGAGCAGATATTAAAAGGCTGCCAATTGTATGTTTCCCTTTTATTAATATTTGTGATATTTCCACTAAAATTATTGTATCAGTAGCAGTGACAGTCACAATCTCTGCCAAGGAGAGATTGGTGCAGACAAACCTTGGGATTTATGGAGCACAGTAACCTGTTTCTTGTTTGGGTCTCAGTTGCCTTAGAATTATAAATAAATGTCTTTCAGTCTTATTTAGTGTGATATTTACTAACAATAATAGTAATACTATTTTTATTATTGTTAATAATACATAGAATTACACAGTACTTGCAAATAAAAATATACTGTGAGTCAGGTTACAGAAATAATATTTTAATGTAGGATAATGTAATTTTTGTTTAAGCAAAGTAGTATTTTGGCTCATGGTCAGTATAGATTTATTTCTACTAAGTACAGAAGAAATTGAAGTACCAAACAGATTTTATTAGATTTATTAAATCAACTTGGAGTCACACAATGCTCTAAATGTGATTTGAATTGTAAAGTGTATTAATTTGGATATACAAATCAGTATGATGGTGAGAGGACTGAAGTGTATGCTTTTGATTTTTGCTAAGGTAGCTGCTTGAGAGTAAGGGCACTCAGGGTTCTGAACTAATGGCAGAAGGGACACACCCATTTTGAAGGATGGGGGATAAGCATTTGCTGGGGTCACTAATTGACAGTGCAATCTGCTGCAGTTTCTCCATTTTTTTATGACAACTTCTAAAGAAACCCAAACTCTTTAAAAATTAACTTGTTGCTTCATTTTCACATTAAACAGGTAAGACATTTAGACAATGGCTTCTAAGGCCAAAAACAATTTCCACGCCTTCTGTTGAGAACTTCACAGTATTGAAACTCCATTTCTAAATGTTCCTGGGTCAAGCCCAAACAGCTGAATTTGTGGTAAAATGTAGATTTTAGAAAAGCATGCTCATCTTTTTAATATATCAAGCTATGAGGAATCCAGAGGAAAGTTAAATTTCCCCTCTCTTCAGATTGTGTCTTCTCTTTCTGCTTTATGCTGCCTGTTTTGACTGCTTACTGCAGGCTCTTTTTGTGCTTTTCTCTGCTACAGTACAGAAATTTAATACCAGTTTTCTCATCTCAGAATTATTTAAGGTATGAA
The DNA here is from genome assembly GCF_001522545.3 of Parus major. Taxonomy (NCBI): domain Eukaryota; kingdom Metazoa; phylum Chordata; class Aves; order Passeriformes; family Paridae; genus Parus; species Parus major. The sequence continues at coordinate 9,299,779 of NC_031776.1, forward strand.
CTTAAAGTTGATTGAATTCAATTAGCTTATGCAAAAGTACTGAAATGTATTTTTGGCAATGTTTTTATCCTTATTATTTTCCAGGTCTGGCCTACTAATATTGCTGATATGTACTCTAAAAATAAGTAGAAAGGAGTTAGAGAGGTTATGGGTTAAATATTAGTTTGGATTTCCAAGTTGGAAAGGAGAGAGCCAGACTCTTAATCATGTGCATTCCTAGCTGCCCTCATGTAATTCAAAGTTCCTAAAAGTGTAAAAGTGGTGCTGTTTATTAGCTGGTTGCCTTTGTGTCTCATTTTTGGCCCAGCTGTGTTGTCCTCTCCAGAGTTTGTCTTTCAGATAAATGAGTAATAAAGCCTGCAGTGGTAATGCACATCCAGGGTGCTTCCAGTATTTCCCATTTATGTGCAGACAGGACACAGACATACTGAAAAAAATCAGTGTGCATTCTAACAGAAGGGTGTCAGCTCTGCAAAGTCAATTGATTTTCTGACCTGAAAATAGTGAAATAACATTTTAATTTTTTTTTTTTTTTTTTTTTTTTCTAGGAGCAGCTTTTAGTGCTGGACTGACAGGGGGAATTAGTACATCTATAGCAGTATTTTGTCACGAGCTTCCCCATGAATTAGGTAACTAAGTGTAGAAACTCTGTGCTCCATCTGGTCAAAATACTTATCTAAAAGCTGTTGTGATCCTGTGATAAGCACAATGCAGTGCAGAAGTTGCAGAGGTGACCAGAACTTCAGAGGGTGAGGGAGAAATACTGCTACAGGATTATATTGGTAGTGTCTAGTTGCAGCACTTCTGTGAAGCTTTTTGATCATGTTTTAAAAATGTTCTTAGGAGCATACATTTTACACAGCTCTGCATTTTAGAGCATTTCACACTACTCTGTGTGGCATTGTTGTACACAGACTTAAGTCACATAAGTAAACACAGGTTTACATAAGTAAAATTCCATGTGGGGATCTTCAGAAGAGGCTTTGTTCCAATTGTGGCCAAGTTCAGCAGGTGTAGCCATTTAGGGTAAAGGCTGCAGGCACTGTTGCCAATGCCATCGATTCTTCCCCCTAATTAAAGCATTTCTTCTGGAGGTAGCTAACCATGATGAAACCTGTTTCCATATTGCATGAAAATTAACTGGACCCTGAGAGTTTAAAAAGAACAGACAGAGAGAGGAGGAATCTTCTGTTGAGGGAAAGCATTTTATATAGGCAGCTCCTGAGCTTATAGGTAAATCATGGGCACAGGTGGGAAATAATAGAGCAGATGTTTGTGGTTTGACACATGTGCTATACAGTTATTAGTGAGGTGAAGCTGCTGCAGTACATAAAGGATTGCAGTGTATACAGGGCTTAGAACTTGACAGCATAGCATGATGAAATTAACCTTGTATAAGGGGTGAGTAGTTTATACCTATTTTTTTATTTTTTAAAAATTTTCATGTTTTGATTCTAATTTTTGATTCTAGATTAGGCAAATAATTTCAAGCATGTATTACATAAGAATATTACATTAATTGCCCTTACATCTGTACACCATCTTACACTTCTCACGATCACAAGAATTCAGTTTCAATGGAGTAACACTGTTAGAGCTGATTACAAGACTGAAGTCTAGATTTTTGTAGAATATCTACTTTTAGCACCTAATTTAGCAGAGCTGTCCTGAACTCAGAATAAAACACATTAACCTGGCATGTCTTCAACCAGAAAACCGATTCAGCGTGGATGGGAGTTCTTTGTGAATGTACCTCTTCCTAGTGCTCAAATTCAAATTCATTGTCACCTTCTGTGGGGACAGATGCCTCATTATTATCTTCCTGGATTTGCATAATGAGATGTGTATAGCTAAGAGGAATTTTCACAGGTATTGATCCAAACTAAGCCTCTGGTTTTATGTGCCATGAAGAACCTCTGAAATAAAGGTGTGTGTGCCACAAAGGCATATTCTCTGTGGGAAGAGCAGCCCTGGACTCTTCCATTCACCCTTCACAGTTAATCACTGCTACCTTTCTGACAGTCAGCACGATGAACAGGCACCTTTAAATCATATTTTAATCAAGGGATCTCTGTGCATAAGTACAGTTCTTGCTGTGGCTCGCTCTGCCTCCGGGCCCCTGCAGCAGCACTCTTTGCCGAGGTGGGTTTCTCTGGTTGCTGGAGCAGCGCTGATGCCGAGCCCTGTTGTCCCCCCCAGGTGACTTTGCAGTGCTGCTGAAGGCAGGGATGACGGTGAAGCAGGCCATCGTGTACAACCTGCTGTCAGCCATGATGGCCTACATTGGCATGCTCATCGGCACGGCCGTGGGGCAGTACGCCAACAACATCACCCTCTGGATCTTCGCCGTCACCGCCGGCATGTTCCTCTACGTGGCCCTGGTCGACATGGTACGGCTGGCTGGGGCTTTGGGGTCTGCTGGGAGGGAAACCTGGCACTTCTCTGGGTGCTGCACTTCAGTCTGGTGTTCAGGTTTATTCTTCACTGAGATTTCATCGTCATATATTCAGTTCTGGAAAGTTTAGTCTAAACTTTTACTATGAGCAGCTGGTAATCCAGAGCTGTTGTGGTGAGTAGCTTTTGAAAAAAGTACCTGGTGTAAAAATGCTGCTGCTTCAAGAGCTCACAGGTGTGTTATCCTTAGTGTATGTACTCTATGGATCAGACACTTCAGGCAGCAGTACTGCTGTGTACATGTTCCCAACCCATATTCAGTCCTGATTTCTCTCCTTTAAGCTTCTTCAGAGCCTCATTTAAATAAGGTCATTTTCTCACTTCTTGTCTTTCCTGGCCCAAAGGTGATGAGATTATTTTTAACTTCTGGGGTTCTTTGTAATTCTCTCCACTTCATTACAGAGACTTTAATTTGTAAATACACTGTTGTTATAAAGTCACTCTAATCTATTAATAGGTGAATAAGTCCTTTTCAGGGCCTGCTGAATTGTTAAATAGAGTGTCTGACTTAAGATAAGGTTCAGGTGGGACTATTGTCTGATTATCTCAGGCCTAAGGAGAAGTAAACAAAGCTGGAGAGAAGGGAGCTCTGCAGCTCTGCTGAGAATGAGCTCTGGCTGGTCCCAGCAGGGGCCAGCCTCCAGACAGGAGCACCAGGCAGGACTCAAAGGAAGAGAGAGACTGGGATGGGACTAATTAGCATTGGAAGTGAGGGAGTCATTTAACCAGCAGAGTAAGAGAACTGCATAGCCAGTGAGCATCGAGCCTTTGTCTGCTGAAATGTGTAAATGGTGAGAACTTTGGAGTGACTTCAGGACTCCCACCCTGGGGAAGCCAGGGTGAAGAGGACCAGGGGGACACAGCTGGATCCACGGGTGGTGACTATCTTCTGCTTCATCTTTGTCTCACACTCCTTCTTTCTCCTCTCCCTCCTCTCTCTTTCGTTTTTCTTTCTTTCGCTGCCTCATGTTTGCTGTTAAATAAAATCCTGACTCTTGACTTTAGCATACGGTCTCACATCTTAATTCAGGCAGAAGCATCTCTCAGTAACCAGATCTTAACATTTACCTCCTGCTTGCTTGAATTAATTTCCCTTGTAAATATTTTACTTCAGTTCTATGTGGATGGCTTTGTAAAACACAGAACTTACTTTTGCATTTCCAAGAGCACTACAATTAGTTGATTTTGACAGTACTCTGACTTTTCCTCATAGGTGGCCAATATAGATCATGTCCAGGACTTTCATAAGTTTTTACATCTGCACATAAAATTTCTCTTGAATTGTTTGTAGCTATCATTCCCATATTCTAAAGGGATGTGTATGTGAATATGTGTTAGCTTCTCACATGACAAATGAATGCCTAAGTTAATCAAAGTCATACATTTATTTCAGCATGACTTGAATTCTTTTAAAATTAGCAGAACTCGAAGAATATTGGGCTGTACCCTGTCTTGAGGAACTTAATGCTCACTTACATGGATGATTGGGTGAAAGTTCAAGGAAAGGCATTTTTAGTTTGTTTCGTAAATACATCATGTGATCATGTTTTTATTGAATGTAGTTGTTCAGTAGAGTTTAAGCTGTCTCTTATTATATTGGTTTTATATCTGAACCCTGGTGTGTTTATCCTTGACAATACCAAGTTGTAAACTTGTCCATGTATAAATGGAGTAGATGTGAAATAACTTCCTTAATTGTTTTGTATCTTTTAGCTTCCAGAAATGCTTCATGGAGATGGAGATAATGAAGAGCATGGTTATTGTCCTGTGGGGCAGTTTATTCTTCAGAACCTAGGCCTGCTTCTTGGATTTGCCATCATGCTGGTGATTGCCCTCTATGAAGACAAAATTGTGCTTGACATCCAGTTTTGACCTGATGCTGGTAATCACTGTGGTTCCAATCTGTTGCTGTCTGGCTTTGAGTCTGCACTGTGTGGCTGTGTGCACACTGCTCAGAGGACACGTGGTGCTTGCACTGCTTACACAAGGACAGGAGATTCCTTTCTGCCTAGAGTAGCTTCTGCTTTTCTATAATCCCATCAGATGACCCAACACAACTCCTAAACTCGAGTAAGCGACGTTTAGGAAACCCTAAATCTGAGAAATAAGGGCCAAGGTGCTGTATAGAGAGCACTGATTGCTTAAGGAAGAAAAAATACGGGGAAATATCTTTTCATATGGGAAGATACCATTCTATTAGTGCACTTGGACAGAACCCAGAAGATGTTACAGCTGAAACTCACACCTGTGCAAGGAACCCAGGGAAACTTCTAGTGCCACATGAGTCTCGAGTAGCGCATAGCTGTCTCTTATGTATATGCATATATATTATGTATAGATCTATATAGATATAGGCAGAGGTGCACACATATACATGTGTGTGTGCTCCTCTGTATATATATATATTTATCCTGTGCTGATTTTTCTGCATAGTGGTGACTTGAAGTATTCAATCTTACAGCAGGACATGACTGGAAACCACTGTGCTGGCTTAAATTTTTAAAAAGAAACCCCAAGCCTAAACACTGTTTAAATTCTTCCAAGCTGTGTTAAGCTGCACTCCATCATTGCCAAGCTCCTGTGTAAGAAGGCAGGCTGTTGCCATGTACTCTGCAAAATGTAACTTCTGTCAAGGGTCAGATTGATGTTTTTCCCCAGCTGAGATTTATTTGATGTTTGTTCCTTGATATTAGTAGGAAAACGCCAAATGCAGTAGAATTAGTGTTAGCTTGGGGAAAGTCCCTGTCCTTGGAGTTATTGAGCTGTTTCTGGTTCTTTCTTACAGACGCTAAACATGTATTGTGTGCCACTTGCAGCATAAACTACTGAAGAATTGTGGCTGTGAATTTGTGCAAACACTTTTAACAAGAGAATCCATGTGGGAATTTCTCCATTTTTTTAAATGATTATTTTGGACTGTTTTCTTCTCTTCATGTTAAACCAAGGTGCAAGATGCTAGTTCCTGAAGCTGGACACAAGGGTTAAATTATGATCTGTGTATGTTGTACTGGTAGGGTATTTACGATACTGTAACAGCGCATCAAATCTGTTCCTACAATGCCTTGATATCAGACATTGTGACACCAGCCATTTCTGGCAGTAAAGAATATGTAAGAAGATTTCTACTTCCAGTATAAAGGAGTTCATTTCTATGATATTTTTTTACAATTTTGGTATTTAAATTAGATTATTAAAAAGCAGATGTGGTAGAACCATGGTATGTGTCATTTAGAAGAATAGACTGAAAATTTGGGCCTTAACTTGCTGGGACCAGCTGTCCTAGATCAGATTGTGCTGACAGGCATATATTGCCAGACATGAGTTAGTTCTTCTTGTACCCATCTCCTTAAAAAAAATAAATTGTGAGTTTGTGGGGAGTGCAAGTTGATTCTGTAGTACCGGTCCTAAGCATGGTAGTAGCCTTTTTTTAAAACATCCAGTTTGTCTCTCCTCTGTGTATGCCAGGTAAAAGCTGTACTTTGACTATGTGCCGTAAGTTCTAAAGTCCCGGTCTGCTTGGTGCCAGTGTAGCTGCTAAAAACACTAATCCTAACGCCTTTAATGAGAGCCAGTGGGTATCTGCATTCCATTTCAAGTTCCTGTGTTTCCTGTGGCCCTTTACTTCAGAAGCTTCGTTGGTCAGTTTAGCTTTTACTGAGAGCAGCTCATGTATTTTAAAGGTATCAGTTGGTTGCCAGTATTTCTTCCTAATGCAGTATCAGGAAACAGTATTAAGGGTCCATTTCAAAGAAGGGTGCAGTTTCTTCAGTGAAGAAGCCAAAAGCCCAGAGTTCAGGCACAGAGCCATTCGATGTTCTGAACTCAGGTTTTCTTTTTTCCTCTTTAAACATGTTTGCTGTAGAACCCTAATTAGCAAACACAATGTTGTTAGCTTCAGATTGCTTAATTTCTGCAGCGTAAAACTCCTGGGTGATGTTTTTACATAGTACCCATGTTAGGTCAATGAGACAAAACTTCCTGGATACCTTCTGAGGATCTGAGTTTAAACAATCTGTTTCTTTTGTATTAAGTCAGTTGGTTTAAGTTTTTTCTTTTTTTTTAATTCTGAACTATAAGGGGGTCATTATGCAGCTGAACTGATGTTTTGTCAAATAATTTTTAAGGTTTATTTCTCTTCATTCTCTTCAAATGAAGATTTCTTTATTTCCAGTACTATATTTACTGTTGTATTAGTTGGAATGTGGTTATAGCACAATACACTGCCTCTGTAGGAAAATAGTTAACTTCCTTCCAAGACCATCTTCAGACAAGGGAAAAACATGGTCGTTGAAGGTAGGTACTATATTTTTCATGGAATATAGATTGTTTACTTTTATTTTCTAGTATTTATTGCAAATATAACAGAGCAGTGTAGCAGCTGTGACTTCTCTATGTTTCCACCAGTATTGAATTCCAGATGATTCTAATGTACACTTTTGAGTCATGTTACAGACAATCTGAATTCCACTACATTTCTACTTGGCTTCAACATTCCATTTTGCTTGAATCCAGAGTCTCATTTAACTTGTATTCGTTGGAGGGCGTAAATGTTACTTGTATATTACAATGCTGTCACTGTGTGACATCCCATGTGAACTCTGATGTAAATCACATTGCACTCAATCCGCTGTGATTATGCTTAGAAAATGTTGTAGTTGCTAGATGCAGTGTGATTATTTTTTTCTTTTTTTATTTTTTTCTTTCCTCTCCCCATTAACAGTTGAGTCTATGGTTTAAAATGTGATAATGGTCCAATAAGATAACTTGCTGAGCTATTGTTTTTTTTTTTGTTATAACTAAATCATTTTTTAAAAATTTTATAAAGCTGGAAATTATCAAATGCTGTTTTGTTCATTGTCAACAGTGTTGTGTTCATTTTATGTATGTTCCTTATACATAAGGAGCCTTCAAAAAATAAAAAAAAATTATTCAAGGAGCAGATATTTTTGTTGAGTTCTTTAAGGGTTGATTAATTTTGTGTTTCAGTATTCCTTTTAGTTCAGCAGACATCAAGCTCTTAAAAAAAATTCTGACAGGGTTGTTTAACAATTGAAAACCAACATAAATGCTCTGTCCAACTGAAGATGTTACAAACTTCTAGGTTGTCAGGTAGGAACAACACTGAAGACAAGAATAGTGGATTGGGTGATTCCATGGAAAGTTACTGTGATCTTCTGCCTGATCCTGTAGTCATTGGACTGCTCAGGGAAAGGGTTCATAGCCTCTTCTGGAGAGAGCTGCCCACCCTAGGAAATTCTCATTCCTCTGCTTCAGAAACATGATCTGCCCAGAGCACTTCTGAGTTTTACTAACTGTAAAACCATCCTCACTATTCTTTTTTCACATTGGTGGCATTGCTGCATGTGCTTTCTCTAAAGCAGCAGAATCCCCTCTATTACTGCAGTAAAAGTTACTAGCTTAGACCTAACAAAATCCAGTTGCCTACAGATGTCTTTTTTTCTTTCTCCTGAACCATGGTAACACCAGACTGTACCTGGCTTACAAACTGGACTAGAACTGGCCAGGGAGTTGAAAATTGTTAAAAGCTGGAGGAAGTGGGAGATACATAAACTGACTACAGTCACAAAACATTTCGTTCAAGAAGACAGAAAAAATACAAACCCAGAAGAAAGCCTTGAAATACTCTTAAGTGGAAAAGTAATTTCACCAGAGTGGAGGTACAACTCCATTGAAGTACAGTAAAAACTCAGGAGGGAATGTGAACATACAAACATGGATATCCAGTAGAAGGTTAGGGTAAGGTGGTGTGTCGCTTTGTGTAAGAATGCTGTCAAATAGCAGTTGTGTTCCTGACTGATCCTTGGTACTAACAGCATTTTCAGTCATGCCAAAGACCTCTGGGAAAGGATTCTGTGCAAGTGTCTTTGTATATTCAGAACAGCTTTGGTATGGAGAAAGGGTGGGGGAAAAATAATACCTCTAGACTGGAAAGAAGATGCAGAAGCAGCCAAGTAGCTCACAAGAGGCCACAAGCTGTACTTCAAAACCACTACAGGCTTTCCTAGAGTGATGAATAAAGTGTGTGAACTAAGATATAAATTTCTGAAAAAATCTGGGAGCTGACAAAAATTCTGTTAAAATTAGATACCAAGTGCAAGGGGCTGTGGCCCCCCACCAAGCCCACTGCCTGCCAAGTGCCTGAAGGTGTTTTGCTGTGACTGATACAACTCCTGTGTGATAAATTAAGCTGATTATTGTGGCCTTTCTGCCTCCAGAAGATATAATAGATAATTTCTCGTATGCCTATTTTAAAATGCCTTTAACTTCACTAGGTTGTGTTTCTCACTTGCTGTCCCCCGAGTGCTGACTCACACAGAGCAGAGTCAATTTAATGACAGTAATTGGGTGGTGTTTACATAATGTCCCTTTCTCAGAAGTCACTGAAACAAGGCCTGATAGAAGCTGAGATTAAGCCACCAAAGCAAACAGTGACTGAGTAAACACTGAGACACATCAGTTTCAGTAAAGATACATCTATTAAAAAAAAAATAAAAATAGCTCTAGGTAGTTCTGTTGTTCTGAAATACTTACATCTCCCTGAGGAGAGGCAAAATAAACATCACTTGGATCAAGTATATAATTGACATTTGTAACTATTTCCGAGGAAAATAACATCTTCAGAACACTTTCAGAGCCAATCCCAGTTCTCAGTGCCTCTGGCACCATAACTGCATTCCCCAGTGGCAGTGAGGAGCATCAGCTGGCAGTTCCTGCAGGAAAACAAGACAGTGATCTGAGCAGCAGCCCAGCACTTCCCTGGGCAGCCCTATCAGTATCACTGTAATTCACTTGGAAGGCAGCCAGAATTCTCACTGGAAAGTTTAAAAGCTGTTAATTACTTCTGCTAGTTCATGCTTGAACCATTTCATCTCCAGCCCTTCAAATACTTATTAATAATCATCCCACAAGTCAGCCAGCCATTGCTGCTTTTGAAGAATAATAGCCCCAAAAATTTCCATAGTACTGCAGCTGAAACTCCCTGGATACAAGTTTATGGAAAACTTTTTACCAAATTATCTCTTACTTGTTTGGCATCTTTCTAAAATAAAAGTATGCTATCACAAGGCCATAGCTGTCCTCATCATTTTTTTTATTTCTTTATATTTTTAGAAAATAAAGCTTGCTTAAATTCTTGTGGTTGGGAGAAGCTGGACTCCTCTGAGGTGCATAAGAAGAAAAAAATGAGTGATAGCAGAAAATTATTTGCAGGAAGGCAAGAATGGGTGATGTACTGAGAACTGGAATGAAGCAAAACAGTCCAAAAAAGTACCAAGAAATGTTTGCTACATCCAAATCATTATCCTTTAGGACAAAAACTGGTTCACTCCCTGCCAGGAACTGTATTTGTTATTTGTTCAGAACCTTTAGTCATGTAGTAGGAAGACATCCCCCTCACAGGCCCCCCCACTCTCTTTCACGAAAGAAACACCTCCATGGAGTTGCTTGAATCTCTTGCCTGTCAATAAATCATGTTGTTGTTTGAATTTGCACATTAACCACATTAATAACCAAAATCACTCCAGGCTGACAGTGATAGTAGCACCCCTGTTCCTGCCCATCCATAACTTGAACAGACTTTGGCCTTGCTGGGCTGCTTAGGAAGCTGGAACAAGAAAAATAGTAAAAAACAGTAGTGCTGGCAAACTCCTGAGAGGCTTCTGTGGGAAACAGCTCCTCAGCTGGATCCCGGCTGGATGCACCCTGCAGCAGCCCAGGGGCTGGCCTTGTCCCTGGCACTGAGCAAATCCCAGGCAGCCCTCAGGGGTGGCAGTAGGATGCTTTACACCCTGCAGGAACAGCTCAGAGCTGAGCCTCTCAGCCCAGCTTCCACCTGCTAGCTTTGTGAGTCAGGGGAAACCTTCTCTTGACAAACCAAGGCCTTCAGCAGGAGGTCTTCAAATGGTCATGAGCATCAGCTCCAAACAGTCCCTTAAAACCTCAAAGCAATTTTATTTTTTAAAGTTATTTGTGAACATCTAATTAATATACATTACATACAACTCTATGTATGAGACCATGCACATATACATTTAACACCTCTGTATTATAAAATATTGTTCATACAATCCAAGTTCTATTTCTGGCCTTTACACAAAGACATCAGGTAGAAATGTTTGATTTGGTTTTTAACCGAGACCTTTTGGCTAAATATATAAACTCATTTAGATAATCTACATTAATTATAGAAAAATAATGTAAAATGTGATTGCAAACACACATCAAATTATTAAAACAGGATGTTTTCTCAGTCTTACCTTTTTTTTGAAAAAAAAAAAACCTGAAAAAGAGCTGTATTATTAATGCCATAGCAACAAGTTTCAATTGATGAAATATGAGACAAGCAATAAAATAAAAAATCCATTTACTCCACTATTGGCAGTAATTGAAATTACTTTCCTTGCAGTGGAAGACAACTATTTCATTTCTGAGGCTTTCTCCCCCCAGATCATAGATACACATTCATCAAAGTCTGCTTTAACTGATTTACAAAGTTGCAATGTTACTCACAGGTTTTCTGCACTTACTGTAAAATTCAGGATCAGATAGTGGATATCAGATATTTAATATACTGTATAGTTTAAAATACAGTTTTCTTTCATGTCATGCCACCTCTTACGTATTTTCCAGTGAAAATCTCCAACCACCAATCCATTTAATCTGGACCTATGAAATTCTGACAGTTTCAGAACACTTCTGCAAACAGTATTCTCCTGAAGGATGTAGACAACCTACTATAAAATGCAGGATACATTTGCAGCTTGGTGGCTGGAGACTTGAAATGGAACTGTCATTCTCTACAGCACAGAATTCTGACAGAATTACAGGCAGGAAATGCAGGAAATACAGCTTAGAATGTGCTATTACATGTATAATCTTACTTTCCAGTATTCTAGCAGTACTTTTCTACATTAGAACTGATTTGGGCTGTTGGGAATTTTTTGTTTGTTTGTTTTATGTGCCATAAATACAGTCAAAGGAAAAAAACAAATAAAAATCCATATTTCAATTCTGATGTATAAATGTCACCCAGGACTCCAAGGTCCCATATTACTGTGGTGTTTTTGATTAAATAATGTGTTACACAATAATGCGTGTTTGAAAAATACACCATTTTCAGATAAGACTGCTTACAAGAAACATTTAAACCATTATGGTATTGTTCCATTTTTGCATTGTCCATTTTTGCATTTTCCATTCCATTTGAAATGGCACAAACTAATTAGTTAAATAGATCATGACATCACAAGATGATAAAATATGCCAAAATATTTAACCTACAGTTTCTTTTAAACAACAGACAAATTATTAATACCTGAAAGCAATCCATTTACATGAATTAGTGCCTTCTATTAAAGATAAGCATGACATCAATTTTACCACATTTTTGGGCAGTTAAAAACCAGTTTTGGGTTTAGTTTGGCATTTCAACTTTTAAATATACGAAGTTCCTTGCTTCATACAAATACACTTACACATGCACACACATACTCACACAAACATCAACTACAGTAAAAAAGAGATTAAAATACCTGATCATCAACAAACTTAAGAAGGGCTGCCATGAAGTCAGCACCAGGAGAAACTATAAATATCAGTGCTTGGAGGGCCCAGTAGATGAATGATAATTTCCTACATCTTGGTATTATCTAGAAAAAGAAAAGGGAAAAAAAGGAATTAAAGAGTCCTATTTTCATGTAATACTTGTTACTCTAAATATCTGAATATAAATTTCAAGGACAGTATTCCTGCACATAAAAATAGACACCAGTACAGTCCCAGAGGAATCAGTGATGTAGCATTTGTAAATCTAAGCAAAAACAATTCTCTATGAGCTGACATTGGAAATCCTATACAGATGTTCTTTAATCTCATTTCTGTCACCACATCTGGACAGAATAATGTACTGGATTATTTTCTGCACTTACTCCATCTCTATTTCAGAGAAAATTTAAATTTTCAAGTCTCACAATGCAACATCTTTCAGAAGTGGTAAGATCTTGGCTTAGAGAGCTTTTGCATGCAGCAATCTTGAGGACACTGATGTTTAAACTTCAAGTGAATTTAACTGGACTCTGTACCAAAATAAGAGACAGTTTATAAAATGACAGCTTAATGCTTTGATACTGTTAACCCTTATAAACATACACCTTTAAAATAATATACATCATCTGGCCATGCTCTATAATATTTTAAAATAGAATAGAAATATTATAATATTATAAAATAACCACCTCCTCTTTAAAGCAGCGCAACAGTATTTGCAAAGACAATCCTAAGAATTAATCTCTGAACATGAAATTCAGGAAACACTGAAGGATTCAAATAGCAATGTTAATTCAAACACTTTGGTTGCACTCGGGACAGCATTTTTTAAAACTTTACATGCAAAATTTCCATATTTGTAACTAGAATTTTTAATGTACAGTTTCTGACATTTCAACTGTAAAATCTGCAATTACTATAGGTGCTTTAAGTTTAAAAAATATATGACCTAAGACACAAGGGGAAGAGATTCCAGCAGCTATTTCCCTTGGTTGTCCTGCTCATAGACTCAGCTGTGTTAGGAAGTCACAGAGCCTCCTTTAGGCCCTCCCCTGCTCTGCAGGTGCAATTGTGTCACCAATTAGCAAAGGCCTTAAATGGGAGAACAGGAGGGAGGCTGTGCCCTACACTGACTGCAGGCTTCCCTGATGGAGACCCTCCTGCAAGAGCTTAGCTCAGCTTCCAAGCTCTTAACTGATTTTAAGGAGATGTATGAATATGAGAGGCGTTTAAAAACCTTCACCAAGTGGCCCTTCCAGGAGAACTGCAAGTGCACTCCAGAGAATGTAAGTCTGAAAATGGTTATTTTGCCTCTGCCTTAATTTGTATGTACTATGACTGAATGTGAAGTCATTGTTAAGTAAATTCAGGTTTAAGAGAAGTCTACTAAGCCTGAAGATAAAAAGTTAAATGTTCAGCTTTCCTCTGTTCCCTGCTCAGAAATCCTGTAGTGGGATTTACTGGTTATTCTGTGTTAGTCCTCTAGTCTGCCTACAGATTTTAATAGTTACTGGTCTTATTCAATTTTTTTGTTGTTATTCCTGTCATTTAAAAAATAATTTATTGTATTACATAGTCTTTCTAATTGCAAATTTCTATTCATGACAAAGCAGCCTACATTAAATAAGTATATCTCCAACAGGAGGGATAAAGCAGTGAGTAAACTAGTAGGCTAAAGATCAGTACTTCAAATTCAGAAATGGAAATTATTTAAATTAAAAATCCACCTGACTTCTCCCTTGGCACACACATGATACTGCCAGCCTGAATCTCAGAGGAGTCATACTGCAAGAATTACATGAGAAGGTGTTTGGTTACTGAAACAAAATTAATCTTTGGTGTCCTGACTAGACATCATAAAGTGGCAGGAAATATGAGTAGTGTGTGGGATAAGGCTCTAAACTTCTAAACTGTCCCCTGCAGATGGCAAAGGCTGGCTTCATCCATTGTCCAGGTGAAAATGAACCAGATGTGGCAAAATGTTTCTTTTGCTTGTTAGAACTGGCGGACTGGGAACCAAATGATGACCCGTGGTAAGCACAGATGTAACAATGCTCTTGAGGTACCTCTCCAAATTTCTTTAGTAATTTTACAATGAGTCCCTTCTGTTTTCCATAACAGGTCACAAAACTGGAAGTCCATCTTGCCCACTTGTCATAAAATTGTTCAACTAGTTTTATCTGAGATCCACTAAAATCTATTTCATCTTTTCTGTATGATACTGTTTCTGCTGATAGACAGCACAAGTGCTGAAGAGACCTCCTGTACAGATCTCTTCATCTCCTGAAGTGAAACTTCCATGGGTTTAAGATCTGTTCCGATTCTGGGTTTATATTGCAGGGAGGAGCACATCAAACGTCACCCCTGTGACTTTTTATCCCTTCCCAAGCACTTTGATGAGCTGACAATGGAGGAGTACTACATGCTGGAGATGACTCGACTGAGGACCTTCATTGTAAGTGTTAAACACGTAATCTGAAATTCAAAGCTAGACTATAAACAAGAACTTCTCTCGCTAAGACTTCCAAACATCAACCAGGAATGATTGTCTAAGGCTAGAACATGACTTATTCTGAAGTAATGATTTATGTATATTATTGGCAAAGAAATCTGCACCTAGGCACTTGTCAGTATAGTTTGGCTGGCTTTTGAATACAGACCTGTTTCATTCAGAAGTGTTTTTCCAACAACTCATTACAGCAGAAATATATATATATATATGGTGTGATAATCAGTGCAGAAAACTCAACATGAGCAGCACTATCATTCTCAGGAGGGGGATGAACAATGTACATGAAAAGACAAAATCTGACCAGGTAATTGCTTCTCATGTCAAATTTTACATATAAATCTACCTAATTAAACTTTAAAGGACATTTCAAATACTTTACTCCTCCTCAGTTCTGGGACTTCATGCCATAGTGTGGACATGTAAAAAAAGCACACAACTGAGCTGCTCTGTTGATCAAGATCAGCTGATATGAGCCCTAATCCTATGTGATAGTAAGAATCAAGTGAACTAAGTTCCCTGATAAGGCACAGTAAAAGGTTCTGCATATTACTTGTTGGTGGGTTTGCACAAATAAGATCTTTGCCTTGCTAATAATGTTATCAAATATATACCTGATGACAGTCAAGGATAAGCATTTAAGATCACTGTGCAACAGATTAAAGTACAAAAAAAATAGGATCACGTGGCACAGTGATATTTTAGAAGGTGGATTAAGAGTGAGGTGGTGGTGTTACCTAACTTGAACTGTGAACGATTTAGAGCAACGTTTCACAGTACACAAGGGGTCTTGGCCATAATATGACTTTATTTCTAAGTCCAGTATATAAAAAATCAGAAGCAGCAGCTTCAGGTGGAACACTTAGCCCCAAGGATACCGTCACCGATAGCTGGGAGGGCTGTGAGCCAGGCTGAGCAGGGTACGATCGCTATAGTGGAGCGCTGATACCCTAACGCAGCCTGAGCGGGGGGTTGGAATTTGGCTGAGCTACAAAATTAAACTGCTCAGCTAAAAGGCTCAATCTCTTGCTTTGATTCAAGTGCAAAGTTGGCAGGTGCACAATAAACTCTTTTCAAGAAGAAGTCGCGGCAACGAGGCAGAGGCTCGTGGATTACTTTGGCTCCAAACCCCCGCTCCCGGCACCGCCGCCTCCCGGGGATGAGGCAGCAGCCCAGCAGCCGGGAGGCTCAGCTGCTGGCCAAAAGGAGCCCAGGACGAGTGGGCTGGGAAGTCTGACTCTAAAAGTCTCGTAATTTGGTGCAAACGTTCCTCGCTTTACCTGCTTGCAAATCTAAAGCTGAACAGGTGGGTGAGGGAGTGTTTGTGGAGAATTGCTCTCGGCCTCCCTGCATCAGAGGAGGGAGTAGACAGGTATGGCCTGACTTTCACGGTGTGCTTTTTTTGGTATGGCTGGGTGGGCATCTAAGAGTAGTCCCACTACCCTGCCACTGTATTAAAAATGTTTAAGCAAATATTTTTATTCTGTTTTTCGCAAGCTGGCTCTTTTTTGGAATAAAGATTCACAACTGTGAGTGCTTTCTGTGATCTCTGTTAAAACCTTCCACCTAGGCAGGCTCAAATCAGAACAGCTCTGCTTCAAAACACTTTCCAGCAAACAAAATGGGTCTGTGCAACAATTGCTTTAAGCACCTGCATTATCTACACTCCTGCTTACCAGTAAGTTGTCTTTCTAGATCAGACAAGATTGACACAGATAATGACATCCAGCACAAATAGCATTTGTACTGAATAAGGGTAGACACAAGGTATGTAAGACGGTCACAAGGAAGAGCTCTGGGGCTTCTGGGTGTGCAACTGAAACAACAAAAGCTAAAGCCCACTATTCTGTTTTTAAAAGTTTTTCATTACATTTCAAACTCACTGGAGTTCTTTTAAAATGTTACTAATTCCTATTTTCCTTTAGGAAAGACTATTGGAGAATAAAAATGCATGCTTGCAAATATTTTTGGTTTTTAAGATGCAGACAGACCTTTCTCAATACTTTGTCAGGTCTTAGTCAGTGAATGAACAGCAGGCTTTTCCCCTGACTTGCCTTTCCACTCTGCAGGAAAATCCTCATGCTGAGGATTCTAGAAACATGTATTTCAACATTCTTTGAAGCATTTATGAATTCCTTATCTTGACAGTAAGTTATCCCTTAACTTGACACATCAATCCATGAAGAAATTTTTATTAAGTTACAGAAATGAGATTGACATACTTAAAGCTTTTTTTAAAAAACCCTTTAACCGTTACTCTAAGAAGCTTCTTGTATAGCATAGCATTAGTGTCTTAGAAAGATTTAGAGTAATTTTTAAGTTCAAGTTCTTCACTCGAAAGTGAAGAAATTATGTGTGGGGGAAAGTGGGCATCCATTTTAGCTCCCTTTTTCTATTCTAATGCCAGTCTTGAATGTTAAAATGATAACATGTCATCAATGACAATCACACTACAGTATTGCTAGGTAACTATGAGTTAGGCAGCAGCTGAATGAGAAAAACAAGAATGAGAAAATTAAAGTCAAGCAAAGCACCAGAGAGCTCAGCTGTAAGGGGCCTGTGCCCAATCCAGCTGTTATGCTGCTACTGCAGCAG
This sequence comes from Parus major, assembly GCF_001522545.3. NCBI lineage: Eukaryota > Metazoa > Chordata > Aves > Passeriformes > Paridae > Parus > Parus major. Next base: position 9,316,901 of record NC_031776.1, read on the forward strand.
TTGGTGTGGGGTGTTTGTATTAGCCTGACCACAGACTATTTGTGAGTATTAGAGCTACATGGGTGATAAAAGATGCTTTCACCCAACAAGTAAAAGGTGCAGCACCTCTTTGCATCAGGACAGTGGCAGATATTGCCATTCCTTTTGATCTGCCAGGCAAGGGTCAGTAATGCTCTTGGCTTTGGTGTTACTGTTTGAGAGTCTTCAGCAGTAAACAGATGATAGAGAGTCTATAGATCTCATTTTACTGAACACTGCTTACCTGAAGGACTTTCTCTTGTTTGGATGTGTGAATGCACACAGAGCTGTCTCACACCTCTTGGATCTTTACTGCTGAATGTCAGCACCTTGTGCTTATTTTAGCTATAGACTAAAAAAAGCTTTAATCCCAGTATGTATAATGAAGTAGTCCCCTCCCTCAGTCTCTTTTTCCAATGTCCTCATTTCTCTGTTCATTTTTCAGGTGACAATTTCCCAAAGAATTAAAGTCCTCAACTTGATATATTCACAACAGGTGAATACATCCTAGTATTCAGCTACACCTTAGTGCAGGCAGCCCAAGCCAAACAGTGCTATGTGAATTATTAATTCACAGAATTTTCTGTGGGGTTGCCTACCTTTGCCTTCACTGGGTAAAATCATCAAAAGGGGCTTACACCAAACATTCCCTGGGGATGATTGCTGTACTTCACGCTGGCAGCTGGGATTTGGGTTTTTTATCTTGATATTTTTCCTGACAGGAAGGTTTGGAATCAAAGTGAGGTAATTTTACTTATTGCTTACTTTAATTTAGGCACACAGGGATACAGGGGATGTTTTGAGATGTAAAATAGTAAGACTTAAAGTCAAGGAGCTAGATTTATAGAACAGGGACTGCCTTGGTGGTAAAGGTTACCTCAAAGGTAAATTCAAATATGATCTCAAAATATTAAGCTCTAAAATGATTACTAGCAATATCTTTAACAGTTCTGCTAACCTTAGGCTGCCCAGACTGTTCCCTGTCCTACAGATAGAAAAACCTGATGTAGCTTCTGCATGTGAGGTGATTATTGCATTGAGGCCTGTAAATATTTTTATTAAAAAGGTGACCAATGAGCAGCAGGAGATCCAGACTGGAAAAGGTGATGAAAGCAATTAATTAAATAAATTCCTGACTGGGTGAAAGAATGTCAGTATTGCAAGGTGAAGTATTAGATGTGAGAGATGTCAACACTTATAAGGTGATACCAGTCACTCAGCAGTGTAAAAAAAAAAAAGTTGGCAGGGGAGGAGGAATAAATAAATGTCAGGAATTCTTCCCAGGTTTTAGCCAAGAAGTTGCACATTTATCTTCAAACTACTCATCTTAATTGATTTTCCAGCAAGATAATGCATAGAAACATTATTGTAAGAGGGGAAAATAAAGAAATAGCAATATTCATAAAGCAATTAAATATATAAATTAAACTGATTATTACATTGTGCTAAGAAGTATCTTATTATGGTTCTAAGTATAACTTGGAGTGAGGGCTTCAATAGTATTTATTTGATTCAAAGCAAGGGGGAAAAACAAATCTATTTTCCTTAACTATGAGAACACTTGGTAGTCAGTACTTACATTTTTTAGCTAATTGTGCCCCCTCCAGGTCCTTCTGTAATTTACACTTTCATTAGTCAACCTTCCAGCATTGCCAAATTGAATGCACTTTTCTAGTGTTGTAATAAACTGAGGGTCAGTGAGTTTGATTATATGCAAATTATTGGCTTTTTCTGTGTTCTTTATTCATTTGGTTTTTTTTGATAGCTCCCTAAGGAGCCATCATCAGAGGCCATCTTCTTGCATTACTGAAGGGGAAAATACAAACTTTCAAAACTGGAATATAAGCTCTTCAAATGTTTACCTCAAAGTGTTTCTTAAGGCACTTTATTCCCTTTTGTCATTACAGCAAAAACACATCTGTATGCAATCATAGCAGGAACATACTCAGTATAATCCTTGATGAATTTAAGAGGAGATATTTTCCTCTTTGAAAGAATGTATTTAGAATAAGAGTTCTTACATACTAGAAAATTTTATCAGATTTAGTTTTATATTTAATTCAAAATAATAATATCTCTCTGAAATTTTGAACAGCTTTAATACAGTTACATGCATAAGCATTTTTAAGTGAAACCAAAAGGAATTTTCCACTAATGAAAATGGATATTGTGGAAGAAGGCACAAATTTAAGAGAGGAAGTTTTGCTGGAGGAATGTACCACCTGAATATCTGTCAGATGAGGCAGTAGCATCAGCAGTGGTAGAAAGAGAATCTCACAGCACATAGCAGTGGTCAGCAGTGGGTCAAAAATGTACTGGAAGAATTGCTAAGCTCCCTCATTTCTACATGGCTCAGTCATGTCTGAGGGCTCAAAGGGAGACCCAAGAGAGATGGAGCCAGGTTACCTTTTCAACATAAGAGGATTCCAGCAATTGCAGACTGTAAACTGAACACAGGAAACCTGCACATTAAGCAGAGTCTGGACCAGAAATATTTATGTAATTTGTTCATAATAATTTTTCTAGTTCTTATTTTAAAACGGGAATTTAGCAGTTGGGTAAAACTCAGCTAAAAACTGCATTATATCTTTCCCTACCTCAAAGTGTCAGTCACATATTATTTTCAGCATATCCCACTTCAGACTCTTTGAATAATTAAAGAATAGTTCTCTAATACCAGCCAAACACACAGAGCTTTCATCATCTATAAAATCCTTCTTCATTGATGGGAATGCATAAGCAGTCACTGTGTATGTTTGCAAATTCTCCTTGGATTGCTTGCAAATTCTGCTTTTTAAAAAATTTGTTGTTACAAAAAAAAAAGCCTGAGTTGAATTTTATATGGTTCCCGTGGTCCTAATATCCAGCCATAAACTCATAACTACTGTCTTAATATGTACCATCAGTTTGAGGTAGATTCTATCTCACCTTTCAGAATTAAAAGCTATCATTATTTAGTTTTAAAATGCTAATCATCTTTCCATTAGTTCAAAAAGAACTTTGATCAAAGCTGTGTAAAAGTGAAATGGAGGATGAACTGTACAAGTGTTGAATTCATTAACATTTGTCAACTGTTTAGCCTGAGTGATTGAATTATTAATACAGTAATTACTTTAAAAAAATTACATATACAATCAGAATCCCAGCATCCATCCTCTAATTTCAACAAGTAGTTTTGCTTCCAGAAGTACAATCAATGCCCTGGATCTGTAGTATTTCTAGTGTCAATGTAAGTGCATTGAAGGAGAAGGGGAAAGAGGGATAATATTCAAATTCTATCTTCAAATGACAGACATTGATTTTCTCATTTCTTAATTTTTAGTAATTTTCATTAACCTGGACATGATTTTCAAAATAAGTAGATTTTAAGTTCTTCAGCTGAATTCAGTGGCAGGTTTTGGTGTTCAGAAACATACAAAGTTAGGTTAATCTTGACACCCAAAGGTTCTTACAGATAAAAATTATCTGCCATGTCAATCTTTTTCTGTATTCTGAATTTCTGTTTATTTCACTAAGTTATAGGTACAAATCACAGAATCAAAGAATGGTCTGGACTGGAAAGGACCTTAAAGATCACCCAGTTCTAAGGCCTTGCCATGGGCCCCAGATCACTCAGAGCCCCATCCAACCTGACCTTGGACACTTCTAGGGATGGAGCAATAACACAATATCTGCAATGATGGAGCATCTGCTGTTCTGGATCTACTGTTGCTTTAGAGAAGAAAATTAACCAAGGGAATCCATGTTTTACACAGTAAAAAGTACCCTACAGTAGAGGAAATAAAGAATATTCCACAGGACTTTTTATAAACAAAACTCAAAAGCCTACAGCAACACAGTTTCGGTTCCACTTATTTTAAAATGTAATTTTAAAAAGTATTTATATTAGAAAAATTAATGAAATTTAGATTATTTAAAAAACAGGGGGACAAAATCACTGTACATATCACTTGCCTCTAGCTGAATGTAAAGGCTGCTAGGTAAGCTGCAATGCCTGATGGAAGGAGTGTATTCCAGTCGAGCTGATGTCCTGCATTCCCAGCTCCAAAGCAGTCTCATGCCAGAGTGTTTTCTCACCCTCAAGGCCACCATTAAATTGTTCTGCCTGCTGCAGATTTTTTTGCTGCATAATTCAATGTCAGAATAGAAAAAATTCCTGATTATATTACAAGATCATTTTAGAGATTTTTTACAAACATTTAAAACATTCACAGGTTATTTTCCTACACAAATGTTTTCTTAAGCAATTTCAACAAATAGAAAGAAAACACCTTATTCTAATGGAAATTTTTAAAGAACAAAAACTACTATCAGGACCAGCACACCAAAGTCTATTCAGTTACATTTTCACTCAAATAAAGGAAGATCAGTATAAAATATGTAATTTGAAATAGTTCTGTGTGAGATACAGGAAATATTAACAAGTGAAGGTAATAATCTAAACAAGAACAAAAACCCCTTAAAGAGATCACTATCTCATAAAAGTAGGTACATTCTTTTCTGCAAAAAAAGCTCCTTATAAATCCATAATTGGCATTCATGTTGTCAGATTCTAACTAAGCCATCTTTCCAGGCATGTTTATAACCTACCAAAAAATAGGCTTTAGCAGGAATTCAACCCTTCTTTTTTAGAATGCTTAACTATCTAGTACAGACACATTTCAGACATGGGATATTTGGAAGATGATGCAATTCTTGCTGCAGTTCCCATCCTCTCTGTCCTGGTAACCATAGCAGCTGGTTTACACCACAGGAACAAACTGCTTGTGTAGTTTTGCCCTCCCCTCTACTTCCAAACCATACCAGAGTGCACAGAAACACACAGAGAGCTGACTTTAACTACAGACAAGACTTAAAGAGTCCATTTTAAATTCATTTTCTATTTTTCTGAAAGAAGCTCAAGATGATACACCATAATTCTTAAAAAAATCATCTTCTAAATGTTGCCTATTTTTTGCCCATATAATCAGCAACAGGATTTACCCAAAACAGACTTAAAACTGCATTAGCACAGAAGGCAGAAATAAACTTGAAATTTTTTAATGTACTAATTTGTAAGTTAAGAGATTAATCTGAACTCTTGGTAAAATCATTGGAAGTTTATCTCCTCACAAGAAAGCAGATATGAGTGAGGATGTAGGAGAGGCATGCCACAAATAAGAAGCCTGCCATGACTCAGCTTTCAAGGGCCACACTGACCTTCGTGCCCAGAGCAGATTTACTGCTCCATCATCAGCTCCAGATGTTCCAAATTAGAAACAGCATCCAAAAAAAAGCACACTTCTTCAATGCATCAAAGGCAATGCATGCCAAAAAATACCCTGTGGGCTTGATGGGAGTACCAGAAACCTCCAAGGACATTTCAAGAACACCCCAGTTTTGTGCAACACTCTCAGAGGATGTTAACTTTGTTGTTGCTGTCTGAAGAGAATGTTGCTTCCATGCCTTCTTAGAAAAACTCACAGCTGAAAATCAGGCTCTACACCTTATCAGGTATCTTACATGATTTGATCTGTATTATTGTTTTTTTGCATAAGTATCCAACCAGCAATTTCACTTCTCTTTTGGTGTTAAATTACACTGATAGACTGATCTCTTTAGTGAAATTTAACTATTTTTTTTTATACATACTTACATATAAAACTCCATGGTTGGTTATGACCCATTTAAAGAAAAACAAAAAGAACACAGTATTTTTTGGCTCAATGCTGTTAGAAACAACTGCATGGCTGCTGAGATATTCATTTCAATGCAACCCAAATAAAGAAAAAATTACCAATTAATAAATAATAAAGTATAAAAAAAACCCCTACTGGTTTTAAAACTAAACATTACCTAAAATAAGATCCTACTAAGAGTACTGCAGAGTAAAACTGTCATGTCCAGCTATTGAAGTAGTTAATAGACTTTATAAAAGATAAACAGAAGCAATCATGACTAATAATTGTAGTTATGGTTAATGCACAACCCCTACATTTTTTTAAAAATTATTTTATATTTCACAGAAAATGTCTCTTGTATTACAGGTGATCTTGTCCTGATTAATGTAAAACATTGTATCCTACCACTATCCAGTAAAATAATTAATATTTTTCCAGTAAGCATTGTCAATATTATTTTTGTGTAAGTAAAGTACATATTACATTATTTAATTAACTTAATTACTTATTACATTTAGTAAGTAAATTAAAATCTTTAACTGAAATTGTCATCCCTATAACATTCTTTTTCCTGCAGTATCACAAAACAAAAATACAGTCTGTAACATTCCCTGCAAATTCAGCAAATGCACTGAGAGTCAGCAGAGATGAAGCAAGTAATTTTAATTAAAAACTGTTTACGTCTGGCTACCAGCCATTCTAGTTAGCAAACCATAAAATGATTGTTCCAGGTATTATCTTATCAGCAGAAATTCTCACTGTAGTGTAACCATTCCCTGTGTGAGTAAGCAAGCAGAAATTGAAAAACTGTGAACAGAAATTACCTTCTAATAGGATTGAGAGGTATCACTCACGTCCCAGTAGCACCTAAGCTGACTTAACCATTCAAAGTCACTCTCATCTTTGCCTTTTTTGCTTACTAGAGATGAAAGAACATCCTCAGCATGAACATCAAGCTCAACAAGTGCTCCTAGAGTCACTCGATTCTGCTTAGACAGCTTTCCTCACACCAAGGTGAAAATGTCCTCAGTCTGTCTATTATCCTGGCCCAGAAATCCCCTGGTGCCTGCAAAAAATGTAAAAGTTAGGAAGTTGAATGTCTGGTCTTAAGCATGATTATGTTTGCTTCTATTTCTTATGTATTTCTTTTTTTTTACTATATTACTTTTATATCTCTCTATTAAATTGTTTCTTCTCACTATGATACCAGTACAATGTCTTTCATTCACCAGTAGCTCAACAGGGGTTTGAGATGGTTTTTTTTTTTTACAAACCCAAATATAAAACATCAATGGCACATACCTGCAAACAAATAGCATACACAACTTAATTCCTGCAACACAGGAAATACCCATGTCCTTTTAATGTTTCATTTTATTCTGTCCAATACTACCTATGATATAATTATATATCCAATACATAATTATGAAAAACATCTGAACAATTTACTTAAAAGACCATTTAAAGTTAGATTTAAAAAAAGTTTATCCACAGCAATAATTCTTGTGTACTAGCCCCTGCAATTCTTGTGTACTATGTCCCACTGTATTAACTGAAGATCAGTTTAAAGATGTAAAAATTTACCTACAGTATCTGTAACATATAAACTGATAAGGATAAACAAAAATTCTCTCTTCAACAGCTAATCCACCTCCAGTGCATAAAAAGTTATTATTTATACCTTCCTAGCAATAGAAAACATTAAGGAAATTGAGTAGAACAACCAGGTACAATCTTTACACAATAGTTTTCCATGATAAAAAAACCAAACAAACAACACCTTTAAGAGTTTTTTCCTCACAAGATTTCTCTGCACTGTAGGGATGTTTCTCTGGGACTGAACTAGCATTTCAGTTTTCATTTTTGTTCTTGTTTTGGCTGACTTTGCACTGCATTCACTGCACACTGTCAAGTCTGTGTATGGGGACCCAAACCCAGTTCCTCTCCTTATAGCAGAGGTTATAATACTTAATAAGGTCCCTATTAAATACTTCCATACCAAGTAAGGTCTTTAGCCTTTGAAAAAACCTCAAGAATTTCCTAATTGGATAAAAAAATGAATCTGTGGAAAAACAGATGCTTTTTCTCTAAGTATTCATTAAGTCCCTTGAGAATTATTTCCAGAAATTCATTGCACTTCCTCAGTTTTTCCAGCCTCTTGTCTGTTGTTACTACTGTCAGCACATGTCTGTTCTGGAAAAGAAATTATTCCAGATAAAAATATTATTGCCTTTTCAAGTGAATCACCACACAGCACTGCAGAAAGTATTAATCAAAATGAACCTCTATATCACATTCTGCTTTATTCAAAAACATTGTCAGTTTTATAATTTACTGACCTTGCTCGTTGCCAGAGTTCACAGGAGTAGTTAGGCAGCTTGTATGAAATTATTCAAAACATGAGAACTATTATTTCTGAATATAATTTCAAAACAGGGTCAATTGATCAACTCCCATTGTTCTCTTGGAGCAACATCAATTCACACCAACTATTCAACTGCATTGTGTGATTGAGCAACATGAGCAATTCAAACATTTTGATGGATTTTTTTAAAGTGTACTTTTATGACAACAACAAAGGCACATATTTTAACCAGTAATCAGTATCAGAATTCAATGCAAGGAATAATCCTTCTTTCCATTTAATATATATAAATATATACACAAGATATAAGTATTAATTTGGCAAAGCTGTACACAGGCAACACTGACACTTCAGCACCAACACTAACTAGCAATGTGATCTAAAAAAAATTATTCCCTGATCCTGAGACATTTCCTAACTAAATACATTTTAAAAATTTTGTACTCAAAACAAAATTCTACTTGTTTCAAGAAGACAAGAAATTGTATTTTTATTTCTTTTCACAACAGCACCTGAACAACACCGGTCAAGACACATTGTTGAATAAATACTGTGTTTCCTGTATTTGTACACGGTACAGATGACAAAATATACATCAAGACATAGAGTGCTTTCCAAATTCTTTCTGGTGCTTTCCAAATTGATCTCTCAAATTAAATTAATGTAAATCATTAGAAAAGCTACTGCATAAGATGAAAGTTATCAAAAAAGGTTTTGAAAAGGCTCTTTAAAGAATACAGTTGTCTGAACATCAGGTTCTGACATTTAACTTGCCTTATGAACCATTTATAGCCTAATCATCATTACAGCTTTTAATCTTGCTCACCAGGTATGGGGCTGGGGAGCAAAGACACACTGAAATGTAGGAAATTATGCAGATTTACAGTGAAGAAATCAAACCAAACAAATGTTTCTACTCAGTTCCAGTATGGGCTTGAATTGAAACCATGACTGAATTTATTCTAGTTCAGTTCCATGCCAGGACATCGTGAACTGATCCAAACCCCTCACGTTGCAATACAAAATGTTCTGTCAGGGCAAAGTCCTGGCAAGGAAGCGGGGACTGATGAATCCCAATCCCCTGCTGCACTTCCCAAAGCCTGGGACACAGGTTCTGCCAAGGCATCTCCTCTGCCACCTAAACCAGTGTGCCCAGAACCTCAGTGGTGCTGGGACAGCCAGAGGTGAGATGGAAAAAGAGGTAACCAGAAATCCCAGCAGACTCGGAGGTCCCTCTGCTGTGCCCAGTGCCTGCCCCTGAACACACACAGCCAGGAGCACACATCCAGGATGAAAACAAAACACACAACTGTATCCATCATAAAAAACTCTAGAGATTTACAGGAAAATTTCAGCCTGATCAATACTCACAAGAACTGCTGACAGTGACAACAACGACGGACACCAGAGGACAAAGATGTGCTCATCTTTGAGCACAGAGTTTTGTCAGAGCCCATCACATCCCGTGTCAGGGAAGGCCCTGAGGGAGGCAGAACAAGCTCACAGAGCACCAGCTGGGGCCACTAGAGGGACAAGGACACCTGAGGACAGAGGCTGCACTGCTGCTCACAGCCGGGATGAAAAACACATCCCGAGAACAAACTCCTCACAGGGAGCCAAGGCAGACTGGACACACAACTCCTTCTCAGCTTCAGTTTGGAGAATTAACAGTAAATTCCAAGTTCCATATCAGCCCAAAGCTCTGAATGTTTGATGCACATTTGCAATATGCATTCAGTTTTGCTTTAATCCCCTGCTGGTGTTACACAAATCCCTCCCACCTAGTGCCAAACCCAGAGCTGTGTGCTGATCTAAGGGATCGTGATGGGGTGCAGCTCCCTAATGCAATAATCACAGCCTGGTTTTGTGCAGGAAACACATTCACCTCGTGCCTCCTGCCTCACATCACACCCAACCACAGCCAGCTGCAGAAACTTCACCTACACATAGACAACCAAGATGTCAGCAGGCCAGCACAGCTCATAATTGGGTTTATAAAACAGCTTTTAATGCACACAATTGTATAACTACACATTGTCAAGAGAAAAGTGGGTTTTGTTCCCTTTCTTAGTATATTTATCAACAGCAAATAGAATAATTGCAGCTGGTAAAGCAAATCAAAGCAGTGCTGCCAGTTTTATAAATGGGATTCTTTCTGCTTGGTTTTTTTCTTTCATATGAGAAAAAACTAGGGAAAAAATAATTTATGCTTCAACATAGTTTCCTATTTACAACTAAGGTATGAAATAAAAAAGGGAATGGCATCATTCCCAGTCATTCAAAACATCAGTGTAATTTATTTTGTCAATGACACTGCCAGTGTCAACTGCAGGGGAAAAAAGTATCAAGAGAAGCACATAAATTAAGTGTACAAAAATAGTCTGAGTAGCCTGTTAAAAGACCATCAGTAATCTAGTTTCTAAATATAACTTTTAATATATCACAGATCACAGTCTGAGATTATTTTTTTTACATTTGGGGTATTTTCTTGCCTTTTTTCTCTCTTCTGTTTTGTTCTCTGGGAAGACAGAAAAACTTCTGTACCCAAGATTTTCTTAAAACTCATGGGAAGTGGAAATTAAACCACCAAGTAATTTAAACATCATCAACACATTTGTTTAAATTAGATATTTAATAATGAAGGAATAATGTATGATTATTCAAATTTGCAATGAAAAACTAAGCCAATAAAGCAATTTTATTACATAATGTCATACAAATGCAAAAAACAAATCAGCCTGAAGAGACTCAAATTAGCTTTAGGCTTTAAGAAGTGCCGTTCATACAGTCTGGAGAAGAGCAGCCTTTTAAGCCATGAACCTCAGACACTGCATTTGTGGAAGGACAGTGCCACCTTTTGGAAACTGATGCCTGCTTGTTTAGCCAAAATCAACCTGACACTGTTGAACTTCTTTTCTGGCATTTACATACTCCTGCACAAAACATGATTTATTTTTTTCCCCTGCCAGTGATAGCAGATAGTACATTCCAAAAAAATACTTTGTAATTGAGTAGCACTGAATATCTGAATTAGATGATTTTATCAAAATGGATCATTCAGAACAAAATATTCAGAAATACCCAGCAAACTTCTCAATTTCTTGCCTTTTTTTGGATAGTTTAGTGAGTCCACTTACAGATACATTAAAAATGCAACATCCTACTAGAAACTCCTTGATATTAGCGAAGATCTTCAGAATGCAGACAGGTTTTTGAATCATTATTAGAATAATATAATAGGATTACCAGAATCACAAGGTAGCTGGTAATTCCCTGAGGATAAGAATCTGCAGAGCATGCATGAGAGGAGTTTTGGAGAGCTGGACTTGTTCAGTTTGGTGAAGTGGAAATTAAGGTGGAATTTAACTGTAGCCTGTAACAGGTACACATCTTTGCTTGGGAGATTCAGCTTGGACAGCAGGAAAAAATTATTCCCTAGGAGCCCTGAAGCCTCTGGAGGTAATCTGCAAGAAATCTGTGTTCATGGAGATTTCTGAATTTAAATACACAAAGCTGTAGCTGACTTGATGCAGTGGTGCCAAAAGTTTCTGCTTTTTGAAAGGAGCCAGATTAACTGAACTCCAGAGGCTCCTCCCAACCAATGTTTCTCTGATTCTGTCTGAACCAGTGATTTTTTTAAAGAACCTAAGTAAGGAAGCCAAGATGAAACAGAAAATAGATAATCAGAAGCAATTTTATTGGTACATACTAGAAATTCACTCTATACTCAAGACAGCAGTATGTACCTGAAGAACTGATTTCATCAAGTCTTTTAGTTAAGTATTGAATTATGCACTTTCCTTCAGGCATCTGAGCCATGATGTCAGAACTGAAAATTGGCTCCAAATAAAGCCAAGTAGCCTGAACCTTCAGCCTTTCATCCAGAATCTCCTGTATGAAAAACAGCTTTCCTTTGCATTCCCAGTAGAGGGACATTAATCAGATGCATTAACTGGTGCTTTCAGCAAAGCATTTTCAGTAGACTGCTGAGACCTTTAGGGCAGTTTGCATATTCAGCAGCAGATTTCAGCTGATTTCACCTCATATGATTTCCTGCAATAACAAATGCCATGTTATTTTCTGCAACTGGATCATTTGAAAAGCTGGTGGCAGGAGTTCCCAAATGAAGTGAATCCAAGAAACAAACAGTACCAGGGAATAAATGCAGAACATGTTTTAGCATGTAATAGTATTTGTGGACTAATTCACTTTAACAGAATATGGAATCTGGCTTCTGACAAACACCCAAGCCCAGACCACTATTTCATTTGCTAGGACAGGTTGAGATTGCAGAAGACAGGAAAGCAACCTAAACTACTGAACCAAAACTAAGCAGGCCTTGTTCTGCATACAGGACAACAAAAAGACATGTGGTTTTAATTAAAAGATTTCAAGTAGTAAATAGCCCAATACTTAAGTCATATTTTATATAACCCTATAACAAATACCTATATTCTTCTTTCCCATATAGAAACATACTAATCACATACTACTGGGTAGCAGAGATGGAATTATTACCATAAGTGCATTCTGTTAAAATAGAAATTGTGTATTTGTACAGTAAACTCATTTGTTATACAAATATACAATTCATTCAACATCACCAGAACCATAGCAGTAATTGTCTCAACAGCACACCCATACATGGTGGCTGCAGCAAGTCCTGTCAAATTAAACATGTGAAAACTTAATTAACTTCTTCCTTTATTCACTGCCACAGGTTCTAAACAACAGACCATTGTTGGTACCCAACATGAACCATTTCCTCTAAGCAAAGTCCCTCTCTCATCTTTTAGCTTCTGGGACCTCAGCCCTGGTGACCTTGCTTCTACCAAGAGCTAGAGGAAAATGCAGTTTCCAAGAGGAAGGTTAGTAAATTTGCTTACACCAAAATGAAGACAAGGAATCTGGAATTCTCTTCAGCATCAATCCAGAATTCTCCATGCTTTGTTAGGTTGCTGAGAGAACAACAACTGTGTAATTGCCTGAATCTCAAAGACTGAAGCAACTGTCTTGTGTAATTGAAGTAATACCTTGCATTATCACAGTCAGTCATCAAAACACTCTGCAAGCTGAAATGATGAAATTCCCATGGCAAGTTTACTCTTTTTAAATAGGCTAACCCAACTATTTTACATTAACGAGGAAGGAGCTTCTATACTGTGGTATTGTAGCAATTACAGAATAAATACTTATTGGAACGCACATGTAGGGATATGTACATATGTATTCATGTTTACTGAATATGTAATGAAATCTGAAATAGCATTTCTGCAAGTCCGTGGGAGTTTTGAGGTATCCATGTTTGCTAGATATTTATAGCCAAGCTTTCTAGGAAAGGCTTCTAGGTTTTCAAAATATGGCTATGTTTTAAGGGCAATTTAAAAAGTATTTCATTGAGAAAAGAGACAAAACCAGCTCAAATATGGAAGTACAGAGCTTTGAACACTATGCTTAATGTTAGAATTTAATTTTCTGCTTTGGAAAAAAACTATAGATCTTTCACCACATTCCCAAAATTTGTCTTGTCTTTAGTTTCATCTCCTTTCCATAAGCCCTAACATTTTTAATTGTTAAAGACCTAAATAATTCAGTAGCTTTATACTTTAAGTAGAAAGTTTAGACAATATTCTCTTAGTCTCCAACCTTTCCATCTCTACCTTCAGATATATTTTTGCTGGTAAAACGAAGGTATTTATATAATACATCTGCTGCCTTAAGTACCAGAGTTACTGTTAAAAGTATTTAGGAACATATCCAATGCATTATCACTCCCACATCATTAATTAAGAGTAAAAATCAGCTTGAAGGGATTAAATAGTATGTGGCTGACAAGGGACAAAAGCTTTATCGCTTTAAAACAAGATTAATTCACTGCTTAAAGAGGATAAACAAAAGCATTTGAAGTCTCCATGCTTTAGATTACGCAGAAGAGATTTCTTGTTTGGTTACAATAGTTGGTGATGTATTAGAGAAAACAACCTATTTCTCTTTCATAATGTTTAATGAAAGGAAATCCTCTCAACAGTCTGAATTTCGACAATGTGGTCTGGATACCATCTACAGATGGCAAAATATGGGCTCCTGTTTCTCTATAGTCAATAACCCTATTCCCTTTGGAATTCCTTTCCATTAAAGCTTCCTCAATTGAATACTCTTTGCCAGCTGTTTCACTGACAGGCTCAAAACTTTTCTAGGAATGGTTCAAAATGCAAGTTAATGTATGCCAAATCATTTAAGTCTTCAGAAGAATACAGTGGTAAACCCACAATTTTGGACATCTTTCCCAGTGTCTTTCTTGCAAACCAGGATTGTGAATCACCTGGATTAGAAGAACATGTCATCTCAATTCTCCTACTTTGAATTTAACTTGTTACTGCTAATGCATGTGGAGAAATGTGGAAGGCTTTGACAAGTTTATACAGCCCATGCCAGTAGTTTTCTACATCACTTCTACTTCATCTGGGTTCACTTCTCCATCCAGTCTATTTTCTGTTGTATTCCACAATCACATCATTGAGATGCCATATCAGCTCAGGATCATATAGGAGCAAATTACCATGCTCAGTAAACTTGCAGTTTAAATCTCAGAAGCGGTTTCATGCCACTATAATATTACACACTACCCATGATGAAATGCAATTTGTTCATTTCCCAGCACAAAATTATACCATAAAACATATGCATCTTAAAGGCACCATATTCTCAGAGGGAAAACATTTTATTTCCTCCTTGAAAAAATTGCTGCAACTACACCTGATATTAAACTTCACTGTGGCAAAAGTTCAAGTCACTCAGACACAAATTCAGCTAAACACTGAGGCACCCACCTGTATTCCCAACATTTAACACCAGGCACATGCATCAGAACTTAGCTGAACAGCAAGTGACTAAAGACAAGTTACATTTCAAGGGTGAACATAAGTGCTTTGCTGAACTGAAACGTAAATACATCAAAGAAACAGCAGGGGGTTGATTACTGAAGTGATACTTGTGAAGAGAGGAGATGGGATTTTACAGTTCCCAAACTGCAAACTCTACATCTGCTAAATTTTAAATGATCATTCAACAGAGGTTGTAAAGGCAAAATGACTTCATACAACTTGCCAGTGAGTGCTTTTTAAAGTTTTCCTGTGAAGAAGTAAATGCATATTCAAGTTCTCTACACCTCAGGTTTCAGGTCTTTGATTAATTTAGTGTATTGGGAATGGATATCGAGTCTTACACAGCTAATTCGATTGCTTGAATTTAATTCAGGAAAACCAAGAGATATTCATTGACTACACTGCCTGCTCAGAAGCCTGCAGAATATGCAATTTAATTCTCCTGGCATGTTACCCACACTACAGAAATTACTTATGTAATGTTATCTGCTGCTTACACTGGCTAGATGGGCTTAGAAATGAGCCCCAAGCCATCTTACACAAACACAGTGCTTTCTGGAAAACAGCTTTGAGATGTCCAGGTAATGCCCATTATCACTAAATAAATACCTGTATTGCTCTCTAAATACCTACATGGCTAACCAACCACACTGCTTGCTACTATACTCCTCTACATATGTGACCTCCAAACTTTCTTGACCACATGTCCTTATCAGCATGAAAGTTTTGAGCACACCCCCATAATATATGTATATTTATTTACAGGTTGTACACACAAGATACTATGTGCACATATTATATACATATCATTATCTATACAATAATGTACATATTATAATTTATATTACAAATTATATATATACAATATACCATACACAAAAGTTGGACATTAAAACCAGAATAAAGATTAAATTAACAATATTATAATTAATTTTTATTAACTTCATTAACTTTTTATTAACTCATATCAATAATCTTTTTCTTTTACTAATAGTACTAGTATTACTACTATTTTAAGTGAGAACAATTGTGTGATTGAATACGCCTCATTAATCTTGGTTCAATACTTTGAGATTCAAAGGTCTAAGTTCAGTTTATTTCAACACTGTTTTAATGGCTGTCATAGCTGAAAAATAAAGTCTGATGACAGATTCAAATGGAAGAACTACATCATTGGCTGGGCTTAGTAAATCATGATCCTACTCACAATTTTTGCAAAGATTTTTGTTTAAATTCATATCGTTTATTTTCACCTTCCCTGGTGTCACTTTATTGCTCTCGCAAATTGCCTGCAAGATCATGCATTTTTGAATTTTTAAAAATTCACAAATATTTTTTGAAAGAGATTTCACAGAGCCTTGTCCAGCAGAGACTTGAAGCTCTCCAAAGCCACTGCCTCCGCAGGCAAACTTCTCCCCTGCTTCATCATTCACTGCAAAGAATGTCATCCCTAAGCCAGGTAGGAATTCCTCTCTCTTCAAACTGAGGGCACTGCCCCTCCTGCTGCTTCAGCAAAGCACCAAGAGGAATCTGGCATCGTTTTCTCTGTAGACTGTAACTACATCCCCACACCACGTTATTTTCCCAACACACACAGTTCCCCCAAGACTCTTTTCACACACCAAGTGCTACAGCCCCATAACCAGCCCATAGTGATCTGATGGACTCGAGTTTATCAGCAGCTTTACAGCTGACGTGGGTAAGATCACCTGAATCAATCAGGTGACTCTGAACTTTGAACATGCTCTTTGTTCTCCACATCTTTCATAATGAAACTGAAATATAAAGCACGAGTGACCTTGATTTGGGTAAGCACTACCTAGCAACAACCAAAATATCAGCCTGTTATCAATGTAATTGTCAAACTGAGTCCAAAACACAGCACTGTGCCAGCTACTGAGAAGAAATTGAACTCTAGTCCAGCTGAAACCAAGACAATGACATAATATTTTGTACTTTGCACCAAGCTGAAGACTTAGTACGCAAATTAATTTCTGTGGTTTCTAAAGGGGTGCAGTAGGAGAGAGTCACTCTCTCTGGAAACATGGCACGAACAGCAGCCCAAACCAAAAGCATCTGTTTAAATTTGCACTGCTAAACCAATTAAAGGAGATCTGGGCAGCTTTAAGGAGGACTGTGTTGCTTTTAAGCCCCTGTTTTGCAGAGTTCGCAGCACAGACAGCGCTGTTTGATTGTTGGGTACCAGTGCCCTGCGCTTCAGCGGGACCGGGCGCCGCGGCCTCTGCGCCCCTCAGGCCCCGCTCACACCGAGTGAGGGCTGGGCTGGCAGCGGTAAAACCCGGCATGGCAGAAGGTTAACTCATAAAAGGGAGTTAAGTTGAAATAAGTAAAAACATAGATAAATAACTAAGCAAACCCCAAACCAAACGCACCTTCAGCTCAGAAAGCCCGCTCCGGCAGCCCGGTGTCCCTCAGCCGCCGCCCCGAGGCCCCGCGCTCGGCCGCTGCCGGAGCTCCGCAGCGGGACACGGCACAGAGCAGCACCACAGAGCTGCTTCCCGGCTCCCACCCCTCATCCCAGCCAGGAAACCTGCGGGAGCCTAATCCCGGCCGCGGTGCTGAGCACCTCACACCTGAGGGGATGAATTAAACTTCCACAAAGTATCTGCAGCTGTGCCAGGCCGGAGCTCAGCTGCACCGAGAGCCTGCCAGCAGAAAAAGCTGCTGTGCCTGCCAGTTTCAAATAAGGATGGTGAAGGTGGCTTTGAGCAGTGTGTGCCATTCTCTGCTGCCTAGGCAGGTGTCCCCCTTACCTTTATAAATAACCCACTTGGATCAGTAAGTGAGTGCAGGTGCTCATCTCTAGGCAAAGCAGGGGGCAGGTGTGTCTGCTAAACGTGCAAAGGAGCTCAGCTGTGTCAGCAAAATGATTCCTGCTAAAATAGAATGGTCTTGGGTGGCTGACCCACCACAGCAACCAAAGGTTTTCCAGGTGCCTCATTACGCATCAGCCCAACTTGTGCACAATGTCTTAGGATTTAAACAACCTGCCCCTATGCTCCTGGAAAATTACAGAATACAAGAAAATATAAAGAAAAATCTCACTCAGTTTCATTGGTAGTCAGTGGGTGTTTCCTTCACTGAATCCAATGCCAATCTAAATCAACTACTGGCATGGTTGGGATGATTTCTAACACTCTGCTGTGGCCAGGTTTGGATTTCTATGGGATATGAAATAGCTTTTGCCATGTTGAATACTTTGTGAATTTCAAATAAGCTTTCTATATGTTTTCACAGAAATATATAAAAGGTAGCACTACATTTTACAGAGTGAACATGCTGAAAAAAATCCCTATAAATAAGCTCCAATTCAGGCCTGTAACCAATCTTGTGAACTGCAACACAGAACATTATGAGTCTAGATAGGAAGTTTTAAACATAAAAGCCCCTTTATTAGAACAGCACAGGCAAAGAACCACTAGGGTATTTCTGCTTTGTCCAGCTGCAGAAAGTTCAACATCACCTGGAATTCCCAGCACATTTTCTAAATCCAGCACCAAAGCCTGGTTTTGATTTTGAAGTGAGAAATACCCTCATATTCAACCTATCATGGGGAGATTGAAGCAAGCTCTACTCTGTACTGGCTATGATATGGACCAGTCCAGCTGGAAACCATGCAAAGGGAGTTCCTTGATCTATTTCAACTATCAGAACTACACCTACAGCAAGTAGTGGCACACTCAGCACACACTGCCAGCTGCCAGCTGCTGCTGGGCATGGGAGCCCTTTTGCTAGAATGTGACATTTTGGGGTTTATTGTCTGATTAGGAAACTGGAAATAGCTTACCTGCTTGTACTCATCAGAGTAAGAAAGAGACAGAATGCTAATATGAGAAACGTTATAAAGAACAGCCTTATACATGTAGAATTTTTCGTTATCAAAAGTTCTTCTAAAAAACAAGAATAATACCTACCTTGATGCTCATTCACTACATGGGCTACCAGATAATAACTTTCATGTCACAATTGCTGCACCTGCTTTTAGTTATTAAACAGTTTTCCTTATACTTTCATAGCACATTACTCACTGGTAGAGGACTTGCCAATTCAGCCCTGTAATATTACCAGTAAATTTGGTAGACTTCCTACACTCTGATTCATTCTGTATCTTGCTCATTTCTGCAGTTCTGAGTGGACCAAGCAGTATTTTCAAGCCTGTCAACTTCCAGGTTCTTAATGCCCAGGATGAGTAGTATCTGAAACAAACACAGTAATTGCACACTCATGTTCTGCCCCAATTTTACAAAACATTTTTTCAAACTCAACTTGCTTCACATGGCAAGAGTACAAGCACAGCTGTCCTGGTAAGAAGAGGGTCAGTTCTCATCATATAATGGTTTGGGTTGGGAGGGACCTTACAGACCGTCCAGTTCCAGCCCTCTGCCATGGGCAGGGACACCTTCCATTAGATCAGGTTGCTCAGAGCTCCATCCAACACGGCCTTGAACACTTCTAGAGATGGAGCATCCACAGCTTTTTTGAGCAACCCGTTCCAGTGCCTCATGACCCCCACTGTCAAGAATTTCTTCCCATTATCTAACCTAACTCTACTCTCAGTTTAAAGCCACTGTGATGCATTTCTCAAAGACGTCTAATTCCTGAGGACTTTTGAAAAGGTAGAAATTTCAAATTGTCTCAAGCCACCACTAAACAGAATAGTTTGTTTTCTTGATGTGTAAAAAAAAATAGGCATCATTCCTGATAGGAGCTTTCAGTGCAATAAATGTAAATATTCGGATAATTTCTGAACTTAACACTGCAACACCAAAGCAACAACATGAATACACTGTTTTCTTTCATGAAAAAGAAAGCCCATTTGTGCATTTCAAACAATGGAAAAGCTTTGTCAATGAAACTGGCCTTTGGAAGAAACATACATAACATAACACCAGGAGTTAACCCCCTGTTTTGAGTGCAACTCCCTTTCTAAAGAACACTTGTTTTGGGTTTTGCTGCTTTTTATTTCAGTCATCTACTTGAAAATGAAACAAATGTACCATTGGTGCCCTAGGAAGTTAATATGTATAACAAAGACTCTATTTAAGTTGTCTTACACGGCCATTCTGAAAGAGCATTATAATTCAACATAAAAAGTATCAGCTCCTTCTGCAAGAGCGAGATATAACTGGATCATTACAAATAGGAACACTAACATTTTCTACATAAACCCCAGACACGTGGAAAACAGCTCCGGGAAGTGAGCTGCAAAGTTCATGATTCACTGGTTGTAGTCAGCATGGATTCAGCAAGGGGAAGTCAGACTTGAGCAACCCTCTGCACTGAAATGACTGCCAGGAGCTGAAGGGAGAGCAGCAGATGCTGCCTGCCGAGACCTGAGCGAGGCCTCTGACATTCCCCCAAAAGATCCTGGTTAATGATGATGGGCAGAGCATGCCCTCAGCAAGGCTGCAGGTGACACAAAACTGGGAGTGGCTGATACACCTGTGGGTCTTGCTGCCATCCATAGGGATCTCTGCAGGCTGGGGAAATGAGCTGTGGAGGAACAGTCCCATACACTGATACATACACTGGTAACACCCTGGGACCATCCAGATGGAATAACCCCCTTGTAGAGAAGGCTCTGGGATCCTGGAGTTGAACAGGAGCCAGCAGTGTGCCCCAGACCAGGTTGATGGCGGGGGCAGCACGAGCAGGATGACAGAGGTGATCCTTCCCGTTACTCACACAGGAGCAGTGCCCAGTTCTGGGCATCCCAGCACCCAGTGTGAGACACACAGACATAGCTGGCAGTCCAACTAAAGGCCACAAAGGCATTCAGGGACTGCAGCACCTCTCTTACAAGGACAGGATGAAGCAGCAGGAACTGTTTAGCCAGAAGAAAGCTCAGGGAGACTCTTATGAACACTTATCATCATCTGAAGTGGGGGTGCAAAGATGGAGCCAGGCTCTTGTCAGTGATGCCCAGTGACAGGACAAGAGGGAGTGGGCACACACTGGAACCCACAAGGTTCCATCTGAGCACAAGAACATACTTTTACTGTGAGGCTGACTGAGAACTGCAGCAGGTGGCCCAGGGAGACAGTGTCCTTCCTTGGAGATCCAAAACCATCTGGACATTGTTCTGGCCAACAAGACCTAGACAGGATGGCTGGAGCAGGGGGCTTGGACAACGTGACTTCCAGAGGTCCCTCTCAACCTCAACCAGCCTCTGAGTCTGTGAATAAACAAATACACAGAAGTTTTGGAAAAATGGCAAATTTATTTTTTTTTAAATATAAAAAGATCATGAACTGCATAGAAGTATGACTTCAGTCTTCTGAAAATGTTACTCAGCATTCATTCACACTTGGAAAGTCCCAGTAATATGGCACGACACAAAACAGACTAACAGTTGCCTACAATGTATGCATTTACATTCAATTGGAGTTAATTTGCATAACAATATTTTAAAATAAATCAAATGCACTTATCCAAACAAAGTCTAATTCAAAGTAAATTTTAAGTACATATAAAATACAAATAAAGTCTTCAAAACTTTAATTCTTTGGATAAAACAATTTTTCAATTATTTAAAGATAAGTTACCTCTATAGTAGTAAGAAATGTAAACATCAGATACCATGATAAAAATCATAAGGAATAACAGCTTTGTCATAAAGTGCTGGAATAAGCTATCAGCTTTATTTTCCAGATGCTAAAAAATAATTGTAATTTCCATTCAGGAATATTTAGGAATAATTTTAAATTATAACAATTTTTTTAAACATTCTTCTTTACCTTTATCTACACAGCTTTTTAGCATTTTCTTCTTTATCTCAAGTAAACTTTAACTTCTACATATATATCAAAAAATCTGTGGTTTTAACTTACCCAGTTCAAACTGGAATCCATGATGGTGGAAAAAAATCAAAAGGTCAGTAAGACTCAACTGGGAAAAGCCAAGGACTTTGGAAAGTAAGGGAGTAAAGTACCTGAGCACAATCCAACAGCTGCCTCCTCCTGCAAAGTAATTCTGTAATTATATATACAATCAGTACCACTGAAAAAAGCTCCATGAGAATTCATACACAGGGGAGACTGTGTGGTTCCCTCACACCCGGCTATCAGGGCTTTGTCTCTGCTGAACAAACCCATTACTTCATTTCACATGAAATTAAGGCTTGAAGAACTTTTCCTACTGACAAACACAAGCTGAAAAGTTTTACATGCCTTACACCTCTGCTTTCCACTTGTCCACGTGAGCATTCCCCCAAACCAAGATATCAGTCCTGAATCGCCCCATATGTTAAGGTGACACCTTATATTGAAATCTGTTTGGGAAAAACCTGCTCTTTCCTTGTGTGAAGAAAGATAAAACACAACCTTTTACCACCCATCAGGTTCACCTCTCAATCATATTCCAAAATGCCAATCTGCCTGACTACTGAAAAATCCACAGGCACACTTGAAAAGGATTATCAGATTGTGGTATTTTATTACAGAAAACAAATCCAATTTAAAGACAATTAAATTTAAGCTTTGAAGAGTGGAAAATCCCAAAATATTTCAAAGTGGCATTTGCTTTCAAAATATCTATGTGAGTTTTAATAAATTCACTGCCCAAAAGGCTCCCAGCATCTGATATGATTAAGGGGCTTATTTTATGAATATTAGTTTCAGGCTGTTAAGGCACAACTGGCATTTGCTCTAAGACAAAACTTGACACAGGCATTATTACCTTAGAGCCAGAAACAAGTGGAAGTGGAAGGCACAGAACTTTAAAAAAATACCACTAACCAAACCAATTTTAAAGGCTTAAAACAATTATTAGGTAGTTTGGCTTTAAATACTAACACACTGCAGTCCATTTCTCAGAGCAGGCATGAAGCTGAGTAATTATGGGCAACACTAATTGACAGCAAGATGCACTTCTACATTAGAGGGGCACAGAGAAAAGTTGTTCATTGCAGTTTCACTGGCAAAAATGGTTATTTTCAGTTTACTCAGTTTTCACTGCTTTTAGCTAGAGGCTTTGTGTTTTGGGGCTTGTTTGTGTGGGGTTTTTGAGGGGGGATTGTTTTGGTTTGTTTTTTTTTTTAACATAAGGAAAAATCAGTACAGATAGATTATACTATTTCAAAAGTTTGATAAAAACAAACCACCAAGTTCAAATATTCACATCAGCATAGGAACCTCATCTTCAAACGTAATCTATGGTAAGAAGCCAAGACCCACAAGCACTGACAATATACCTGTTTTCTCTACCAAGTGTTGCAGGGATGCAACACAGCATAACCACATAGAATATGCACAATAATGCCCAAGTAGACCAGATCTATAAGGCAGAACTACTAGTGATGCTAGAGGGAAAACAGGTTTCCAAATGCCCCAACAGATGTACCATAGTTCCAAATCATACCAAATTTAGCCTCTATTTAAAGTGGTGAGAATGGTAGCAAGCAACTCCAATAAACCAGCAAGATTCAGCCTCCCTTCTTCCCTTCCCAATTTCTTACTAAGGGTAGTCCTAAAAGCATGCATGTGTTCAACCACTGTTTGGCAAAGACTACATTTAACTCACTTGCAGGTTTCAGTTTGTTTGCTCTAGCATCATCTTTTGACTAGAACTTGAAAAGTGCAAAAATATTTAATTATATCTTCTTAAAAAAAATAATTCATTTTATTGGCACAACTCCAATTCCTCAGGAGTTAAATCCACTGCCAGCAATGGATAGAAAAGGAGGCACCAGTATAAAAGAATCAAAGTGCATTTCCAGTTTGCCAATGCTGCATGAATTGGCAAGCCAGAACCTTTCTTTCACCACTGGAACAGACTATGCTGAATGCATTTCATGAAAAGTCTGTATCACACATTAACACACAAAGTCTGTCACGAAGTCTTGGGGATACTGCAAAGAATCATCGAAGCGGAAGCGTTTGGAGAGCGTACTGCTGTCCTCTGGAATGTTCTCCTTGTCCTCCTTGTCGCTGCAGCTACCACTGCAGCAGGATTTTACACTCCGCTCTTCTGAGCACTTTGTGGTGTGTCCTGGCAGCTGAGAGGAGCAGCAAGTTTCTTCAGGGCTGCACAGGAGCGTGAGCTCCCCTTGCTGCAACCACGAATGGGAGAGACAGTCCGCTGCAGTGGGCCTGTCCCTTCGGGAGGAGAAAGGGAAAGGTGCTCAAGTTAATTTCACCAGTACTAAAAATCTAAAATAGTTCTGATTCTAAAAATCCCAAGCAAAATTGACACTGAAGAGTCAATATTGGTGTGTTTTCACTCCTACCTCAGCTGCTACAAGTATTGGGTACACGCACCTAAACTTAGTTGATGGATTACCCTAAAGCTGGTAAGCTTTCACCAGAACAAGGAATAAAATTCCTGGGAATGTTTTCAACACAGTCCCTTGGAATGTTTTCAACATGGTACACATAAATGGGCACTTGTTTTTGCTTTTAAAGTCATATGTTTTATACAGACCATAAATAGTGAGCCTCATGAATATTCAGTCATTACACTTTTAAGGATAGCCAAGTTAACAGGATGTCATCAACTCTGACATTTTCTATTGTTTTACTCTTGCAGTTCATCTAGCATAAACCCTTCAAATTGTAGATCCTACAAAACAAACCAGACTTAGAAAATTGCTCCTCTGGATAACCTAGTACAGTGCTACTACAAGTTTTAATTGTGTTCTGCATTGTTAACTTCCACAGAACTTGGCAGAAAACTGGCTCCAATGCAATAGAGCCCACTACTTGTCCTTAACTCTGCCGGAACATGGGAATATTTTTCACTCAGAAAAGTGTAACTTTACAGCGTTAAACTCTGTTTAAGAGTTTTCCTCTTAAAATTCAAGGAGGTGTAGTCATCAAGAGTTGGAATGGGGAGAAAAAAAAAAAAAGGCAGCTTATTGAGTATATAATGAAGATTATCTAGATGCCCAGAAGAAAGTGAGTAGTAATGGTGACAGAATGTCAAATTCCCCACAGGTGCACACTAAGAGTTATCAAAGCAGGTTCTTCATCATTGATTCCTTTTTTCTAGGTGCTCCACAAATATGAAAGATAAGATTCCCTCATGATACTGGTGTTTTGTGAATCATTTCAGATCCTGACAAACCATGCATGTGAGATGTTAAGACAGGAAGGACTCTTCAGACATGCTTTATATGGAGTCCTTATTGCCTCAGAGCAGCCACTTCCCAGGAATCACCTCCTATCCAAGAGCCTCTCTCAGCCAGGCAGGCTCACTTCTGCCTGCTGGAGGCTCTCTGAAGCTGACAAGGATTACTGTCTCACCCCACAGGTGACAATATCTAGCACTGCAATCAATAATACCTGACCAGCTCACTTCTCAAAGTCCAGCTGCTTTGCAAGGTCTTGATTAGAGTCTGAACTGAAGAATGCAGAGTTAAGGGAGCCTTAACTCTTCTTAACTCTTCATTTTTCTTAACTCGGCTTTGTGCCTTACAAACAAAAAAATTTCACTTTGGATTGAGAACATTTTTAGAAGACTGAACAAGGCAAAGCACTGCCAAGTATAAGTATATAATAAGAGATGCATTTAAGTAAAAAGATAAAGGTAAGTCAGGAAACAAGAAAGCACTGCAAAGAGCACTGCCTTTCCAAACTACAATAATTACAGAAAAGAATGTGACTTTTCTAGAGTATGCTTTAATAAAATCTTTAAAAATCTGTCATCTGAATGAAAACATAAATAAACTCAAACTAAAAAAACTCAAAGAACAAGCCTGACTAACAATAATGTTGTCTGTAACAATAACAAAAATAATATCTGACAATTTTAGCCAGCCATTGAATCCAAGATTCACACTTTATGGAAAAGCATGAACCTGCACTTTTAAATATCCAGTTGAAAATACCAATGCATTGTGAAGTATCCAGCTGATCTTATCAGTGACATGAAGCACAAACTAACCTTTTCTAGGTGCTCCACAAATTTAGGGTTCTTGCCGGGAGGAGTTTGCTACTTACTCTGGATTTTTTATGAGAAGTTTTTGAATGAAGTCTTTTGCAGGCTGTGAAACTGATGAAAATGTTTCTTCTGAATAATCCACGTTAACTTGAGATATATTAAGGTAAGTTTCTTGAACATCAGCTCCCACAAATGGAGATTCTTGTGTCAGCAGCATGTATGAGATGACACCGATGTTCCTGAGATAAGAACACAATGTATAAACCTACTAGAGAACTTAAACAATACATCTTGCATATGTTTACTGTGCTACAGATCAAACTTCCTGACATATCCCACACTCAGAATTACAGCAAACATGCTACACCTCAATTTTATGTGATTCAAGCATGACTGCACACACAAGGAAAGGTATGTGTGTGTATGTATCTCAATGAAAGAATTATCGAAAATTGTTTAGTTTCAATATACCCTTTTCTTCCTACTGAGATTGTTAGGAAAAGGAAATACCATTTTTACACAGCCCACTCTTGGGCAATTCTGGATAACAGAGCTGCAGAAAAGACACTTTAATCTGCATGCAAATAAAACCCATCCTTCACTGTAATTCTGGATGACAGAGCAAAGACTTTTAATTAACCTCTGTGTACATTTGACACCTGAGCTGTGTTACAATCTCTTCTAGATGAGATGTTTCTCCCAAGAACATGAGCACCACATCATGCAATCTATTATAAATCTTAAGACGGTTTCTTGATGCATAATAAAAACATATCTGTGGTCTATCTGATAGATCAGAATTTAGCACTCATTGCAGTGTGGAAATAAGCAGCTGCTGGGTTTGTCATTGTGAGCAGAGTGTCAGTAGGGTTTTTTTATGTTTTTCCACAATAGCAGGCAAATAATACATGATTAAAAAAACATTAATGAACAGATTTAGTTACTATTATGAGTTGAGGATTTCAAAGGAGCAATTAGCAATTTTCAACAGTGAATTTTAATTAAGATGCTGAAGAGTTCATGTTTTAAAGGAAACATTTCAAAAACTAGTCTTTAATATAGTTCATAAAATTAAAAAGCCATAAAAAGTTGTGGGTCAGTTCAAGGTACTTGTCATTTTTTATGATTCATTCTGCAAATATTTCTCTAAAAATAAAAAGTAGGAAGTTTGCATCCTTCTTATAATTTGTATAAAAAAATATTTAATGATGTAGAAGTGGGGAGGGAAGTATCCTAGAGTAGCTAATACCTGAAGCATGTCATCCAGGAGTAAGTAATACCTAAAGTATGTTATCCAGCCACTGTTACTCCCTCAGAACAAACACCTATTCTCTACAGGCTCAGAAGCCACCTGCATTCCCCACTAAGTGTGCAACAGACCCATAAACTCCTGCAAGCCCCAAGTTATATCCTGAGGCCGCCTTCTCCTCCCCTCCTTCCCTCCCTCTTTCAGCCAGCCCACCAACAGAAGAGGATTCTCGGAAGCCAGATGAAATTGAATCAGGCCCTTAGATTGTTAAGGGGTAAGTAAAATGAAGCTAAAACCTACCACATGTCTGTAGCTGTGGTAATGGGATCATAGTTCAGGATTTCTGGAGCTAAGGAGATGGAAAGAAGAAAAATGCTTTAATAAATATGTTATTCAAATGGCCTTGAATCATACATTACATTTCTGGCATTCTTTTGCCAACCATTATTGAGATACTCAACATGTAGTTTCAGTAATTAGGTTTATTATTTCCAAGCCATAAGGGTGGCAAACAAGTTGTTTCCATTTGCCTAGACACGGATGTTTACTTGGTTCACACCAAAGTGGCTCTACACGGCCTGAAGTTTATCCAGGTTCCAAAATGGGTTCCAATCAGATGCATGCACGTCAATTTTTCTCCTAAGAGGTTTTGAATTATACAGCTTTTTAAGGGGAAGGCATAAACCCTTCAGCATGTTAAAACTGCAAAACAAGATGACCAAGCCAGTGTTAAGATCAGTGGCTGTTAGCATAGGCTAGGTCGCAAGTTACTCACTGCAGAACGAAGTGCTCTTAACATTGAGTGTTGGCAAATCATGAAGGAAACTTGTCCCTCAGAGAAGGGTAAGTGTTAACAGCAATCTTTCCCTTTCCAAGGAGTATTTTAATCTCATTAAATCATCATATTGAATAACACTGAAGATGTTACATTAATTCAAAGAACATTTTTTTTGTGCATGCTAATGTTGTATTTCAATTCTAATTGGAACAATTTAACAGCCGGTATCCCAGCAAATACTACGGTATAAAATCGAGAGGTGCACTTATTGATAGAATTTGGGATTTTTTGGTGCAAATATTTGTTGACTGCTCTTAAAAAAGAACAGTTCAAAACATGTTGTCCTGTCCTGTGACCTTCTTTATCAGATATTAAGCTGCTAAGTGTGCTATGTGAACTGTTCCTGTTTCTTCAAAAGCCCACACAGATGTTGTGAAGTTGCCTTCCCCTACCGAGATACTCTGTTGTTCCCATGATCTGCCGCAGTTCATTGGAATTCTCAAGTTTCCGGGACATCCCAAAATCTACAATTTTTACATCACCAAGAGGATTGAGACTGCTCAGCAAAATATTTTGAGGCTAGAATAGAAAATATTGCATTTGTAATTAATAAAATACAATCTGAAAAAAAAGGCTAATGTACTAAATAACATTTCAGCTTCTAATATGCAATCATTATTGCTAAATATTTATTATACTTTAAAAATATTTAATCTCTATCCTTTTAATCTCATTTTAATATAATTTAATCTCCTTTTTTTGTCATCTTTTTATGTATTAACCAAATGACTTCAATGAGTACAATAAATTGAAAATAAAATGCTAACACAAAGCTTGCTGCAGCCTCACCTTCAAATCAAGATGAACAATATTGTTTTCATGCAAGCAGCAAAGTCCTTCAAGTATTTGCCTGATAAGCCTTACAATATCCCTTTCACCAATTCTGTCATCCAGATCTGGGACACACAAGTCAAATATTTCTCCTCCAGCAGCACTGAAACACATTAAAGAACACCTATGTATTAAGTTTATATTTTGAAGCTTAAGTGAGGAAAAATATTTTCAACAGCACATATTCATCTAACATATATCTGTAATATCAGAGAGGCCAGGAATAATTTTTTTTTACACATTTACACTAAAACACTTAATATAAACACTTAGAAAAGGGAAAAAAAAATCTGATTATGATTTTTCTTTCCTTATAGCCTCTAAAAGCAGTTGAGACAGCAAAAAGCTCCTTTGACTGGTACCCTCATAATTCTCTGGTTGGTCCCCTCAAGCAAGTTGGAAGATGCCTTCCAGAAGCTGAGTTCTATCATCAGTCCCTAATCAAAGAAGCCTTTCTTTTCAAGTCAAATCTAAAATTTCTTCCATGAGACCAGTTCATAAATAATGCAGAGCAGTGTAAAGCAGCATGGAAATATCTGTGTTCCTGTGGTTTATGAGTTATTCCTACACTTGGCTGCAGTGTCAGCTGTCTCCTTTCAGGCTGGGTTTGAGATCATTACTCAGCCTGCTCTGAGTGCCTGAAGTTTCTCTCAAAGATGAAAGGCTTCCTCAAAACTACAGATTGCTGAGGCTAAACTTCATTGCTAACAAAATAAGAGTCTATTAAGAAGTCAGACAACGGACAAAAGGAATGAACACAGCCACAAACCCGCTGAGGTTACGGGAGGTGGCAGTAATGCCCCACCCAGGTGACTTTGTGGCAACGTGGACATGAGGGGATGGGCAGAGGACACCATGAATTTCAGCTCTCACAAGGTTGTCAGCTCCCACAGTATTCCTGTGCTCAAGCTGTATTACACCCATATTTGATGGTGAGCACCCAGATGGGCAAAGAGCTGAAAGCTCTGCACTAAAGGATTTGCACAAAAAGCCTTAGAACAGCAAATAATATGTTAGGGGTCATCTAGTTCCAGGGGAAAAAGGCTTTTTAACATGAAATCTAGCTAAATGCCTTCAAGTTTTCCAAATATATATATCATGATGTATGGAGACCACCATTTACAGCACTTCAAATACTTTGTACACAAAACTTAAAGCTTAGAAAGAATTCATTTCACAGGCTGTATTTTTCTTCCTTACATTCCACACAAAAAATTTACACATACAACAAGTATGATACATGATTCAAATTCAATTCCCAAATTAAACTATTTTTTTCAGGGCTAATAAGGTTTGGGGACATGTGTAAAAAATATGGGAATCTTTTAGGAAACTGCTCCAAAAGTCAGTTTTAAAATAACAAAACTACTAAATTCAGGAGTTTAAAACAAACTAACTAACTGTAAGCCTTCAGTCACCAAAAGTGTTAACTTGAAGTTCACAGGCATGGATATGCTCAACCTCTTTGAAATCTGTGTACTTGGTATCAGTGACTTTTTTTTTTGGTGATTTAAGTTGCATCAAAGCACTCAGGACCTTCTATGGTAATCCAATAACATTTCCAGTCACCTTGCCTGAAACATTCTTAAAGGAAAAAAATACTATATATATATATACTATATATAGTATATAGTATACTATAACGAAAGATTAGCATAATGTATATAGGGTACTGTTGCAATTCTTCTTGGCATTCAGGCAATTCATGCAAAAAAATTAATACATTGAAAGATTTTTTTTTTCCTACAGACATGGAATATGTGATGAAGACATACTTACTATTCCAACACTAAGATGATCTCATTTGCTGTTTCATAGACTTCATGGAGATTAACTATGCGAGGATTGGATTTCATTAACTCAAGGACAGCAATTTCATGCAGAATCTCTGCTTTGCAGTCTTGACCTCGTCTTCTTTTCTTTAAGAATTTAGCTGCATACTCTTGGCCTGTGGATTTAGCTACACATTTTCTCACCACAGCACATCTTCCTCTACAAAATAAAATGGAAAGCACTGAGATGCAGGAAATCACAAGTGTATAAATTAATATCAGAAATAAGAAGACAGAAAATAATTGGAAACAAACAAAAAAATGTATTGGGAAATGCCATGCTTGGCCTGCTCTTGCACTGTTTCCTGAACATTCACTTGCAGGCACTGTAGAAGGATACTAAGCTAGACGAAGCTCTGGTGCAACCCAGTAAAATTCCCTTTACACAGCCTAGCTAAACATTAAATCAGAGTATCAAGTTACAGGGACATTCTCACTGTCAGGTCACAGAATAATTCAGTTGGAAAGGATTTCTGGAGGTCTTTAAAAACCTCCTGCTTAAAGCAGGGCCAGCCATGAGGTCTTACCAGGCTGCCCAGAGCTCTGTTCAGGTTGGCAAGATATTAGAACACCCTCAACCTCATTACAACACCTACAGGACAAAAACAAACAAAGCAAACCCCTGTGAAATGCAGAGAATGAACAGAGAAAACAAAGCACATTTAAATGTATGGGTGGGGCAGGAGGTTTTCAGTGAAAAAAAAAAAAATAAAATGTAGTCATAAAGAGAATTTCCTTCCACAAACCATGTACTACTGCTACAAAAATCCCAGGTATCTACAAAATGTTTCAAAACATCTTAATAGGAAAGCACCCACTAGTTAGCATTCTCTTCCTCAATTACACTTAGACAAAGTGCGGTGCTTTATTTCCTAGCCAGCTGTTTAGGTATGGAAACAAAACCATATTTTGGCAAAGAAATGTTTTTAGAAGAAAACCACATACTGTAGTTAAAATATCAAGCTGATCTTTTAAAAAATTTGGAGGAAAAAATGCACTTTTTTTAAAGCCAAGTTATAAACTCCTGAAAAAAACAATTTCATAACCGCTAATATGGCATTCCCAGAAATGCCTGTTTGCATACATGCAATGTGTTCTCAAATGGTACAAGAAGCCTTATTTACAAAAAACAACTTGAAAGGCTGCAATAAACTGTGAGTAAAGTTCTAAAAACAGCATCAAGCTATGTACAAAGTGCACAATCTACATTTATCTCTTAAAAAAAACCCTGTCTATTTTTTGTTACCACAGCATACTAAGAACAAACACAATGCAACAGGTCAGAACGAGCTGTGCTCTTTAACTAACTCTTTAGCTATCTGAGCTGTGCTCTTTAAACTAAATTAGCTTCTTTAGTAGAAAACACCACATTGCCTTTCAGGCTTTCCTTTTTTTCTGGTGCAAAAATCCCAGTGCTGAAAAGGAACATTTCTTGGAAAAAAAAAAAATATATTTTTTGAAAAATATCTAGATTTCAGTATTTAATCAAAACAGGGATGAGCATCTCATGCAAAAAATCGATTTTCATTTGCAAATAATTGTACAAAGGTGCCTAAATTATTAAATAGTTAAAGATGACTTTGAATCATAGTGCTATAACTTAAAAATAAATTCAACAAAACAGGCCTTCTGTCATCATTTATTTCAACATCAATTAGTTGTAGATTTTCTCGATCCTCTTTTGAAAAGCAGTAAACTTTAGAGGTGAAAGTTACTTAGTCTGATACATGCACACTTCACCTTAGCAACTACCTGTAAGCCTGAAACGGCCACGTCCTTTCCCAATTGTTAACCCAGCTCATTACTGCAGAGCATTTGTAGTTACTGAGCTCAATTTCATAATGTACCCAAGCTGAAAACACTCTCCCCTCCAGCTCACATTCTCTTTTTAGCATCACGTCAACCCTGCCAGCCATGAAAGTGTCTCTAAAATTAACAAAGGGGAACCAGTTTAGTTTCATGAGAACTGCAAGATCTTCCCCAGCAGTTTTGGCACATCTTCCTTGTGGCTGCTGTGC
Source organism: Parus major (assembly GCF_001522545.3). Taxonomy (NCBI): domain Eukaryota; kingdom Metazoa; phylum Chordata; class Aves; order Passeriformes; family Paridae; genus Parus; species Parus major. The sequence continues at coordinate 9,349,495 of NC_031776.1, forward strand.
GTTTAACAACTTTGAAGGGTTAGTGATATCTCCAGATTTGAGATGTAAGAATTTCCTTCCACTCATTTATTAGCAGTGTTCCAATTAAGGCAAAAATTATGGCAAAAAATAAGACAAAAATGTGTTTTAGAGCTGTGAAAATTGCTCCAGAAACACAAGAAAGTCAGCTCGGAAGTGCTGCACTGACGCAAGTGGAGCAGTTCCCACTCCTTGCCTGTGCAACCATCCCCCTTCACAACCCAGCTCTGCAAGAAAAACTGATTTCAGGATGTTTTCATATCTCAGCTCAGAAACCACAGAAATTTAACTACTTCAAAAGAAGCCAAGCCACGCACACACCAGGGACAGAAGTACTTAAGCCACTAAACAGAACCTAACCTGCCAGCTTCATGAGTCAGTGTCTTAAATACCAAAGGACCCAACAGATAAGGGTGTGGGAGAAAGAAATGGGGCTTGGGAAGCTTAAGCAGAGAACAAGAGAACTATTTACTACATAATCTCAAGAGGAAAAAGAAAATTGCAAGTGAAAATTAAAGCATACTGAACCATTGAGAGAGATTACAAAGAAAAGAGGGATTTTACATCACTTAAAAAGCATTTATACACTTAAAAACATGAAAAAATACACAAGCAGTTAGTCCAGGAGAAATCACAAATATGTTTGTAAAACAGAGCTCTGCTTCTGTTTTCTTTGCATTTTGGCATTTATTTTGTTATGCCTGGTTTTGCATGCACAGAAAAAATAAAAAACTCTGTTCTGGAATTCACACAAAATCTACACTTTTGTTTGCTTTAGACATCATCTCACAAGTATGTAGAGTCTGAAAATCCAGCGTTGGAACAATACCTGAGTTCTAGAGGGTGCTGCATATAAACTGCTTCTGTAGAGCTTAGAATTCAAAAGCAGAGCTGACAAAAGTTAAGAAAAGAAGAAAAGTTATGGGCTGTAATCTGCACTTGTATAAAAGTGTACCAGATAAAGCACATGCTAGGAAAAAAAAATAAAAATAAAAAGAGAACAATGAAGGCTGAAGAGCTCACAAACCACATGCAGAAGAGCATCTCTGCTGACAAAAAGAGCTGTGGGGCAAAGGATCCTTATGCAGCACAGCAAGGCACAGCTGTGAGACTGACCCGGCCCACTTCTTCAGGGAGCTGGGAAACACGATCACAGCATCATGTTTGCATGGTTTCACACCCAATTCACTGAGTATTTTCAAGGCATGAACTAACCCAGTGATTTCAATACACATATTCACCTATATGTCTGAAACAGCATCATAAATACCAAGAGTTTGGGTGCTTTGATATTTTATTTCCTATTTTACTGTTACAAACTAGAGCAAGGGAAGCAGGCTGCAAAACTGCTCTGAAACAGCAGCTTGTTTGAAACTCAGTTTAACTGCCTGAGGTTGGAAAAGGGAGAGAAAAGGTCCTTGTTTTCTCAGAAAACTCACCCAAACACCTGGAACAACCAACTCAAAATCCTCATTCTTTGTTTTACAGTGTCATCTCTTGTTTAGGCCACGCCCCTGGAATCTATGTGGGTTAGGCAGGGAAACAAAGATAATCCCAAATCTACATGCCTATGAAAACCCTCCAGATCTCTCTGACATAGAAAATGCTGGCAACTTATGCCTTGCTGTCCCTTTTCCTTTTCCCTAAAGAACCCACTGTGAAACAAAGAAGGGGACAGGAAAGGAGAGGTGCATACTTCCTTCTTCATCTCTTACCATAAAGGTTTGCTTCATTTTACAGAGAATTTTCTTGCAGCAGAAATTCCTCTTGCTCAAATAAAATAAATAGGAATAATCTTACCTTCCTAGCTCTTTTGATTCAAGCATATAAAAATTGTGGAAGTTTTCTGTCTTGAATGGTGTGTGCAGAGATGTGGCCAACAAGCCAGAAAGGCTTTTATTCTCCAGCTTTCTCCTCGACATTGTCAGGAGCTCTTCTACAAGCCACCTGCTGAAGCAAAACAATTAATAGCTTTGGAAACTCCACAGTAACAGCATGAGAAAGTATACAAATACTACAGATACTACGAATTTAGGGCTATAAAACTATAACAGCCAGAACTTTGTTCAGTAGCAGCCTGAAAACAACACATTTAATCACTAAAAATAAAACCTGAAAGGAATATTAATCAGGACATGCTAATTTAATAATGTAAACACTTGAGATAAGTTGGGGTTTTTTCTCCCTGGAGCACATCCATAAGATACTAGGGATAAGCTTTAGTTCTAATAAAAATGCTAATAGCTACTTAACTATTAATGAGATGTACCTTTTTTAAATCTTTCTGAAACTCCTCTCTGGATTCTGGCTAACTTTCACACTTCCCTTAAGCTTACACTTTTAACAGATATTTGTTCCTGGGGGAATTTACCAAAACTTCTTCCTGTTTGTTAATTGCAGAATGGCAGGAGGACAAAGTGGTGTCCTTTTCCCAGTAGGAATATTCACATTTGTTATTCGGCCCACTCATAGCTCCTCTAAGTTTCCTTTTTAAGGCTGAGTTAATTGTCAGAGAGAAGCATGAATGGACAAGGTCCTCTTTGCAAGTTCAGATCATTTAGAATCAAATGATGTAGTAATCCTGATTAAATTACCTTAATAAACCAGTAGAACAGCACATTATGAAGATACACCCACCCACATAATTTCTACTACAGTGAAAAAAAAAAAACCAAAACAACAATACCAAACCAAATAAAAATACTGGGGTTTGGTATTCACATTTACAGGCCTGAAGCATCTCTTCAGGTGAAATGCAAAAGCAAGTCAGAAAAAGGTTACTGAAGGATAGCAGAAGTAGTAATTGGTGGCTTCTTTAAGTTAAAGAGATTTACCTTTATTAGTGAAAGAAAGAAAAAAGGGGGAAATTACAATTCAGAGACAGCAAACTCACAAAAATACACTTGCAGTTTAAATGAGAGAAATGCACTGTCAGACACTTCTGGGGACACTCAAACTAGTTATGATCCAAATGTAACCCAGTACCCATCCAGCATTGTTCACATTCCCATGTGGGATGGAACATGGATATTCATATTAGAAATATTTTGGATTCAAATCATCATACATAGTTTAGCAGGGAAAAGACCCAAACTACATAGTTTAAAAATATCTTCAAAGCATCATCTGATATGCAGGAAATAGCTTCTTTAAGAAATTATGAAAAGGTCACAATACAATATAATACACAAATCTTTGACTCACTCTGTAACAAGCAAGCATTCCTCCTCCCACAATTATATGACAGTTTACCATTTAAGAGGACGATTTTGATGTCTGAAATTTTACATGCCTCTCTTTAGGGCTGTACTCACTCGGTAACTTTAACCCCTAAACTGTATCTTTGTCCTACCGTACTTCAGTAGAAAACCATTTGTGTTCGATAACTGGCCTCATTAATTGTGAGTTTACTATTATCAGGTTTATTACCATTATCGAATTTTTTACGTAAGCTTTCATTTTACATGGTCATTCGTACAGAGCAATTATTAAGGAGAGCTTCTGCCTCAGGTTGTCTTGACGTTGCTTTTCTGGTAAAACACCACATCTTCCTTTTTTTAGCTCAGTATAATCAAGAATAGAGAAGAACACATATCCACAGCAGGCACGGAATCTACTCAGAAGAATGAGGTTCAACTAGCTACGGGGAAAAAGAAGGCTTCCCACTAAACTAGGGAAGTTTAACCGGGAAAAAAGTCAGCTCCTTTAACCCTTTCTGAAGACATCGAATCCCCGGGCCGGGCCGGTAAGATGTTTGGCAGCGGCCGGGCGGGACCCGGCCCGGTACCCACAGGACAGCCCCGGCTCCCCTCACAGGCACTCCCCGCGCTCTCGCCGGCGCGACCCAGCACCGGCCGGGGAGGCAGCGCGGCGCTTCCACCGCACCCAGACACAGGCTCGGCTCGGTTCGGCTCGGCTTGGCTTGGCTCAGCACCGCAGCCCCCCGGCCGGCCACACTCACCGCTGGCCGCCGCCCGTCGTCCCTCACAGCGCTGCTCCCACTCACTCGCCGCCTCTCGGCGTTTGAAAGGCGCAACCCGGGAGGAGCGGCTGCCCCAGCGGAGCGAGTGCCAGGCCCCGCCCACTCGGCAGAGAACAGCCAATCCGCTCCCAGCCGCGGCGCCCAGAGGCCCGGCGATTGGCGGGAGCGCCCTCAGCGCGGGCAGCGCCCCCTGCCGGCCGCCCGGCCCCCAGCGGCAGGTGCGGCCCGGCCGTGAGGGAGCGGGGGGTGCCGGGGCTCGGGCACCGTGGGGCGGCCGCTCGTGTCCGCACCTCGCGGGGTGTGCGGAGCCGCCGCTTCGGGCCACAAGGCACCGATGGCACGTCCCGATCCCGGGGCTGCGTGCCAGCCGAACCCCACAGCAAAGGCTCCTCGGTGCGTCCGCTGCATCCCCGAGCGCTGAGCAGCGGGGAACGGCCGTGGCAGCGGGGCAGGTGCGCGGGCAGGTCCCGGGGCAGGACGCCATCCCGTGCATCTCCCCGGGCTGGGGAGAGGGGGACACGAGCCCGTGCGTTTGCAGCGATTCCGCTCCGTCCTAGTGCGGGACGTGTCGGGGACAGAGCCGCGGGCGCGGGGACAGAGGCTCCGTGCGGGGACAGAGCCGCGGCCGCGGGGACAGAGGCTCCGTGCGGGGACAGAGCCGCGGGCGCGGGGACAGAGGCTCCGTGCGGGGACAGAGGCTCCGTGCGGGGACAGAGCCGCGGGCGCGGGGACAGAGGCTCCGTGCGGGGACAGAGGCTCCGCGCTGGCCCCGCCGCCGCTGTGCGAGTGACGCAGCCGCGAAGGCTCGGCGACCACAGCGCCGGCCCAGTGCAGTTAAAAACCGAGCGATAAACCAGTTCTCACCGACTGCTGCCGGGAACAGAGCCGCTTTCAGCGCTTCCGTATAAGTACACGGATCGCAGGGAGCACGTTTGACAATCTCTTAGTCAGGCATACAAGTGGAAACAGGGTCTTCAGAGCCTCGTGAGAAGCCCACAAAAAAACTCAAAAAACTAAAACAAAAAAAACCCCAACAAAGTAAAAAGACTAATTTGTGCTTTCAAAGACTGCTTCCGAGGATTCAAAATAGCCTGAAGCATGGTTCAGAAATAAGCTGAAGTTAGAAAGAGTTCTAAAATAGTTGCAATTTGTTTGTCAAATTGATTTCCTCTGAAGCAATCCAACCAGCTAAGAAATTTGCAAACATCCGTTTTATAATAGATTTGTCATGAAGGCAGTAATAGTAATGTAGCATAAGAGTTTAAGAGTTGTATTTAATTTCAGCAGTGCACCATTAGAGTTACTGGGTTAATTCTGTTTGTGCCATGGCACTGCCAGTGAAATGGGTAATTGCTGTGTTTATTACAGTGCCTAAGTCATGCAGTCACAGCAAAGCTTGCATTAAGATGAAAGTACCATAAATGAAGATAAGAAAGCAGAAAGTGTTCTTGAAGAGTCTAGAATATGTCACACCACGTAGCTGGCACACTGAAGTACCTACTAAAAACATGTAAATCCTGCTTGCTTGAAGTTCCCTCTGGCTTTTTAGCACTTTGAGCTGTGGATATTTTCAACAAAAACAGTACAAAATCTACTTTCTCCCACTATGTTCCACCATCTCTGCAGGGTTCCAGATCATACTGTTTCTTGATTATAACATGATTTCAAATACATCTCTCAAAAATACAACATGTGGACAGGATTGGTTTTGTTGAGAAGTGCTCTTTGTGCAGTATGAAAAGCAGGCAGCATTCCAAACATACCAAATGAGCCACAGAGTAAATTTAAATGATGTCCACAATTAAGATGCTTTAGATTATTATAGCACATGGTGCCAACAAGTAAATGACAGTGCTTATGTTTGTCTCCTTAGCTGTTTTTGTCTTTATTGATGCTCTGCAGGTTTTGCTCTACACTCCCTTTAAGTTTTGAAAACCAAGTAAATACCAAAAATGTTTCCTGACATACATGTTATTGTAGTTCTTGGTTATCTGTTTATATAATGCCATAGAAACATGAATGGCACTTAGAGAAGGGTATAATTGACAGGACTCCACCCTGAGGACTTTGGAATTTTACTTAGATACACCACAACTGAGAAGGACAAACAAAGGTGGAGAAGGGGGAATGGGTAGGTTGAAGGTCACAACAGTACAGGATCAAGAACTATTATTATTCCTAATGTATACACCTGGTCTTTGGGATAATTAAAAAATAGCAATTAAAGGTGTTAGCTTTGTAACTCCCATTCTTAGTTACTCTGGCTTACCTTGATTATCTATCCATTACAAAGCTGTCTCTTTTCAGCCTTTAGAGGTTGTCATGGGAAGAACTCTTTCCACTTGATCAGTGACCATTTGGCACAGCAGTGATGCACAGCCCCCGGTGATCAGAGCCACAGGTGTTTTAGGGAGCCAGCCTTGTGGAAAAAGCTCAGCTCCCTCAGGAATGCTGATTTCAGCTCAGGTCTGTCACGGGTTGATGATGTTTGGAGTGAAGACATGGCAGCCTATCCTCCTCAGCAGGGAACCAAGGTGGGGACAAGCACATGGCATTATGAGCTGCACAGCTGGAAGCTCAAAGTGTCTGAGCCTTCTCTAACTAGTTTTTTATTTAATATAGGTATTTTAAAAAAATCTGATCTCCTCCCCCCATGCTAAAATCTCTGCACCACCTTCTCACACAAGGCAATCCTCAATGCAGTGGGAAATCTCTGGATTCCACTCAGGCACTGCTTCCCACAGCTGCCTCAGTGTCGCCCAGCACGAGCTCCAGGCCAACTCCAGTGTCTACACAGAGGGAAAGTGAGTGATTGTGCACTACGTGGCATCAATTATCAGTGACCTGGATGAAAATACAAGTGTGACATCAAGAATGACAAGAGAACAGATTCTGAAAGGGCTCCAGTCCCAAAGCCTAGCCTCTTCCCACAGCAGCTCTCCTTCAATGACTCAGGTTAGCTTACACCACATCTCAAGTAGCAGCAAGAGAATGCTAAATCACCTTCTAGAAAGTCTTTAAAAAACAGAAATATCACTTCACTGTCAGATTCTCCAAACAGTTTGTGTAACACACAGAAGAAGTGATAAGCTGTCATTTAACTGTTCTCCTTGGGCTGCATCATGGTGGGGAGAACCCTTGCTTAAGAGCTGATTAAAGACCGGTTTCCCTCACTCTGACCAGTATTATCTCTTAGAAAGCAGAAGGAAATATTTGGTGGGGGCACTGACTTTTATTAAGGAAAAAAAAAAAAAGAAAAAAGCTTTTCCCCCTTTTTCTCTGTGAAAAAGAGCTTTCCTGTGTTACAGCCACTGCTGGGAAGTATTTCGCTGCCAGCTTTGACGCTCCATTCCAAAGCAGAGGCTCTTCCATGAAGCCTGGGTCTCTCCAATATGTTTGCTGTGATATCCAGTGCTTTGTTTGTCATAGCTGGTTTTTTCTTTCATATGTAGCTCATACTCAAATTATCTTGCATATGGCTCCAGAATCCTTAATTTCCCCACTTTTAAAATCGTGATTTGTAATATGCCAGACTCCACCAGGAATCTTAGCAAAGGAGATGTCAGAAAGAGTATCTTGTGGTTTCTCTAGAGGTTTTTAAATGCTGCAAAAGACAGAATGATCTAAAAGTACTCACTTCAAAAAGGATGTTATGGTACATTCAGAGGTACAATAAAAGAGATTATTTACAAAGCAGATTTTGTAAGAAGGTTTATTTTAATTAAGTGATTTTATGATGAAACATGGTCTTAAACAAAATAGAGATCAGTATGAAAATAAAATTATACACAGAAAATTATTTTCCCCAAATGTTTTTCAGTAACAGGGAATACAACACAACAGTCCTGTATTCAAATTATGTAAATCTGTGAGCAGTCAAACATTATAGTACATTCCTTGAAGCCAAGCACAATGACACACATTGTGTGCCCTCGTAACGTACTCAACACATTTTCTATCTGTTCTCTCTGCCTCAAAGAAAAAAAAATCATGAAATGTAATGCAGTGTAAATGGGGAAAAGGGGGGAAACCATCTTAATGCTTGAAGCATGTATTCCCCATTTAGTGTTTTGTGAAAGTCATGTACCAAATTCAGATGAAACTGAAACTGGCTTGTAGAAAGATAGAAAAACTTGGAATTGTATTTGATATACAGTCTTGTGAACACTTAACTGAAAAGTATGGAAAGGATTAAAAAATACACTGTGTTCTACTTAAAGCTTAGAAATAAATATGCACTCCGTATTCTCAGTGCCTGAAATTCTTTAAAAACAAAGAACTTGGTATAAAATTATATCAAGTAATTGTCAAAAATGAGGAAGATGCACCTATAATCCTGTTAGATTCTGGATGCCTGCATCCCCACTACAAAAACTTGTAAAACTACACACTTTCAAACATGCTGAATAACCCCAACAGTAACCTAGCAAGGGCAGGAACATCAACTGACTTGGGGGTAGCAGTATTCCACACCACATCCCTCATTACCTTCTTTTCCTCTAAAGATCTCCCTTTCCATACTGTACCAGCCCTTACAAGTACAAATGCTCAGTCAATTATTCAAAAAGCAGCCTTGCTGATCAGGATTCATGGATGCCCTCAAGGCTATGTCATTCCCAGGAAAAACAGCGTGCAAAGAAAAAGCATCCTCCAAATCCCCCAATCAAAATGTGATTGATGTAGTTAGTATTATCATAATTCTCCACCTCCCTGCAATGCTGATAATAAACAGCAGTCTCCTGAGTGTTGCAGACTCATTGCAGAAAAATGTCCTGCTGTGTGGAACTATTGAACCAGTATGGTTCAACATGGGAGCTGTCTTCTCATTTAGGACTTCAAGTTTATATAAAACTCCTACCATCTCAGTAACCATGTTGAAGAAGAAAACTCACAAGGAATTCTTATTTTGACTCTCATATTAACTCATTCAATAGTCTTGTCTTTTACGTAAAAAAACAGGTCAACCTTTAGGTACAGAAACCCATCATGAAACCCTCCCATCCTCTTACACAGTATTTTTTTGGATAATGTCATTAGAGTGTGAATGGAATCAAGACTTGCATCAGCTTGGCTAAAGCTAACCTAGGTCATTGAGAATATTCTAATTACCCTAAGTAAGCTTTGGAAATGCCACATTAATCCTTTTCTTTGTGGAAATGCATGGTTCTTATACAAATATAATGTACATCAAGTATCTTTAAAAAAACCAAAAAGCTGCATTTTGACATGTCTAAACATTAGGGATTTGGCCCATCACATTGAAAAGGAATGTCACCATTGTTTGTGATGATTTAACCTTTTATCAGAAGTTGTATCCCTTGCCAAATGCAGGTAGCAATAAATAGTCATTACTTGTACAAATAAAAAAAGGCTTCCAGACACCACCCTTATTTTATTTAGAAGCCTTAGTTTTCTTGAAAATAGCCCAAATAAAAAAAACAAACCACCCAGTTCCAATAAACCAAAACAAAAAAGCTAAACCACATAGAAGTAAATTTTCTGACTGTGTACTTAGATTTTCAAAAGGTAATAATCAGTTAAAGCACATCTTGCAGTTGCAGTAACACCAGTGTATTTCAGGATGAACAGTCATTTTTTCCTAGGTGCATTATCATAGCCTAATTTTCAAGCAGGAAGTATCCTGTTTTATATCCCAGGGGTGATCACAGTTCACTGTCCTGCTCCCTGTCCTGGAAGTGATGTTCTTTTTCTGTCCCTACTCTCAGACTTGTCTTCACTCCAGCACTTCTCCGTGGCTGTTATCTTGTGTGCTGCGTGGAACTGCCTTATCTTATCATTACAGCACCTACAATTACATTCCTTCTTAGAACTATTTATGAGGCTTCAGAGATTTATTTTTGTACTCATACAGTAATCTACTTTAAAATTAGTGAGCTCCAACGTCTGACTGCAGTCAGCACGGCAATCAAATATGATGTCTCAGCAAAATCCCCTTTTATTGACCTTATACTGCTGGATGGGCATTTCTAACTATGAAAAATGTAATCCTCATTTAAAATGAAAGATATTGAATAGTCAATGGAGTGTGTCACGGGATGCTTGTATTGCAATTAGCAGGCATCACAGATAGTACCAGCTTTGGGAAGAATCCAGTTCAAGGGCTGCAGGAGAAAGCCTCCAGCTGTGGAAGGCACAGCCCTCACTACAGTAACAAATCTCCTACTGCTGTGATTCCTGGATCAGCATCCCCTGCCCCACTGCAAAGGCTCTGCACCCACCTGGCCAACAGCCTGGGGCACACAAATGGGGACCACAAATTCTGGCAATATAAAACATTGCAAGCAAAATCCCCTGCCTCAATTATTTCACAAAACCAAAACTGAAAGACATTTTACCCTTGGATACCTAATCAACTATTTAAAAAAACCCAAACCTTTATGACTGTTTTTCTTAAACCACTCAGTGTTGGTATCAGTGTAACAGTGATCCTGTTGACTCTGGACTGAGGGACTGCTTTTGAAAGCAAACCCAAAGCCAGAGTCTTACTTACTCGTACTACAGCTACAGACAGTGTAGGTGGTCAGCAATTGTCTCTGGGTGATTGTAGGATTATGTGCAATCAAAAGGGACAGGATGGATGGCTTTGGAAGGCAGCCCAGAATAAGGGAGACCAGAGTCCTGTGGAGTTCTGTAGGTCAATACATTTAAAAGCTAATTGATGTCAGCACAAAAGTATGTTAAATTAATTGAACAATATACCTCCTGAGTGCTTAACAAAAGCCTCAAAGTAGGCAAGGATTTTTCTAATACGGGCTGAATGAGAATCTCCAAGTTCTGAAAACAAGAAACAACTGAAACCCAAAAGATAAAGTTTTGTTATTCTGAAGTTTTTTAACAGGCAAAAGGATTGAGAGCAGCATAGCTCACCTCCCTTTCAAATCCATCATAGCTTTGATAAATTTGTCAGAATTCATCTCTAGTTAAAATTTTAGTATAATTATTCTGCAATGTAATCTGAAAGGAAATGTTCAAATTTTGAATGATTGATTTAGAAAGGAGCTAATCAATGACAGTAGCAATTATTTCACATAGCCCTCAGGAGGTATTTTTAAATGCATTTTGAATACATACAGATACTTCAATGGATCGTAACCATTCCAACAGTCTTTGACCGTCATCCTTTTACCGACAATCAGGAGGAACCTTTCTAAACAGTGGCCAGAAGGTCAGTCATACAAAACAGAATTATCAAATACTCATGATTTTACCTTAAAATACCTACAGCATAATATGGCTCTGAGCAAAGCCTATGAAGTAAAGTCCTACAGGGAAAAAAATAGTAAAAATACTGAACGTGTTTAAATAAAAAATATTTCATAGCAATGAACATCCTAAATAGTAGTAGCCTAATGCCAAAATTCAGTCAGTCTAAAGCTGAACAGAAGCACTATAAAGTTTATGGTCTGTCTGGAAGACATGCAAAATATAAACCATCTTTCATTGTGAAAATTCTGTGTTTGGAGGGTCAGCATTGTAATTCTGCATACTGCTAACAAAAGTGGGTTATATTGCCTTTACAGTAAAGTTATTCTTTTTCTCTGCTATTTACCTAACATATATTTAGTTTCCCAGCAAACAAATTAAAATTGAATTTCAAATTGAACCTCCCAAATTCTTTTTTATTGTAAAATATTTAGGCCAAAGGGTGGACTAGTTCAACAGCAGCCACTGTAGTTGCACTAACAAAATTGTAGAAAATTTTTTAATTAAACTGATGAGCCAGTCAACCCATAGCATTTCTGCAGTTCTGATTTATAGCACATAATTGAGCCAACATGCTAATAGTTTAAGAAGCCAGCTTTGAGTAATTCTTCTGAAATTTTACTAGCAGTTCAATTGCTTGCCCAGAGAGAAAAGGATGAGAAGGGGAAATAGCAGTAGGTAAAAGCTACACCTGCAATCTTATGACTGGAGATCAACTATCTGCTCAATTCCCATTAGTGCTAACAGGAATATATTAACCCTCCACGTAAAATAAGTGGCAGGAAAAACAACACTATTAGTATAATTTAATGCAAGTAAGTTTCATTCACTGAAAAGAAGTAACTTGCTTTATGCTATGGGAAGTGAACTTCCACTGGCCATTCAAACACAGCTGCTGAAGATTCCCCTGATGTGAACAGGGATTCCCTCAGTCCAGAGACAGCGTGCTTCAAGCAGCTCCATAAACTCTGCTGCTACCGCTGCAGAAACGCAGTAAACATCTGCAATTAATACTGCTGAGATTACATTTAACAACGAGATGATACCATTGCAAATGCTTCAAAAGGAATTCTTTCTTAAACTTTTCTTGAATTTTTCTTAAACTTTTTTTTAAAGGATTAAAAATACACAAGAAACCACAAACCTCTTCTCTTTCCTATAATTTTAAACTGAGCAAACTACCAGTCCGGTGCTCTGCCAGTCCAGCTCCTAAAGAAGCTTTGTGTGATGTCCTGCCAGGATGCTGCTGCCTAGATTTTCAGTTTCCCCGAAGATTACAGACATCCCCTGCCCCTGTGTGACCCAGGGTTAACTGCTGCCATGTGGAGTACATGTGGTGCCCATAAGCAGGCGTGTGAATGAACGCAGAAGAGTTCATCCCACATACTCTCTAAGCCATGTTAACGCTTTTCATGGTGGAGTCAGTACAAGGATAATGATGTTTAAAAACAAAAGCAGGCAAATATTTGATGAATACCAAGGGAAAACAACAGGCAGGGAGGGGGTGAGGAAAAAGGTCTGGATTGAAAGGCTTTCCTGCTGTGCCCTGCCAGGTGCTGCTGGCAGTGTGACAGAGGTGGCAGATGGCTGTGCCCTACCTGCTGTGGCCAAAGGCACTGCTCCCCTCACAGCTGCTGGCCTGCAGGCTCTGAATGGGTGACTGCTTGCTACAGCAGGTGCCACACTGCACAACTTCATTGATTCCAACTTTTGTGGTGTATTTAGGAGTGTTCTGGCTGTAACGACTGCCGGCAGCACCAGGTGAGCAAACACAGCTCTGCTGGGCTGGGGAGAGGGGCTCTGGCCCTGGCATGTGCGGGACAGAGGCCACACTGCTGCCAGCCTGCCCAGGCTGCAGTGACCTGGGAGCTGCTTTTTGGCTGGTGATGTGTGGCTCCATTCCCAGTAGAGCAGGAAATATGTGCACCTCACTTAAATTACTGCAGGGACATTCCCTGCCAGCCTCTGTGTGATGGAGATGGTGCAGGTTAAGTTAGTATGAGTTGTCATTGGCTGAAGGGACTCTTCTACTTTTTTCCTTCCTGAGTCCAAAGCTCCTTAGCACCATCAGGAAAAGCTCTGAGGAGATACACAACTTTGGAAAGGCTCCCCGGCCTTTCTCTGGGAGGACCCTCATCCCTGCTACACTGTGTCTGTCATAAGCAATAGTGTAGTGGTTGCCTGCTGCAGTCAGCTGCAGGACATGAAAACTGGCTTTCCCTTGGGACACGTTTAACAGGAATGGCTTCAAAAAACCAGAGGGAGATGTGGGTATCTGACTAAGCTCAGGCTTCCTTTCCTACTCCCTCCTTGTTAATCCCTTCAGAGCAGCAGCATCACTTACACCATCACAAAGGGCCAAGTGCTTGAGGCAGCACAGGGAGCTGTACCCAGCTGACACCTCAACCTTCACTCAGTGCTTTTCTGGAGTCCCCCAGGGGATGTTGGCAGCAGAGGAGGAAGCAGCAACTTATCCTTAGTCTCTCTTGGGTTTAGCGCTACAAAGGCTCTGGATTGATTTTTTTTTTATATATTTATCTATTTTCTAACTGACAGCCGCCTCACCGGTGACCCTGTCACATCTTTACAGAATACCAGATTATCATGGCTGATTTAAATTATTTTTACATGCATAAATACAGAACAAATGGGTGCAGCAAATATATTTAAATAAAAATTGACAAGATGCGTTTATTGTTTTAGTTTTGTACAAAAGCATAACTTAAAAGGCAAACTAGTATAAACTTACTTTGTGCCAAATATTTAAACTTTTCATTCCAAAGAGTATCTGGTTCAAAACTTTTAGATACAGTTTCCACCTGGGAAATCTCTTTTTTAAGACCACAGATAACACAGTATTGTAAAATGAAAATTCTGTAGTCCTTCAACCAATCAGAAGTTGCATTCTACTCCGAGTGCCAGAGTTTTAGCTACTCAGTGAATGGATCCTATGAAACATGAGCCATGCTGGAGTGACCTGCTGAAAAGTCAGTTTGCCTACTGCTCATTCATGTTCTGAAAAGAGATGTGCATTAGCACCTGTGACATGCAATCTTAGCAAAGACTGATAAATATATGTGTAGAAACAGGGCGATGTGGTTGGACTTTTCTTTGCTACTTCATCCCAGCCAGAAGTAGCCTAAGAAAACCTAAGTTACTTAAGAGAGTCCCAGATGTCATGCAGAAGCTCAATTATTCTTGAAATTAAAGAATGCTTTCCCCCTGATTTTGCTTTTCCTTTGCACATGTGACATTTCCTCAGCAAGTCTGAAGGGTTTTCTGTCACCACCACAGCTGCAGCTGCCTTCTGCCTCGGAGGGTGGACTGGCAGTCTCTGCTGACGACATCTCCAGGGATGCTCGCCTCCGTTGGAAAAAACCTCCCACCAGAACAAGCAGGACACCTCCCTCAGATGCCCCTTCAAGAGCCTCCAAAGTGAGAAGGTTACTCAAAAGCTACTTTTCTCACTGAACAGGGCTTGCTGTGCTGTGGCGCTACCAGAAGGGCCAGCACAGAGCTGGGTTCGTGTTCTTGTCATCCAGTATCCGAGCACAACTCCTGGAATTTTAAAATGTGGTGGATGCAGTGCGTGACAGCAGCTGTGCAGGAAACAGGGCACAGCTGCACAAGTGTTCCACAAGACCATCTGGAGGAAAAGTACCAAAAATAGAAGCGAGCAAGCCTTGTGTATTTCAGCAAAATTAAGCATAAAGAAATTGGTGTCCATGCAGTGTTTGATATGCCATAAAAACTGCTTCAAATAACATTTGATAAGAAAACTATTTATCAGTGAAAATGCAAGCTTGGACACTACGAACAGTTTACATCTTATAGGTGTTCACTGATACAGGACAGTGGCATTATGACCAGTGGCTCACCTTAAAGAAGTTATTCATGGTTTTCCAAATGAGCTAGTGTTTTACAGTGCTGTACAAATAAAAAGTTGTGGGGAGCATATGAAATATCTGTATTAAACTCCACTGCATTAAGTTATCCAATGCATGAAAAATGACCCGGATGCATTTAAAATAAATGCATATTACAATATCACATATAGTATTATAAAATTATTACTTATGTGCACAGTCCTGATATCTATAGACATGGCACTGTGAAGAAAGCCTGGTTTCTAAGCATTTTTATAGATATTTGATAGTGATGCAATTTGCTATCAGTCAGATCATAATGTCCCTTCAACTTTGGTACATTCAGTGCAAAATATTTTCGGGAGTTTTTTTACTCTTATAAAAATAAAAGGCATTTTTTCCCTGGAGAGTGCTTAAAGAATAAACACTAGCAGAATGTCTGTTCAAGCATGGAAAGTGACAAAACAGAAATAACACTTTTGTTTGCTTGTTTCCTGTTTACACTCTAAGAAACATAATATAATGAACCTATAAAAATAAACAGAAGTCACTGTGTTAGGGTTTTTTCCTGATATGCTGTGATAAATTGCTAGTTTCTTCTTAAAATAGTTTCCATGCAGTATAAAGCATAAAATCAGTCTTAATAAGTTATTAAGTTCATTGTAACAGCTCATATTTTGTCATACACACCACTGGCAAACGCATTTCCACAAACCTCCTCAATGCACAAGCCGTTGTTGTTACATCCTTTGTTGCTGACTTTCCTTCCAACTCATTTCTGCCCCAGGAACTTGAGCTCTATGGTGTTCCCCATGCAGGCACTCGTAGTCTTAGGTAAAGCAAGTGTTGGATATGCTGTTATAACACATGGCATAAAGTAATGTATGTACCTTCATGAATTTAAAAAAAAAAAAATATATAAAAGTTCAGGTGTATACTTTTTTTGATAATTTACTGGGTAGGTAAAGGGCTGCATAATTTCACATTTTGACTTGAATTTTCTATTCAACAACTCTGATGAAATCCAGTCCTTGGGTACATGTCAGTTTTGCAGTAGCCAGATGGATCACAACATGACATCACATTTCTGGTTTGCTCAGAACATAAACTTAAGAAGTATAGCCATCCCAAAAACCCATGGATTGCAAGACTTGGCTTTCCCTGCACACCAAGCACACACTGTCGAGAATTCTGCCACTACCGCAATGATTTTTAATTGCTTCACAAGCTCCTTTTTGGAACCTCATTATTTGAATTGCACCATGAAACAGTTTTCCTCTAGGAAATCCAATACAAAAGTTCATTCATTCCTTGAGAAGACAGGTCCACAAAAGTCCAATGAGCGGGGCACTGTGGTTTGTGTATCACTCAAGTCCAAAAGTACTTGTCTCTTCTACTGCTGTCAACAGTTTTTCATATAACATAGAGAATGATGGGTAAGGGGGAAGGTCCAGACGATTGAAACAAGTGTGAGCCCTGAGGGGAAAAAGAGAGAGGAGGTAAAGAAGTGTATTATTTGAAAAGTTCAAAAGAGAACACACTGACTGGTATGTGCTTGAATAGAGATGGGCAGATAGTATTTTTTTAGAAGACTTTGTTCTGTCAAATGATGTTTTCCAATTGAACAGGTAGTGAGGTTTAATCTACTTTCTTCTCATTAAAATAAGCCAGTAAGAAGCATTTATGAAGGTCTTTAGAAACATACTGACAGTCCAAAAGGCATGGGATAAATTTTATCCATCAAATGTGCACAAAAAAAAAATAAAATTATTTGGCATGGTACAATTCAAACAGTCTGGTCTGAAATCTTGGCTTTAAATGTGTCTTCTGAGACGTAGCCTTTCTTTTCTGTATGGATGATTCTTGAATATTGCATTTGTAATGATAAACAAGATACTTCCATATGTCTCAAGATCTACAGGAAACAATCCCACAGTGGTCAAAGACAGACAAATTACACGCTCTTCCTTCTACAATGTCCTTGGGATATGGCTGGTGTTCTTGAGGCGTTACTGCTTGTGATGATACTCCCAATGGACATATCTGTCCTAGAGGCCAGCAGCTTTTGGAATTACACAAAACCATGCACAAACCTCTAGCAACCACCCCGCTTTCTTAAGAGGGCGACCATGCAACTTATTTCTCAGTTTCTGAAGTCCATCTACTTCCAGTTTGTTGACACATTTGGAACTGCGTCTCAAAACCTCTTCCAGGGAATGAAAAGGGAGATAACAATGGTTTCTCTTCATAGTGGGATCATAGATATCATTGCCTGACCTCAGGGCATGCTAAGGATGGTACTTTCTAAAACACTGTGGTGGATGAGCCTGCTCTATTGAAATCAATAATGTAACTATTAATGTGATGGGTTCTTGAGGATGAAGTGATGCAAAGAGAAACTGAAAGAGGCATCTCTTCTGCTCTAAAGCTTTGTAACAAAGCCTCACTTTAGATTGATTTTAGTATTTTGCCAGGTCTCTGTTTACAAATGCTTCATTCTTTTGCAATAAAATACATCATAGATTCTTTTATTTATTTATTTGATTGAAAACCAAACTCCTCCTGCAGTGCCCTGCCCTTCACCAGTATGATCTGTATTAAGTGTAAATGTGTAACATGTCAATGGAAGCAAGCTCTGTCTTTACAGCAAATGCAACTCCTCATTTAACCTAACCAGTCCCACAATCCAGCTGTCTACCACAGACCTGTACAGACTTCCTTTGAGCCAGAAAGTGCTGCCTTCCATGTGAGCAAATTCATCAACTGCCACTTTAAGTACCTCTCAGCTCCCAGCTATGGGAATGGAACATGGAGTGAAGTGGGTTAATCTCACTTGTTAAAAAACCCAAGAGTCTATTACAAACTGAAACTCATTGAAGCTGAAACACCCACTCAGTTACAGCCTTGTAGTGTCATAAAAATATCAGGCTGAAGATATGTATACACAGCACACAAGGTCACACTATTATTATAAACACAATCCAAATACCAAATATGCTATCACTTAAAAAAAACATTTCTTTTAGCAGCCTCCCCAGATACAGTAGTACTGTTAGAAGAACGCTGCTGCTACATGCTGTAGTGTAGCAGAGATGGCATTTCTCTATTCTTTGTTCCAGAGGTCTGGCAAAATTTTTCTATCCAGCCAT
This sequence comes from Parus major, assembly GCF_001522545.3. Lineage (NCBI taxonomy): Eukaryota > Metazoa > Chordata > Aves > Passeriformes > Paridae > Parus > Parus major. Next base: position 9,367,734 of record NC_031776.1, read on the forward strand.
TCTCTCTTAAGGCTCCTGGAGGAAAGCTTTCTTTTTAGTCCTCCTTTGCCTCTCCAAAAAACCTTATAAAATAATATCTGTGACATAGATTAAATTATTCCATTTCCTGCAGAGTACTTTAAAAAAATTGAAAATACTCTTTTGAAGACAAAGACCAATTTAAGCCCAGCAGCAAGTGGAACTCAGTGATCCTTTGAATTTAGTGCAGAGTGTTGGAGAGTCTTAGGCAATTAAGAGCCTAACCACATGCTTCGGCTCCATGGGGCTGACAGCCACTCATTAGAACTATGGATCATGCTGTGTGGGCTGTAAAACCACAAATTATAAAAGACACAGTATATAATTAGCAAGGGATTCATTATGAACTGGTTTAATAGTAAGCTGGCATGTTGTTTACATTTATTAAGAGAACTGAGTTTTATCTTATTTTGAGGGCAATTTTGAAAATGGAATCACTTACTGTGGAAAACCAAGTAATTAAAAAAGACAAAAGCAAGACCTTTGTCTTCTGAGGCGATGCATGCTTTTCCAACCCCAGCAAACAACTTCCTAAGTCCTTGAGACAAACGTGGTTTTTTCCTTCTGGGTAGTTTCTCCCCATTCCAAAATTTCAAACCACATGGCCATCAGCTGTTCATCTTCCTGGGCTCACATCTCATGACAACATAAAAACCCATCTTGGTGCCTAAAGTCTAGATTCCCAGATTCCAAATTAAACTCCCCTTCATTTTGATTACCGTAGTAGAAGAGAGTGACAGGCTTAAAATGCAATAGTCAGACATAAATATAATTTTCAAGTGAATCATCACATGCATGAATAAATAATGTACAGCAATGAACCTGGAACCAATTTCTCAGCATGGGAGTGAACTGAAAGAGTAACAGTCCCTCCCCTAGTTCAGTCTGATCTGCAATTCAGTGGAAAGAAGGAAGTAGTAGTGGCACTGGCATGGCAATAGTTAGCTAGACCCGTAATAATCAATCCTTCCAGGGCATTTTACATGCTACCTAGGGTAAAAGAGGATACAAGCTCAGCAACCTGACATGTGCCTTACAGAAATCTCACTATTTGGATTCAGCAGAACTGATTACACAGCAGTCAGAACAGAGGGAACTAGGCAAACATTTAGTGAAAACTTTCGTGTTTACATTCACAGCTGCTTAGGCCACAGCCACATACCTAAGTGACTATCCTAGCTGCCCTTTGTGTCTCAGACAAGGAAGAAGAGATGGGGATGGGCATTCTTATGTGTTTTCAGCACTGCAGTAGTGTTTTTAGAAACAGAGGAAGAAACAAAGTCCACTGACCTGTTAAATCTGCACTTTTGCCACCCCAGCACCAAGCACTATCAAATTTCACAGGCACTCCTGCTAAGAGGGCACTTTGCAAAGTACAACACTGCCAGGAGTGAGTGATGGGCCTTAACATAAAAGCTTTAGTTATCTGAGAATCAGTAAGAGTCAGAGAGTCCTAGGGCAGCGTTCCCAGCAGATCCAGCGATGTGTTTACACATGCTGGGCTTGTTAGGAAACCTCTCGAAAGTTGCTACTCGGGGTTGTAGTTACTGATGTGTTACCTCCAAGCCAGCAGTACCCTGTGTTTGCACAGCGAGTCTCAGAGGCTGCTGAGACCCAGGCTGAAGCTGCACTGCATCCAAGAATATACATGTGCAAAAATGCAAACAGTGCTTTTGGCTTGGGGCTTAACCCACTTAAGTACAAACATGGAAGATGCTTCATTTTTTATGAGATCAAGGTTCCCCATGTGTAAATACCCAGAACTACTTGCTCATGATGACCATAGGTGTTTGTCACACACAGTTTTTATTTTAATTCTTACATTTGTATGCTAAAAATTATCCAGAGAGACAAAAATCAAATGTTTCCTAACCAAGGGAAACAAGTGAAATTTCAACGAATGATACAATTTCTTAAATGTGAGGAGTTGGCATTTCCCCCAAACTTGATGAACAGCCTATGACTGTGAAGATTCTTGACATGTTTCTCCATATTGTACTTTTGGAAGCAGTTTTATTCTGCAGTTTATTGCAACCAGGGTTCTGCATAACCTTTCCAGAGGAAATTCTGAACATCCTGTTCTGGCAGGTCCTGACCGTTTTCCATGCTGCAAGCTCTGCTTGCAAGCACTGGGAATTTCAGCTTCAGAGAATACATGGAAAAAATCATGCAATCTTTTTTCTTACTTAAACTAAAAAAAAAAGAAAAATCTTGAATTTTGAAGTCAGAAATTATTTTTCTAAAAAGTCACAGCTTTTACTTTTTAAACAAAATCAATGCTAGTCCATAGGCCAATCATAATCAAACTATAAAGGAGACTTATTGGGCTACAAGATATTACTAAGCCCCCAGATGAAACAGAATATTTGAGATGAAACTGATTTTCAGGATTTGGATTCCTTTAATCCTCAGTTGCCTGGCTGAGGCAACTTTCCTGTTATTTGTGCTGTAAACAGGAAAGATGGCTCTGTTTAAAGGCCACCCGCAGTGCCTGTGGATTTCACAGCACCACTTCTGAGTCCATGACCTTCTCCATGTGGTTCTGATGGCAGGAGCCAACCCAAGAGACATTTCTGCCTTTGACCTTGTGCTGGAGGAAAAACCTACAGGTTGCTGGTCAGAGAGACTCTGTGTGTCTCTGACAGCCACACTGTGTCTAAGATGAGACTCTGAATGCAAGTTAATCCCGAGGCATCTTGTTTATGAGGAGTGGGGGTTTATGATTAGTGTTGAGTCTCCTCCATGGATCAGCCCAGCCCAAAGCTGCCTTCAGAGGCTGTACACAGCATACTAAAGCTGAGGTCTGATGAAGCAGAGTTAGGTTGCCCACACTCCACACACTAATAATCTGTGTCTAACCACCTCTAATCCATTCTAGAGGCTGCAGAATCACAGCTCTTTCACAGGTGAAAGAAAATCTCCCAGCTATCAGTATGATCAAAGTAAAGACAAGAACCTGTGATTTTTTCAATGAAGAAACCAAGAGAAGGTGTTTTTTTCATCACATGTTAGTATTAGTCTAGTCCTGGTATTGTTACCATGGACCTCTGAAAAGAATTATTTTTTCTGCTGTAAAAATTGGAAAGGTTTGGTTTTTGTTTTTTTTTAATCTTTTCATCCTATTCCTCTAAACCTGCCCTACCCAATGTAAATTGCAAGGGCTTGTACAACTCAACTCCTGCTTTCATATCTTGGACTCTCATACCATACCTTTACCTTCTTCACATATTTCAATTGATCTTACTTGTTCTCTTTGAAATCCTTACCTTCTCTTGTCTCTCTTGCTGCTTCTCAAGTGAAATGTCTCCCTCCCAACCTATTCTGCACTCACAACTTGCCTCTTCAGTGTTTGTTAACACTCGACATCAGACCAAACATAAAAAATTTATTACTAAACTATAATATAAAGCCTGTGTCTGATACAAAAAATATGATAGTAGCTTTCAGTCAGACATCATCACAAGAGCTATTTCAAGTCATGTTAAGTTTTGCTTCCAACTTGTGAACTGCATGTTCAGTAAGTAAATACTTGCACATTTAATCAAATGTAACAAAGAAAGTCAGAAGTAGTATCATTCTAAGATAATTTTCCATGACAAAAACACTACAATATGTATGTCAGCCACAGTTACACTGCCTTGTCCACCTTAAGGGAACAAAGCTGAGTTCAAACCAAAATGGGTGCATCAGACACTGTGACAACTGAGAAGGAAATTTGCAAGTAAGGGAAGGTATATTTGCATATTCAGTGAAAGCTTGTTAATGTTTGTCAAACAGGTGCTCTGTTACCCCAGAGAGTGGCACTGGGAAGCCACCCTGGCATTAGTGCCCCCAGAGCTGTACCTTGGAAGAGCAGTGATCTTCCCCCACTTCTCCACGCAGAAGCGCCTGGGCCCGTTGCTCCCCCGGAGAGAGGCAAAGCCTTCGTAGGGAATGCTGGAGGTGCCTGTGACAAACTGCCAGCACAAACACACGTCAGGACAGGGCCTGCACACATGGGCTGGGGGAGACATTCACAGCAGCACACACTTTTGGAAAAGCATTTGCAAAGCAAGGGAATCCGTGAGGCACAAGCAATAAATGCTACTTTACACGGAGGCTAAGGGCAAACACACTACTTCCTGGCTGGGCTCTGCAAGAGGCAACTTAGCAGATTAATCTCCTCCAAAGGTTTTCTGCTGCATAAGTACTGTAGAATAACACACTATCAGTATCCAGTTACTCAGACTTAAGCCTAAGTGAGTTTTTTGCTGCTGTTTCCTGCATTAAAAGGAATTAATACAAAAAGTAATAATGTCAGGTGGCTTTGTGTTATGCCTTTCTAGCTATATAGATTTCCACTGCTTTATAAACCACAATTAACTCCTGTAAGAAAAGGACTAAATTCTGAAGGTTAGGAATGCTCACTGACATTTGCTGAAATACTGATGGGTGAGCAGTTTTATTTACAACCTGTCATGATCAGATCAAACATAGCTTTTAACAGATCACAGACTACTAAATTTGCAATGACCTGGATGTTATAAAACTTTTGACTAGAAGATGTGATAGGAACACATTTCTGTCTCTCCATCAAATGAGATGTTCCACACTGCTTTTTTACAGTTTTTTTTTTAAATACTGAAATGGATTCAAAAAAGAGAATTCTTCATAATTCAGCAATCAGATAAAAATTCAGAATTGCTAAAAACAGCAGATTTCATATAAGATCAATAACGTGGTATGCTTTGCAGTGGATAGGATGGATGTAACCTGACCTTAAAAAATTTAACTCAGTAGTAAATGCACATGTATAAATATTCTTCTGTTGAGATATTTTGTCCTCCAGCTGCAGAATGACTGCAACCTGCAGGTTTAGTGAAAATGGAATTGGACTGACTTTAAAGTTTCCATCATTATTTTATAATTTGAGGCCTTGAACTTCCATCTAAGCTTTTTCCTTCCTAAGCTGTATAAATACTATTAACATTTCTACCTAATGACATAACCAATTACACAGTTTTCCTTTTCTATCTTTAGGAGTCTTAATGTACTTTTAATCAAACAACAGTAAAGGATTATTGACCTCAGCCATTGTAACTTAAATGTAATTTTTAACTTAGAAATCTATAAAAATAGCTGTGAGCTTCTGTCACTTGAATTTATTACATTTAATTTAGCCTCTGACTCAGGCTATTCCCACTAGCAAACATCACCATAATTTACAGGTTTCCTAACCAGGATGGGGCTAGTTTAGCATGAAAATTCAATTATTTTTATGCAGATCAGCTTATTTCTTACCTGTAAAAGTCTTAGTCGTTGTTCATTGTTGAACCTTTCCACAGCAGCCCAAAACCACCGAATTACAATGTGATTGTCATGATAACCTGTTAAAACAACAAGAGTCTTTATACTTTTAGATGCTATGAAAGTGGTTGAGGAAATAATTAGTAAGCTTTTGCTAGTGTAACCCGAGTCACAATAATGCCATATTCGTTATCCAATTGCATCAAAAGGCAGGAGAGGAAAGAAAAATATTTCTAAAATGCTTAAAAATCCTAAAGGCAGAGAATGAATATGACATGACAAAAAGAAGTGAGATCCCTTCTGCAAACATTTCTTCCATTAATCAGTCATTAACAGGAACACCAATTCTTGAAATATTCCAATACTGTGGTATTTATCTATCCAAAGCTACAAATGATGCTACAACCATCTGTCTCACAGTATCTCACAGTTCCCAAATCTTCTGTGGTTCTCAAATTATCTCAACTACTAGCCTGCAGCCACCAGGATTTCTTCTGATTTCCTGTCAGCCTTGAGTGTGTAAAAAAAAGAGGAATATCTGACTAAGAATGGCTACCATTTCCATTTCTCTCCCATGTCTGGGAGGTACCCTCCCAGTGTGCAGCTGGTACTTTCTGCGGAGAAGGGTGCTTTGTTGTGCTGTCTGGGCAAGAACAGCCAGGGAAGAGCTGCAAGGGGATGCAATGAAGCAAACTAAAATGGACAAATTACCTTCCCCTAACACTAACTTAACCAGAGAAGTTCAAAAGTTACTATAAATGTATCTCATGGGATGGTTCTCTACTGTCTCGAGAGCTGGGTAGTTCCACAGTCCTCGACACTTTCACTGGACAAGTCAAAATTCAAGTTACCTCCTCTGTACTCTGTATTATTTCTCCAATCACTCAAGTCAATTTCTGCTGTTCCAGCTATAACCAGTTCCAGTTCTCTGGCATCAAATACAGACACCAGTCTTGCATCAACCACCTGTGAAAGGAAATTAAGTACATAGCAGCTTTATTCATGTACTAAGTTGTACCTCCCCATAAAGTCTGCTAATGAGGTATTTACCAGGTATCATTTCAGTAATGCAGGATTCAGGTTTTATCTTTTTAAACAAACAAGTCTCAGAGACCCAATGCAGAAAGAGAGCAAGGATGCAGTGTTAATCATACAATGATGGAGAGTATTGTCCAGCGCAAAGAAGATAACCATACTCTTTACATCAATGACTAAAAAAAATTTTTTTACCCTCCCTTCCTCTTCCAGTATCTGCTAGGACACTTCTGATTATATCTGGGACCCCGTATTTTGGAAATGTATATGAGAAGAAAAATATTTTGGAAAGAGTAAGGAAGTAAATTTAATTTTGGAGCTTTTTACCTCATAGAAACCACGAACTAAACTTTCTGTTTGTTGTACAACTCCTCTCTCAATTCTCCATTTCACCATTCTCTCTATGTATTCTTTCTTGTTCTTTTCAGTGACTGGGATATTGGCACCTCCTGGTTTTAGTTCGCGTTCTGTGATCTTAGAACAAAAAAATGACCAAGTGACAACACAATTATTATAAAGTCAAAAGAAGGAATTGTAGTAATTTCAATTTTTAAGTTGAAGTAGTTCCTCAAAATCACTAACCAAGCCTGACTAGCAAACTGAAATATGTGAAGAGAGAGAACATATAAAAAAAGCTTTTTTCAAATAGTATTTTAAATTCCATTTAGTCTGAGAAATCTACGTAATTAGTATTAAGAATAAATTGAGAATAAGTGATTAAAGTTGTGAAGTTTTCTGAGTAATACCTTAACAATGGTGTTGTAATACCTTTGAATGGCAACTTTGCTGCAATTAAATCCAGGTCAACTACCTCTAGCAAAGCAATCCTAAAGTCTTGATATTTCAGATACTCTCCAGAAAATCTCCTTAACCAGAAAAACACATTTGACTGGGTACAAATAATAATTCCTCCTTGGATTTCAACATTGGTTTCACCAGCAGAAATTTTTTAAATACAAGTTCAAAGTAGCATATAGGGACACTTTTTCTTCTGTCCAAATAAATGTTTATCTGGCAGCTGAATGCATGAAGGAAATGAAGAAATTTGCACACCTGCCCAAAAACTTCTTCATTTACAGTAAATGTGAGATCTAGGATATCATGTATATCATTGTCTTTCATCCACTGCAAGCTCTGGTGAAACTCTTCATCCAGATATTCCAGGTCACTCAGGTCACAGAGTCTGACAGAAGAAAGAAGAAGAAAACACATAAATACAGATGATGGCAGCAGCCTGTGCTCAGAAAGTAAACTCAGACAAAACAGACTGTGAATGGGAGCCAAGAGAAACATCAATAAAGAGGACAATTTCAAATCTCTGTTTATTTGCCTGGTAACAGCAGTTATTATATAACACAAAGTAACTCTGCAAATACACAAAACTCCAGAATTTAATTTGAAGACACATTGCTTCTTTAGCTTATGGTGAGTCTGCCCCATGTTTCCTGTGAAGCACATTCAGGAATTATGAAAATACATACATTGAAGAAACAAAGAATTCAAATAATAAAAGAAATTGTAAGGTTTTTTAACAAGCAAGCAGTGTTCTTTTTATTTATGTGGCTACACTGCCTCATCTCTCATCATTTGTTGAGCTGCTTAAATTTCAAGCTTACCACAGAAGGATCTTTTTACCTTTTGCCATACTTTCCCTTACCATGTCCTTCTTACCAAAATGACGCTGCTAGCATTTAGGTGTTTTTGAAACACATGTGCAGTACGAATGGATTAATTACTCTCCACTACTCAAACATGCAATGTTTTATAGAAAAAAAAAAATGCTTCCAGACTTCTCATAACCAGCTTCCAAATAAAAGTAAAGCACCTTAAATTCATTGGATCTTAGGTTCCAGACATGCTGAGAAAGCACATCTCCCCTTGTTTCAGCCAGAACAGAAGCAGTAGTTCTGGAGACTAAGTCTGAAGTCTATCAAAGTACAGCTCCTCAAAATGGAGATTGCCAACAATCAGTTTACTTCTGAGAATAGATGGTGCAGTCTAAGTTATGAAATGATTCATATCCTATCCTGTGAGTCATTACATGACAAATGAATAAGAACTCTATTAATATCTGGAATAAGCCCACAGCATTTCATTGTACATCTTCAAATCTACAATTTTGCAGAATAAAGCTGGTAACAGGGCTACAACAAAACACGAGGTTCTCATACTGATCACAAACAACATTCTGAGGTTCTGGAAACAAGGAAATTAAAAAAAAATAAGTAATGGAATTAAATAAATTTATTGAATTAGAAATAATGGTCTGTCTCCTTTGTCAATAAAGCATCATGAATAATCCATACACAAAATGGCATCATTGATGGGGAAGGAACCAAACAAAAGAGGAGACTGAACAATTCTACTCACATTCGAAGAAGGGCTTTATAAAAAGGTCTTGTAAAAAAGGCATCCAGCAAATACTGATGTATCAGAGCAAGACCAAGAATTCGACCACTAAACCTGAACCTGGAAGAGAAAGAGTTACAGTCATGATACTGAAACTATGGTTGGTACACTGCTCGGTCATCAAAACGTGCATGTATTTCCAAACAGTATTATTAAATCAGACAGCTATGTCTAAATTGTGGTATTTTTGTTTATTTCTTGGGTTTCTTTAACATTCTCAGTAAGGGACAGGGGGGAAAAAAAAGATTAAAAAAAAACAAGTCTGCAGGGTGTGGAAAATCCCTCAGATACCTAAGTTACAACTGCTCAAAAAAGTCAAATCCATACTTAACCCAATCAGCCACTGCCAGAGCGGCCACTTTATAAACACATTATCTCCCAAAATTATATCCACTGCCTATTTTCATTCCATACCCCTATAGGATTAATTTGTTTTCATGTTACAGAGAGGCCAAAGGTTTTTCTACTCTTTCCCAGCCTGACAGCTCATGCTGTCTGTCTTTCCTGCTTACAGTGGCTCCTTGCTCCCTCTTCTGACTGTGGTTAAGGAGGTCTATGTATGTTTTCACAGGGCCAGACAGTTTTTCATGTATTGCAGTGATCTTCAGCCCTATGTCAACAGGATCTGTATCTCCTTCTCTCAGCTCTCTCTTTCTTCCTTTATCTTCACTTTGTTGGGTGTGTAAGGAAGAAGTTTGCCAGGGTTGAGATCAGATGGCAGCACCTTGAAATAGGAGGGTCTTTGCAAACATTCCCATGAGAATCAAGATCCATTGTGAAAACTCTTCCACATTTCTAGAACTAGATTAAAGTCTAGTGTTTGTTTTCAAAGTAAATGTTTCTTGAACTTTCTTTTTATGTATCATTTACAATGTTTTTCTTGGAAAAATTAGGGCTTTATTATACCTGCTTGTACAATGTTTGTAAGATGAGGATGTGTCATGCAGAGCCTTCTCCTTTCCATGCGCTAATTGCTTGTCACAGCTGCATTTTCTGAATTCCCCCTGGGGCTGTATAAAACCAGCACTCCCAAAAAGAGATAGGGGTCATGCCTCCTTCATTCCCAAGGTCTCTGGTCAAGCACTGCAGAAGCCAGGGATGAATAAAAGTTTTGGCAGAAGCTGCATAGCACATAAGGATTTTCTCTCACCTCTCTGCCAGTCTGTTCTGCCTTTCCAATAGAGACTTGAAGTACTGGAGTTCAACAGGCAGGTTGCTTCAACTAACCGAGCTGCCAACCAGTTAATTTTCTTTTAATTTGTAAAATTAGTAATGAGATTCCCCTCTGACACTCATTCTTCATAACTGGCCTTCAAAAAATAAGAACTCAGTGCATATCTACAGAGATGAGCAGTTGTCTTTCCGCTATTAATGTAATCCAACTACTTAACACAGCAGAATTCTCTGTTAATAGTCACAGCACGGCTTTACAGATTTATGGTGATGCCATGGCTTAAATCAACTGAGGGTGATTTAAACTGGCTTATAATTGTGAAAATGTGATTATGCAAAAATCCTTGATAACCATTTTAGAAGCATGGACAAATGTACGGACTGTTTCAAAGCTGTGTGATCAGGAGTTTTCTCCCTACCCCCAATCAAGGTATCACTACAGATTAACTTCCAATAGGTATGTCAGGGTTTTTCCACTGAGGAGATCTCTGTACTCTTTAGGAAGACTCATAATTAGACTTAAAACTACATACAGCAATACATGTCTGAAACCTCCCTTCATCTCCTTAGCTGACAAAAAGTCAGTATGTTGTTATTTTTTCTTGCTTTTTTTCTAATACACAAGAGGTTAATATTGCTTTCATGAAATGACTGCTAATGTACAAGAAATGCAGGGAGTTGTGTTGTGAGACAATCCCATGGTACATGTTCCAAATCATAATTTTGCTGACCTTGTGAGAAATAAGATCATTTAAAAACCACAAGAGAAACCAAAATCAGGGAAGTCCAAAGAAATGCAATTATTTTGCTGCTGGTTAAAAAGATCAGATTCTGTGTTACAAGTCTGAGCAGATTTGAGCAGTTGCTCTACAAGTGGGAATAACAGAAAATGTATCTGAAAAACAAAGAGAAAATAATTCTTACCACTCATGGTGATTGTCTACGAAAGCAGACATGGGACTTATTTGTACTGTGTAGGTATCGTTGGCTGAATATTCAAACAAACCATAATATGGATTGAAGAGCTCCCTGGACACCAGGAAAAAAAACTCTCTTGATGGTCCACTGTAGTCCAACCTTTAAAGAAAAAACCTGACATTACTATGAAGAAACTTTTTTTTTTAAAAAAAAAAAATCTACATTCCATACACTATATTTTGATTAAAATTTCGTAAGATTTTAACCAAAACCCTTATCCATGCAGATTGCCCAATGCCAAAGTATGTGGAACTCTCAAGGGACTATTTTAAAATGGAATGGCTTGGAGGACTGGAATGAAGCTCTCCATGTGGGCTGCTCACAGAAAAAAGCTTTGGCTCCAGCTCTAATGGCCTCTTTGCCACAGGAATATAACCAAATAACTGGGGGTGGGTAGGGTGGGGAGGAGGAAAATCATGAAAAGAGCCAAAATCAGACTTATCTGCATCTGACAAATTAACAATGAAAATAAACAATGGTCATGTTTTGTCTTTACAGACTTGCAACCAGAGGACAATTTGAGGGATAATATTTCTGTTTTCCCCAGCAATATAGTCTCAGATTGCTTCAGTGATTTATATTTCTTGGTCTAAATTTTCTTGTCTGTCTTCCAAACTCGAGTGCATTTAAATGTCTTTTGGAGAGTGCACTTCCTTTGTTGTTTTTTTTTTTATTGTTTTCTTCTTTTTTTTCCCTATTTCAAGATTCCAGTACTAATGAATCTAAATAACCCCTTCTTCCTGAATGATAAACAAAGTCATTGCTGACAATGCACTGAGACTGAATTGTGACATTTGCAGATCACCAGCAAAATGAGTTAGGTATGATGTTAATGCTCTGTTAAGAGTTGGAAAACAGAAAACTAGGGGTTTTCCAGTGAGGAATAGAGAATATTATAACCCTAACAAATAGATAAAAAGATACATCTTTTATAGACCTAAGTTTTAATATTTGACTCATGCACTAAGACAATGCAAGACAGAAGTGCCACTGAGAAGGTCAGCTTTCACAAAGTTCTGCTATGAATGTTTTGGCTCATAAACTTTTACAAAATACAACCACAAATGAGAGTTGTTTTTGAGGAAGAAGTTGTCAGGAAAGTAAAGGCTAGGTGCCATTATCAAGCTAAGGACAAACCCTCTTTCCTCAGCTGAATAAAAAACATTTTCCCTTCAGTCACTTGGAAGCATTTCACTTCTGCTAAGCTTCAGCAGTGAAGTACTGAAACAGATCCTTACCCTGGCAAGAAGGTGTTGATTACATCAATAAATCAGAGAAAAAAATAATCAAAAATGGTTTGATACCATGGACAACTGTTGGATCTTAATCTTGGCACAAATACCAGGATGAAGTAAAGGGTCACTTGGAAGACTCTTGCAAACTTCTGAGATAATCAGACACACTATGAAATCCTGAGATAGAAAGGAAACTGTGAATTTGACTATCAGCCATTTCATACAGCTCCCTCTGTATGCAGTTACTGTGAGTCACGTTAAGTAAATCAATCAAGAGAGTCTTGCACTGCCAGTGAGATTTATCCTACAATTAAAGGCTTGGCACAAGGGTGAGAAAACTTCATACAAGAGGTATGCAACCACACAACAGCTGCAACTGTGGGGCATTTGGATATTCAGGACAGTAATATGTTGTTGGCAACATGACTCATGTATCCTAGGAAGCACCATTAATACTTCAGATTTACCACTTTTAAATGCAAAGCAGCTTCTCCTAGTAGTTCAAAGAACTCAGGAAAAACAAGGAACCATATTCTTTCTATCTGAATTTTTGTAATGTATCACCACATGAATTATGGTGTATAAAAACAATTACATGTGCATCACAATTGATGAGTATAGAAACTGAAGACTTGATGAAGCTTGAACAGCAATAACCATGTCTGAATTGCCCACTCACTATTTTACACACTAATAAATCAGTAATTACTAAAATGTTGTATTATGTATGTATTTCCTTACCCATTACTTTATGACTTACATCTCTTTACCAAGAGGAAAAGAAATGCAAAAGCAAACTCCTACTTAAACTCGTAAAAAAGGAGAAGCAAATAGGAAACAATTAACTTTCAGTATTCCTCCTCTCCTCCACCCTGACCTGTCTTTCTTCACCTGGCCAAATGAGTAGCTGGATGTGATACATATCCTTGCACCATCTCTTATGAAACAACACTGTTTGCACACATCCTTTCTTCATTAAAAATACAGATGTGTAAATAAAGGACTGACATAATTTTAATTTGACTTTGCTCTTAATTAACTGATTCTTTTCCATTAAGGCTAGAGTCTCTTGTAAAGCTGGATATAATGGGGACAGAAGGTGTCACCCCCATTTCCAGGTCACTCTTTGTGTTGCTGAGTGATGAAATGCAAAAGTCTGAGGTCTGATGAAAGGAGATGGTGTATCTGGATCAATCTCTATCTCATGTATGATTTAAAACTTTCCCTTTCATTTTTAAATCTGATTTGAGTCTGCAGCTGTGAAAGTAAAGGCTGGTAGGGGCTGTGTAAAACAGGCCTTGCTCCTGCATCCCCACCCTCCTTTGTCAATACAGCATAATCTCATTGTGTACCAGCCTTGCCATTCCAGTTCTGAGTTTTTCCTCAGACAGCATGGTGATATTATTTATATGAACAAGTCCACACTTGGCTCTCAGCTGTCAACATCCTTTATTTTAAGACTTCACTGCATCTTTATTAAACAGTGAGTGCTTCAGAGTGAACTTTAAACAAACAGCATGATTTAGAGGTTTTCAAAGACATACTAATTTTATCTAATCTTGTAAGAGATGTCTCTATTACAACTTTGCAATAGCACACACTACAGCATTCCAAGAGCTGTGCTGCAGTTTTCTGAATATCATGGAATAAAAGTTTGAATGTATTTACAAATATATTCATGAACTGTTTCAACAACAGACAAGTGGGCTTTAAGAACTGCCAAAGGGGGCACAAATCAAGAGACAAAAGCAGCAAACAGTACATTGTTTCATTTTCACTAGCAGAGGAAATCTAACCACATCTTGCTTTGCAGAGCTCATCTCACAATCTGTAACACATTAGACTTTCATTAGACACGGACTGAGAGTTCTCCGAACAGGACTTAGAAGTGTGGGGAATATTTGGGCTTTTTTAACAACTGACAACAGCCCAGTTGCTTTTATTTGTGGAGAGGCACAAGGCCCTTTGATTTCACTGGCATGGAGAGGCAGTGAACACCTCCTGTTGCACTGAGGGCTTTCTGCTCCCAGTGCCTCAGACAGGGGCTAAATTAAGGACTGAGCCCATAGCCTACTCCGAGAGCACTCTCCCTCCAACAAATGGCAGCTGTCTTTAGGTAAGCCCTGCAGACACAACAGCACTGAGAGAAAAGAAATATGAATAACACTAGAAAGTTGTTTGGTTTTTAATTTGCTTTCCCAGCAACATTCTGAGACACACACCAACTATTGGGAAAATTCACACAAGCATTCACATTACTTCTGCAAAGGCAGGATATTGCAAAATGCTTAAGAAGCCATCTTGAACAGCTGTAAGTTCTAGGCTTGTGTATGTGGCATTTCCTGACTGCAGTCCTTCCTCTTTTCACTCTAGACAACAAGGCTGGTGAGAGAGGAGATGCAAGACAGAATTCTCAGACCACAGATACTTTCCTGTTCTACTCACCCTTCTTCCCCAACAAACGTGACATAGAGTTTATTTCTCTGCAGGTCTTTTCTTGAGTAGCCCATGATCTGGTTAAAGGCATCTTCTAGCAAGTGATCTCTCCTGATGATTAATCTGAAGGGCAAAATTATTTTGAAACAGCAATTTGTGAACATGAACCACATTTGGAAACAACCATTTACACTGCAGGATAGTAACAGGGTGATTTCAGATATATCTGTTTCTGCTGGATAATTTTATCCAGATCAGGAAGCTCCTCTTAGTCTATTTCCTTCAACGGTCTACTTTAGATTTCAATAAAATGTCCCTTGTACAAAGTGTAGTTGTTTGTCTACCTTGGTTCTTCCTTAAATTAAAGTCTTAAGGGGAAAGGCCCTGAAGCTGGCATTTTCATCAAGTCTGAAATCCTTTAGTAAAGCTGGGCCCCTAAAGTGAGTTTTACTGGGAGCAGGAATCTAATCTTTTCCATAAAAATAAATCTCTTAACACAGGAAATGATAAAACCATGGCAAATCACAGTATGGTAAACCCAGAAACACACATTCCTACATTATCCTTGAGTGCATGATGGTACAAAAGGTCTACAAGGAATGGCAATTATTGGTAGAAAACCCCACTGAAACATCACGTGTGAAAACACAATGGACCTTCTGAAAGGAAAATTGTGAAAATGAGGAAGTGTCATAAAGATATAAAATAAGAGGTGAAAGAATCCTCCTTAATTAAACATTTTATAAAAATGTGTTTAACTAGTTTCCTGAAACTTCACTTGCTTTATATTCAAATACTGCCTTCTGTGTGTGCCTGTCAGAGAGCAGCCGCTGCTGCCTGCAGGAAGGCAGCTGAACCCACCGCAGGCTCCTGCACAGCCCCTGCTGGCCCTGCAGAGCCCAGTGAGTGCCCTGAGCCATCCTGCCGAGGACATGCAAGGAGAGAACCCAGCAACTGAGCAGGTACCTGGACAACAAGAGGACCCAGGCAGCAGTGGAGCTGTGCTGGGCCCTGCTTTGAACAGGTCAGCACTGCTGCCTGGGAAAGCAACCCAGAGAAAACTTCCATTCACATGTAAAATTACAGCTTAAAAATCTACAGTGTGCTGGCAAATAGGTCAGGGAAGAAAGGACAGGGAAAAAAGGGTGTAAGAAATGGAACAGATATTACAGGGAGAGAATGTTCCCCACCAGTTATTTGCCCAAGCATTCAGGACAAAGTTTTCACAGACAAGATTTTTACTGTTTATGATTTCATTATATGAAACTGCTCAACCTTTGCCTCTTAAGACTTGTCTAAACAACACCATTTTAATCCCATTTCAGTTTGCAGAACTTGTTACAAGCTCACATGAATGAAGTTTGAGCTTTGCACAGATTTCTGCAAAATAAGAGAAGTGACTGGCTGAAGGAAATTTATAAAAAAAAACCAAACCCAAAAACAGATAGAAAACCCCCTTTTTATAACAGAGGAAATTATTAAATCATGTTCTAGTGCCTCATGGCTGTGAGCTTGTTAACTGGCACAAGACTTGGCAATTTACAAAATTTTGAAAGTATCTTGTGAGGACAATCCTGATATATAACAGCACATAATCACATGATTAGCAAATAAATGAAGGAGGCAAGACCTCACTCAAGCACTCTAGCATTCAGACTGCTAAAATAAAAATATTAGCTGTTTTTTAAGGCAATCCTATGTATTTAGTAACATTTAACATGTGAATCCTCTTTACTAAAAAGGACTGTAGTATCAGGACAGGCAATGATGTACAAAAGACTGGCCTATCTAGTTTTTTTTTTAGTGGAAAAAGATATGAGAAAATATAACTGTTTATATCATAGCAGCTGCTATAATGGAAGAATTCAGATGCCTCCTATTCTGCAGGCCTCTTCCCAAAGCTCTTTTTGGCACCGTATTGGTAATATTGTCTGTACAAAAACATAGTTGGAGGGAGCATACAGGAGCTCAGAACTTGCTGTATCCTCTACTGTGAATCACATGCTGGCATTAAGTAAGTCTTTTATTACAGGTTTTATATTCCCAGAAATGCCTGGGTAACCATAACATCTGCATTCCTTTTAATGGGAAGAAGTTTGCAGATACATGAGGCAAGGCAAGCTGCCTGAAAAGAAATCCAGCTTCATGAGATGCTTCAACATACTTCAATTTCCCTGGGCCTTGTCCGTATCCTTTAGTCTCCAACTTCCTGTAGAAGTTCCTCAGTTTGGCTTCAAAATCTCTTTTGTACGGAGCTGGAGCTCGGGCATTGGCACGTTGAGTACCTGCAGGGAGCAAGGAGCAAAGAGTGAGCCCTAGTGACATGACCTGATGGATGTACCATCTGCTACTGGAAAGACTCCTTACTAGCAAAAGGTATGCATGGCATGTGCTTGGTTTAGTCACCTTTATAAAGACTAAAAGCTGCGTATCTTCAAATCTGCTCTGCATCCAAGACTTTTTGGTTGCTCACTTCCAATAGTATCATCTTTCAAAATTAAATCTCAAAAGAGTAAATCCAGGTCAATGCAAAAGATGGATTAAAAGAACAGCACAAGTAACTAGAAAGACTTTTTGTTTTTCAAGCACACTTTATGTCTAACCGTTATAACAGTTCATGCAATAAAGTTCTGTTGTGGTTTAAATATTATCAGGAAAACAGCAACTCAGAAATTAAGTATCAATGGACTAGACTCCGCATTGCCCCTGCTGACTACACCAAGAGGAAGAAGGAAAACATTTGGAAATTCCTTAGCAGAAGCTTTTTCCTGGGGAAGTAACAAGGAAGAGAAATACAGGAAGAATGGAAAGACTACCAAATTTAAGTTTGTAAAACTTCTTATCTGTGGCCGCAGAAACATACATGATTGTCATGTAAATGAATTTAATTTTGAAAAACTGTTTTTGAGGGTCAATTTCTTAAAAGCAAGGAGAGGTGAGAACTGTACACAAAAAAAAAAAAAAATGGCACACCCTACAATTGCATGTAAAAGTCCAGTATATACAAATAAGGTGTTTGGTCTGATCTATTCTGAAAACGGCCCTCATTAGGACTTTCACTGCCTCCCTGGATAAATTATTTGCAGTGATTCGACAGCGAGGCAGGGTGCCAAGGAGGCAGTTAAACTCCTTCCCTGTGTGGCTGTGTAGACATCCCACACAAAAAATTCAGAGGATGTTTAAAATTTTTCATGCTGTAAAGTATGCATAAGTTGCCAAGTACTTCTTTGGAACTAGAGGTCACCTCTAACGCACTGAAAGCACAAATGAACAGTTTAGCAGCACTTTTATGCAGAGTTCTGTCTTTTAGCTCAGTTCCTCATGCAAGTTTACTTTTGGCTCCCTGCATGAAACTAAGCCAATACAGTAAAGTTGATTGCTACTGTGGGGGAAGGCATGGGAATGCAAGGCTTCAGGTAATAAAAGAGAGGAGGTGCATCCGTTCAGCCTGTGGGCAGAGACAGGGGAAGAAGTGCAGCCACAAAGCCCATGGGTCTGACGGAAAAAGCGACAGCACATCCTGCGGAAGTGGGGCTGGAAGGAGCTGCAGAGTCTATCTCTGCAGAGATCAGAGAGCAGTGAGCTCACTAACAACACTGAATGCCATTTAACAGGTCTTTAAAAGACCTGTCTGACCAGAAAGACACTTGGCACTTGTTCCAGGCTTGAAGTGAAGTGTGGGAGAAACAGTAAATATCATGGAATCTGCAGGGATCCAAAAGGAACATGAAGGACCCCTCTGGAAAAACAGATCATAGTCATTGATTGAGCTACAGTGGTTTTCCATTTTGGTGCTCTGAGAGCACCAAGAGCTTCCAAAGGTACACTCAGGTGAAATCTCCTGAAAACTTACAGAAACTCTAAACAGCTTTTTAACTATTGGCCTTTTCCCTCTCTTGTTTGTTTTGCTTTGGGTCAAAGTACGTACAAAAATGCAATCACCAGAAAAAGGCAACAAAAGTAAACTTTAATGTTAGCCACAGAAGGAAGCTGGATTTTTTTGAAGGGTACCACAAAACATGAATCTGATAACACATTACTTCATGGTTCAGAAATCAGCATAATAATATTCCGTCAGCACATGACAAGTCCTCACTGCAAATCAGATGCATATGCCAAGAAATTCCTGGGCAATTATAGTGATTACTTCCGCCTTGGGAACAAAAGATGCTAATGGAAGAGGTAAAAACCACCACTAATGTGATAATTATACTTGATTTTCAAAGAGGTTATATTCTAAAGCAGATATAAAGAGTAGCTTCATGACTGTTCATCTTTCCCAAAAGAGAAAGTACAAGTGATTGTGACTGATCTGAACAATGGATCCTTAACACCCCACCCCATGCAGTGCAGCACAGCCAGCTTACTTAGCTGCTGAGAAAACACAGAGCCTCCATAGAAACATGGGCTATTTGCAATTTCTCATCAAAAAAGTCATTTGTACACCAACACAAATGTGCATGCTTGCAGACTGACAGGGAGATTCAATGGTCTCTCTATATTTTTTTTTTAGACAGAAGAGAGATTACAATTTTAGGGAGAATGAGAC
Organism: Parus major; assembly: GCF_001522545.3. Lineage (NCBI taxonomy): Eukaryota > Metazoa > Chordata > Aves > Passeriformes > Paridae > Parus > Parus major. The sequence continues at coordinate 9,386,853 of NC_031776.1, forward strand.
TAAAACCATCACTGTTCATTCTCTACTATCTGCTGCTACTGTGAGTAAATGAGAATATCACATGTTAAAGACTGAATGTATTTTGAAATGACTTTGTTGGAATGAAGCCATGCCCAGCATGCTTTGGTATGCATACCAGTGATTAAGAAATCTTAACTCTGGAAGCCAAAACTGGTTTTATTTATAAAAGACTGCCAGGTTTGCAATTGGAAGTAAGAGGCATACATGCAGATTTCATCGTTCCCTTCTTTTAAATAAAGAGAAACAGTTATGTCTAAACCATACACATACTAAAAGTATTAATAAATGTGAATATTGTATTTCACTGCTTTGCAGAATGCCATAAGATCATTGAAGTCTTTAGATAGTTCCTTCAGAGAGATCTCACAGAGGTCCTTTGTCCAACAGCAGGAAAAGCTACCACATGTTGATGAATGCATTTAATCTGGTTCCATGAAAAAGCAAAGCTTTTTATTATTATGAACTGGGAAATGCCCATGAAAATCACAGCTCTTTTTCTGATAAAAATTTCTTGTTGTCTAGAACTATCTAGAGTTGCTTACGCCCCAAATGTTCTCTATTTATCTGTACTTTCGTTATCAAATTTGTAGAAATCCCCTTAAGCCACTTCCGATTTTTTTATCTATTATCTTGAGGAAACTAAGCATAGCAACATCTATCAACATGGCCTTCAAAGAGAACTTGTCATACTTGCAATAATTTAGCTCTGATCTGCAACTTAGAATCTGAAATATCAGTTTCATTCCATTCTGACATGAATATTCAGACAGCTGCAGCATCCTAGGTTTTGAGCTCGTGTTAAAGTATAACAAGCTGGCTTTTATACATAAAATTGTCCCTCATTGCCCCACAGCAATCACATTGCCATTTTAATGTACAGTTATTAGATCCATGCTTTTAATTCTCCAGGCATCAGGATGCTGGCATAAGCAGTCACTTAGTTGTTTCACATCAGTGAGAAACAAGTCTGCATGTTTTTTGACAAGTCAGTACAAAATCACAACCCCTGAAGATGTAATACACCCAGCAAAGCATCTTGTGAGCCCAAGGCAAAGGTCCAAGTTTTGACAGTCAAATGCAATTGTACTTGTTGACTTTGCTCAAAAATAGTTCTAGATCTTTGTCTTATCAAGGATAAGAAGTGGTTTCATGGAGCCCCTACAGAAGCTTTGACTGAGCAACTTACCTGGAGAGTTCTGAGGCGAAGACACCGGCGAGCCTCTCGGGGACTGGCAATAACTAGGATGAAGTAAGGCATGTGGCGGCACATACGACATTATTTCCTCCTCAAACAAGCTGGCAAAAAGGAGCAAAGAAGAAAGAACATGTTTATTTGAATAAATGGCAGGTTTCACTTTCTAAGGATAAATCTCTAATTGTTAACCTGCTTTCTTTGGTAGTCACTTACTATTTCCACTGTACACACTTAGAGTGCTACAAAATATTTTATTTCCATTTCCTCAAGAAGATTTTGAAAGTACTGGAAAGCAGTAACTGCTATTTGGATATTTGTTCTCAAGATTAAAATATAGTTAATCAGCCTTGAAAATTCATGGGTCCCCTCTTTTTTTTTATTTTTTAATGTTCTCATTGCAAAGGGGTCAATAACCTTATTCAGAAACATACTAAGCCTCCAGGATTAAGAATCACATCTGAATTTGTTACGTGTATTGACTGGTAAGCTCATTAGCATAACATTTAATGTTTAATAACACTCCTGCTGAACTAGGTATCACATCTAGCCTGTTCAAGTTGAGTTACTTCATGCTTCATCTATTATTGATACACAACTTTCTAGGTGAAAAAACCCAAAACATTTTGCAGCCTGATCACTGCATCTGTGTGTGTGTGTGTGTGTATGCATATATATATATATATATATATACATATATATACATATATATATATCTGGAATGGGAAACATGACACAAACTGATGTGATAATATGTAAAAATTATTTTCAAAAACTGAGCTAAAGAAAGAACTGCAAGACAATCTCCTGCAACCCAATGCAATGAAAACAATGTTCAAATAAAAGATGCTTCTTATGAAGTCTGTTCAGCAAAAATACAGCTAGACTTTTTTTTTACATGGATTTTTTTTTAATGGGTCCTTCCTGACCATTCTTTTCACAGTCTTGGCCATATGGTATTTTCCTCCAAGTTACACAAAAATCTTCAAAGTTTTTTAAGAAACAATATTTACATTTCAAAAAAGGCCCAAACATAGATTTTAAATGAGAGTTTTTTAATAGTTGTAATAACTTGGGAGATCTAGGGACCAGGAAAGATTATCATTATGCAACCTGGCCTCATAATACAACTACTAATGTTAATTCTATTTCACTAGATTCAATTTTAAAGGACCTGTGAATTTCTTGATGCACTTTTACGGTGGATGATAGCACAGCATCAAGATTAAAGGGTTTAATTTTAGCAACAAATCTGCCTGATTTTTGGAGTTAATAGCTTAAATGAAAACTAGTAAAGAATCAGCTTCCCATTTCCTGAAGTCTGTAGGAATATTGCTTTGACTAAAGGGAACAATGCTTGACAGCACAGTGAAGAGGCAAGAGAGACACTAAATAATAAAAACACCTCTCAAGCATCTGCCTTTACAAACAGGCACTTCCTAAAGCACAGAACTGAAGAGATACATTCTAAAAGTAGCACATGGCACATGGCTGAATAAAGGTCTGAGCTGTACCACCTTTCTACGCATCAGGGCTGGATGCAACAGGACAATTAAAGGTGGTCTGGGAAAACCCATATAAATCACAAGCACAGTGCTCTTACATTTGCCTTTCATATTCCATCGTCCTGTGAAAAGTGTGACCTTCAACTACCATCTAGAACTGAACATGATGAAAATAAAACCTTAGCCTCGAGCTGTAGCTCTCCCAGCTGCAAGTCCAAGGAGTGGAGGGGAATTGATTGGGTGACAACATCAGCACATGCTGTTCCCTGAAAGCTCCTCAGCAGCTGCCACAGCATGTTCCACGTGCATGGGCAGCAGCAGCGCCTACCTGAGTAACATGACAAGGTCTGCATCACTGGATAAACGCACCAGCCCAGGTGTTCCCTCTGTCCGGATGAACTGGATCTTCTCCCTGGGTAAGCAAAAAAAGGCTTTCAAAATACCTTTTGCAAATAAGGCATCAAGGTGTACCACAGCACAAAGAAAAAGTACAGAGTATATCAGAAACCTCTGGGTTATGCTTTTCCCTACTTTTTTTCCCTGCCATATCAAGTTTATGTGAGCAGTAAAATATTACAGTCAAAAAGCTCATTAGTTCTGAGGAAGGATGCTCCTGTTGCCCTCATCTCCTCCATGCTCATGCACTTTGTAGGTAGCACAGGCACTCAAACAGTAAAAGAAAATCTTAAGAACTTAAAAAAAATAAAAGGAAAATCAATCCCTCAAATTCACACTCAAGTCCCTGTCTCTGAATTCAAAGTAGGAGGCTGAAACTTGTAAGAGAACATTCCTACTGCAAAAGTGAACTCTTTAAAGAGGCGCTGTCTCACCTGAGTCTCTGTACAAATGCAAGCCATACATTACAATGCATACTTGTAATTTTAAAGCCAGCATTTTCACACCATACTGCATTTACAGTATCTTCCAGTAAAAAAAACTGCATTATTTCTCCCCTCTATTTCATCTAAGCACACATTCTTTCTCCTAGACCCAGTCTGGTCACTGCTGTGGAATCTGTGCATCCTAAGTTCTGAGCATGATAACACACAGAATTTTAGAATCTGTACTGAATGTAATTCCTTGGATTCCTATCCTTTTTCTCTGCAGAGCCTTTCCCTGCATTCTGAAACACAAGTATATCCTTCATATTTTTTCTTTGTCAGTATGACAGTACAGTAGAGATAAATTCTAATTTAGCTTTACACTTCTGGAGGAAAAGAAAACAAGAACCAAACCTATGTAGTAAAACCTGTCCCAAATCTAAAGGACAAAACCCCCAAACAAACAGAAAAGTAAAGACCTCTGTATAAGAACAGCAGCATTAGCTCAGCTCAGAGGTCTGTCTACCTCAGGTCCTGTTACCAACAGTGACAAGAAGGTCCAAAACAGCCCACGCAATTGGCAGGGCAGGGACATCTGGGCACTTCCAGAGCCCACTTCACTTTGTATCAGTGCCTAAATGGCAAGGCTGGAGGAAATAAATGGTGGATTACAAGATATATCTTAGCATTTGGTTGGCAGCAACACCAGAAACCAGAAGGGCATTATCTGGGTTAACTAATATACGCAGCCTTCCACATGAATGCAATCCATGACTTCCTGGGTTACCAGCAAGAGTTGTGATTTCAGTGACAGTTTTTTAATATATATGCCTTTTACCTTCCATTAAGATATAAATTATATTTAATGTATAACAGATGCCTTTGCCTGAAGCCTTTTACATTATTTAGCAGCCTCTCAGTTTTATCTGCACTGGCTTGGAAGAAGATTTAATCTTGGCAACATGCCCAATAAATATATATTAAATATAATGTTCTCACTCCACCATGAAACTTCTAAACAGCAATTTTCTACATGTAGTATACTTTCATTTTATATATTAATAGAATCTCAACTTCTTATCTCTTCTTATACAAAGAATTAATACTGAAGGATTTCAGGTTAATTTATCAAGGTCTGTTAATTTATCAAGTGTACAGCAATGTCCATGTCTCACAATGTGTCGAACAGAAATGGATTCCAATAATTTGCTAAATCAGGGTCTTAAAAGACTAACCAAGAAAAATAAAACTGACATCTTTATAAAAATGAAAATGTTACTGATGCATCATCTTTAGAAGAATATAGGAGAGGTATAATGGAAGGTAATTTACCTTAATCAAATTACTAACTTCAAACACTAAAATTAGAATGGAACCATTCAGCTTAACAGAATGGCTTTTCTGACCAATCCCATTCAATGTAAAATAAAACTATGTTCATTAAAATCCCCAGTCATTCTGCTGACACAAGTCAGTTAAGGTATAAATCAGTCTCCTTCCAAAGCAAATGTGCAGAAGGACATATAATCTCAAGCAAATGAGGAGGTACTGAAAACTCTATCTTTTATCCTCTGATCTTCCATTTTTAATCTGAAACCCATATTTTCTTTAGAAAGTCTCAGTTTGTGGGAAATTATGAATCTGTAATCAAGAAGCAAGGTTCTACCAGAAGCAGAATCAGGGAATACCAACAAGTCTTGTGAGCAATTTGAACTCTAATTTGTTAAAAAACCCTAAAACACACATGAAGAAAATTACACTGATTGCTATCACACTAAAGGAAATCAAGCACCCTGCAAAAAAGAATATGAAGCAATAAAACTACAAGCAACCAGAAATTGTTTGTATACTATTCCCCAGCAGATTTCAAACCAAACCTGGTGGGACAAACTTGCCTATAGTGATATCGGTACAAATGTTTTGACATGCTGAGAACTGTGGATTTCTGCTGTATTTTCTAGAGAGCTTGTATTCTGCTAGTACATTGTTTCCGTTTTGGCAGCCAGGATTTCTTTAGAAGGTAAACCACACCTTTAACACAGAAGTCACATCACAAAACTTTTTACACTACACATGGGGAAACTGCAAAACAGGGCAGCTTGTTGAATTTTGGGAACTTGCAGGACACAAAGGAAAAGGGATCAGTAAGTAAAACAAAACAGAAAAAGAATGAGTACCAGTACTGGCTGCCATGCCAGGTTGGGTAGGCCTCTGGAACACAGCACTGAACAGGAGAGACTGCCAACAATCAAAGCAGCATTTTTTAAATTTAGTTTCCAAGGGAGAATAGATACATTTGTTTCAGTTCTGGTCACTACTATCCAAGTTGCCATTCCATTTCCAAGTCTAAACATGGGAGGGAGTTACAACAACCACACAACAAAGATCATCCTTCCTCAGATGTTGCTGCACTGTGCAAAAATCTGTAGATAGCCCATTTTATAAATTCTGGGGAGACATCAAAAATTCTGATTGATACAAGATTACCTCCAGACGTCATAGCGTCAGGACAGCCTTTCTGTAAATGTGCTTTGTGAAGATAAGGACAAACCAAAATGCCATTCTGCCTCATGCTCCCAGCTGTACACATACCCAAATGAATGGGCACATTTGCTGTGCCATCCAGCTGTCTTGGCACATTAGGAAGAAATCAGCAAATCTCTTATGCCAGTTGTTCCAAACATTTTCTCATAGGTACCTTTATTTGATAATAAAACATTGATACTCTTCTCCTCAACCTTGTTACAGGCTGTTACACAGAAATACAGTAAACAACTATTTCCCACAGCTCTATGAATATGTTTGAATGCACCAGAAGTCTATAATCTGTTACATTCCACTGTTAATTAATGAAAATAGCTAATTGTAAATAGCATTTTTTACTGAAATAGGAATAGCAAACTTCACTAATTTTCTTACCTGAGTGAATGATTCCTGGTAAGATCTGGTTGACGCTCTTGTAGAATTTCAAAGATATTGGGCTGCCGCAAAAATGCAACTATCTTGTCATTGTAAGCTGAAAACATTAACAAAAATATCATGCTGAAACAAGGAGATCCCAAAACAAAGGATGCCATTCCTTCTGAGTCTTCAACAATAATGACACACTTCACCGTTTTAAGGTTAGAAGTATTGTGCTAATACTTTTGTATGTAAGGCTACCAATTCTATTGTTTTTTAAGGAACACACTTCTTGATTATGAACCAAATCTCATTGTGACATATCCTTTCCACTGCTAGAAACTATAATTCTGTTAGCAATTTCTATTATATTTCAGCATTCACAGTCTTAGCTAAGGCCAAACCAGAATATTTATTGTTAGAATAAAATTGCAGGGACCTTGGTTTTCACTGCACTGAAATCTATTCTCAAACATTAAGCAGCCATTGGAAGCACCCTCAAATCCTCATTAATGGCTGAGCCTGTGAAGCATGCACACCATGTCCATGGCAAGGGGCAGGATTTAAAATGGGCAGAGGTTTTCAAGTAAACATGCAACAGTACAAAGAGCCAGTTACAGTTAATCAGATTAATTTATCTTGATTTAGCACAATGTGACAGCTGCTAGATGTAATAAGCTACATTCTGTACGTGGTGGCACAGAAGTCAGTAACTCTGTGTGTATGTAACTGAGAACAGAAGTTAAGCTAATGACTAATTCCAAGCTGATTAACACTTTCTGTAATCCTGCCAAAATAGATGCTTAGAAGTTGTGGAAAAAAAATAAAAAAAAATTAAAAATCACTGGGAATACATGGAGTCCCATTAGGACCCAATCTGACTCCCTGACTCCAGTTCATCCTGTGAGCTAGGGAGGTAAAATACATCAGAATTCGGTTCTGTACGCTTCCAGCTCTGAAGGTTCCAACTGAACAGTGGGGAAATGCTGATGGACAGGAGGATCATAACCAGTGGCAACTTTTAGCCATCCCAAGCAAATGGAAACCCCAGCAGTGCACAGCACCATGACCCCCACAGAGATGGAGAACTCCCCAGTGCTGACATACCCACTGGAACCACATCCTGGTACTGAGCTCTGCTGACTGTGTTAAAGGTGCTGGATGGTCTTGGCAAAACTGGGGGTCCTGAATGACGGGAGTCCTCTCCGACCTGAAAATGTGCAAGTAACCACAGTGAGTGTCTCTGTGCCAGCACGTGCACTCAGAAACAGAAAAGTGAGAATTTACATGGCTTAAAACCAAGCACACACATCAAGGCTTTGCTTGATCACTATCCCCAGTAATCACTGCAGCAGCAAGCAGCTCTGCTGTCAGGACACACATACTGTACTGGGCCCATTAATAGGAAGAACCAAAACTGATGCAAAACTTACTGCTATTTTTAAACAGTCCCATTCTGAAAAGAGATCATAAAAATTAAAAGTGGGATACCTCTCTTAATTTTGTGATTTAATTTTGTCTTTTGTAATTCATGGACATCTTTATACGAAACATTCTGGAAACAAAATTCTGCGCCTTCATTAGCACCTCTATTACCTCTGTGCATGAATGGAGTTTCCCTAAATTTGAAGTGGAAGCAAGTTTGTGGCTGAAGCCTCAAAGAAGAATAAAGGAATGAATTCACATTCAGGCAAGGCAAAAAAGTCACAAAATCGGTAAAAACATGTCTCCTAGAATAATTCAGAACCACTGTTCTGTTTTTCTTGTATTCACCTTCCAGGCTTAAAAAAAATTGCATGTGAATAATTTTTAGGGTAGAACCACAATATAAAATTATTCTTAAAGGCATTTGTTATGTCAGGGCAACTGCTGCAGTTTACTGCATGATGAGGTTTCAGATATTTCTCTGTATTCAGTATTTTATCTCTGTAAAACATTTGATCAACCTCTTTTTTAGCCTGCTGGACCCTCTTTGTTTACTTCTCCGTTTATCTGCCTACATGTAATGGTTAGCATTTAAACTGCACTCTCAAGCTTCAAAGATCTCTAGAACATCTAACTGCAAAAGATCAAATAATTATAAAATGTTGCTTTAAAATCCAATCTCCGAAATCACAAAGCAGCAAAAGTCCCAAGATATCTCCCAAGACCTTTCTGCTCTCTCATAATATTCTTTCAGAAAAATGAAGAATCATTTCCTGTTAGGCAATGTGCTGGAAAAGGAATGCCATTATTATTAGCCCCAGCTTCACACTGCAGTTCAGCTTTAGCTAAAAAGGCATTCCTTACACTGGTTCATGTTTACTTTAGAGCATCCCTCTGTAAAAACTGGGTCAGTGACTTCCAAACATCAAAGTTCATGGCAAGTTAATGCCAAAGAAAGTATTTTTTATTATTATTATTTATTATTATTATAATTATTATTTTATTATTAAGTACTCATCTTTTGCAGTAATGTACAGTTCCTTTATGCAATAGCTTTAGAATAGGGAAAAAATGCAAATATGCAATACATAAGTCCTAAAGTGCAGAGGAAAAACGGGTGTTCAGGCTCATACAAATGACAAAAGAACATAATTGTATCATTAATCCTAGCGTGGCAATACTGTATTGAACTGCTATGCTTGAGATACCTATCTGGAATTACACTTCAATTCAAGTTACAACTGTAACAATGTCAAGGAAACACTTCCAAAATTGCTTGTAGAAAAATGGTTTAAGCAATTTCATGTATCTAGATGGAGTGGGAAATTTTGGCAGGTAAGCAGCACTGTGTATATGTAGTATATATTATCATTTCTTGTTGGATGAACTATATTTTGCAGCATTGACAACTTCAGCAGCATGGTTGTCACAAATACCTGTTTTAAGTGCAGAGCTACTGGATGCTGCTCAAAAAGAGATATTTTGAGTGCATATTGGGCAAAGTCAAGAAGAAAAAATTATTTCTGCTCTGCTACAAATCAATCACAACAGAAACACTTTATTTACCCTATTCAAGATCTAAATAGCTATATGAAGGCACTTCTAACTTTCTTGTCTTATACATAATATCAGCAAATTGATGGAAAATGCTATTTAAAACCATTTGCAAAATATACCTGACACTGGAGGGGGGCTGACTAAACCATGTTCACACAGGATGTGACAAGATATGCAGCCAGTGCTGTAGCACTCGCTGCAGCTCAGTGGAAGCCCTGTTAGAGAAGTGGCAGACACTAAGATTGATGTTTGCTCTGAAACTGAGGTCTGGCAGACCTTCATCTGCCACAAGACTGAGCTAAGAAAAGGATAAATCAGAGCATTTCTCCTGCTATTCTGAACTGTGTTATCTTCAATTCCTGGCATGGAATAACCCTCTCCTGAAAAGACAACCACAGTACAGAGGCTTTTAAATAAAGTACAACTGAAGTCCAAGTCACTGCACATACAACAGTATAAGGAAGTGACAACAGCAATATGGGGACAGCCAGTGAAAACAGTGCACAACAACATAACAACAAGATAGTGGTTTCCATGTATTTCTGATCAGGAAGTAGAGATGAAATACATATTCAAAGCCATGTAACAGACTGATAAAGCTGTATGTGGTATGGTTTTCTCATACTTCATGAGAAAGTTGCAGAATTAGATGCATAGCCACACATGTATCTTTTCCCCCCTCTCATTTTGCACACTTAGATATGAACAGACTCAGCAGACACCATGCTGGACAATACATATTTTGTCAATGGAAGACTGGATACAGGAACCAGTAATCAGATGCTCTCCTGTGGTTAAGTGTGGTTACTGTGAATTCCAAATAAAAAAAACTCATATTTGTTATTTTTCCTCTGAATTCACGCATGTTAAAAGCAACAACGGCTAGCAGAAAAAAAGATAAATCCTTACAGCTGACTGCTGCACTGTTACAGAAGAATCATGCTCCTCCCCACGTGGAATGATGTGAAAGAGGCTGGTGTTAACCAGGTTCTGCTCCCGAGGAGGAGGCCCAGACCCCACTCACCTCCCCAGCACTGTGGCTGCGCTGCCGAGTCAGGTGCTGCCGATGGACCAGAGCACTGGTGGGCCTGCTGCTCTGCAGGGGCAGCCGTGGGTCGATGAACGTCGTGGTGCGTGAGTTGTGGTCGACAAAGAAAGCCTGCAGAAGGACAGGGAAGACAGAATTCATCAGCAATACTTTTTTATATTAATTATGTCTGAGGTTACTGCCTGTTGGGGATCTAGCTTTCATTTGATCAGGTGGGGCTGTGGGAAATCTGTTACTGTGGCTTGCATTTCCCCTCTGCAGAAGGAGGATAACACTTTTCTATCCCTCTGAAAGGATGAATTGTTTAATGCCTTACTTTGTTCGTGTCTATACTTTGAAATTGTCATCTGACAAGCATCAGAAGTGGAAAGCCTTATTATGACTGTCAAGAAAAGAAAACTTGAATATTTAATAAAAGTAATCCTGGTGTATTCTCCTTTTCATCCCCTTATAAGCATCTAAAAAGGTGTCATTAAGTGGCAAACCCATTACCTTTTGTGAAGTCTTTATCATATAATTATGAACACAATTGGCTGTATATATGTCAAGTGTATGCTTGCATCCAGTGATGAACTATGATTACAGACCAAGAGGCATTTTTGCCATATTCCTGCTACAACTATTCTAAGTTCACTAACCTTTTTTTCTAAAAACTGAAACAAAATGCAAAAAACACCCTAAAGCACCACTCCAAAAAAAAAATAAATAAAGTCTCTGAAAACCATAAAGAAAGGTCAGCCAAGAACACAAAGACGATGGCAACAAAAAAATTTAAATCAGGCAATTGACATGAACAACCACATACTGGCCAGTCAACCATTTGCTGAAAACAAGGTCACAGGAACATGAATCTTGGCAAACTGAAACCTCCTACAATTCTACCCAGTTTGAACCAAGCAGGTTTCTAAGCCTTGAAATTTAAACTTTTTGCAGCACCAGTGTTGCACTTGGAAACCAGCACTGTTCTATTTCAACACACTCCACGTTTTCTGTCACAATACTGGAAACATGTGGAAGTGGCAAAAAAATTGTTTTCAACAGGAGAATTACAGGAAAGTGACATCTGGTTCGAGGAATCAAAGAATCTGGACTAGCAGAGAGGTGGTCAGGGACTGCAGGAGCCATTTCTGTTTTTGGCTACCAGTGAGGGACTTCAACCACAGTTCCACAAACAATATATTCCTGTGGTGTCAGCAACAGAAATATTCTCATCTTTCCCCCTTCTGACCACTGGTTTCATCCCCTGTGTGCCCTTCCTGCCTTGTGCTGGCACAAGTGTTTGTGTAGCCATGCAGTGAACCCATCAAGGGAGCTGGTCCAGGCTAAAATTACTCTCTGTTTGTCCCTCTCCCTGCTGGGTCCTGTAACCTCAGCTCACCACAGATGAGAGGAGAGCAAAACAACTCTTCTGGCAGCACCACCAGCTTCTAGTATTCATGGAATCATTGTTTCAGACTGCTTGGGAAAACCAGACCAGAGCAAATACAATTCTTCTGACTGCTGTGAAGGTAGGTAGACAAACCTACTTATGTGTGTCATGCTATACATGCCATTATGGACTGCAGTGGGAGAAAATTCATACTTCCATTTCCCAAGGAAGGAGAAGCATATGGAGAGACACCACAGTTGCAGAACACTATTTAATTAAGTCAACAACATATTGTTAAATCACTTATTAAAAAAATCCTGATTCAGTATAGGAGGTAGTACTACCTGGAGCTACACCACTCAGTTCTGAGTTAATGCAGCACTCCAGAATTGCATGCAGCACTCCACAGCATTCTATTTAAATAACAACTCCATTTAGTCATGAAGATAAAGACAATCATAACTTATTAAATATGTACGACTGCAGGCCAGCTACTAATAGCCTACTTTAAAACAAAGCATAAATTAGCACACTTTGAAGCCTTGGTGAAGATAACCACTGGAGCTTCAATGCTTTGGGCTAATCTGGACACTGGCACACAGCTCAAAATACAGTGTGGTTCACAATCTCCTTCCAAAAAATTCCTCTCATAACTCCTGCCTAGCTATAATCCATAAATCTACAATGCTTGAAGAGACTGACATAGAATAGGTAGTGCCAAAACTATATTTAGCCCATTAAACATGAATAGTTGCCCTAGTTATTCTTCCAGTTAAAATCTGTGAAGCTTGCTAAAACACCTTTTCTGCCTATTGAAGACTTCAGTAGTCGATTACTATGATTTCTTTAATTGTAGAGAGAAACCCAAAAATGTCCTCTAATAACTTCCTATATATTTGTCCATCTTGCAGAGATCTAAGTAAAAAGCACAAAGACTTGCATCTGGCTTTAAAATATGTACATGTGCTTACACACACTGCACAAATGCACATATCTGTACAATGTCTGTGTGTATGCACATGGACACAGCAAGGCAGAACCTCAAAGCTCAGCTCAGGTGCTATAAAGCCTATATAATGCTTCCTGCTACCACATTTTTCCAGTGCCTTTCTGCCTCCCTGTGGTGGGTGACTGATGAAGGATCATCAGTAATGCTCATCAAAAATGACACTGTAGTCACACCAGACCCTTTAGGGAGGACTGCACTGTATTATCTCCTGTTGGGGATACACAGAGTCAAAGAAGAGTGGGCAGCAGGGCTCTGCTGTGCAGCTCTGGAGGGAGTTCAGAGGTCAGCAGTCCCCAGTGGACCTTGGAAGACAGCCCATGAAGAGGACAGGCAAGCAGCACCACACTGCCAAGGGGGAGTGAAAACACCACCATTCAGCATTGCACCAGGCCTGAACCACTGCTGTGCCTCATGAACAAAAGCACCAAGCTTTCACTGTGATATATGAAAAAAATAAAGGATAAACCTCTTCTCAGCAGGCAAGAGCAGTTAAGCAAAGGAAATATAATTATTTATTGAGTTATGGCTAAGTTCAACTTGCTTCTATTTAGGTTTATGCTTTAATAAAGGCAGGTCCAGCTTCAGTTTGGTGTCCCCAAGCACTGGTCTTGCCACGTGCTGGCCATGGTCTCTCTTCAGTGCTGAATAGGCTTTTCTACTGGCCACAAGTGGCACTTGTGACACAGACAATTAAACGTAACGAAAATGAGCAATACTAAGACTCATCCAAAGTGAAGAAATCCAAGTAGGAATTTATTCAGTGCTTCCTCTTCTTGATTAATACTGTGGTAGCATTGCTGTTACAAAATACCACCCCAGAAATCCAAAGGTCTAATTCTCTCTATGGAGCACATATTAAAGAAAATTGAAAATTTCCCTATTCTTCAGGAGAAAACTGGCCTCTGAAGAACTGAACAGCACAAGAATGACTTAAAAAAGAAAACAGTGAGGCAAAGAACAACATTAATAGAATTGCACATTCCTAGTTGTGTGTCTAATGAAAAAACAAAGTGCTTTTCAGAGTTAAAAAAATCTAGGAAACAACCCTCAAACAGTTTTACCCTTCAGTTTAGAACTGTCTAATCTTTCCAAGCATCATTATTTATATGGACTCTCACAGCTAACCATATTGAGAGTGATAAATGTAAGAACCAAGAAGCTAAATATGCCAGTAATCCTAATGAACTGATAAGCCTTATCACTTTCTCACATGCTAATCACAGTCTGTTTTTAACCATTCTGGTTTTTTACAAAAAAGTATCATGTTCTGTATACTGAGGATGTACTAGCTCAAAGTTACATTAAAACTTGCATCACAACTATGAAAATGGTATCAAAATTTTTTAGGAAATCCAAAATTGACACCTATTTAAAAAAGCCAGTGAGACCTGCAACTATTTAAGATCTCCAATACCTCCTAAGGAAACCCACTCTGTACCATCTCTTCCTCATCATCTCCATAACATCTCTTTCCTTCTAAGCAATACACAACCACCAGAGTGGTCCTCCCCAGAGCTGTCCCCGACCATCTGTTTTACCTCAAGTACATCCATTTCAACTCAGAAACTGATGAACACAAAGCCTCCTTAGCACTGTAGAATTACCTTGCCCTGATGGTCGTGTTTCATCTCCCAACCCCTCGGCAGCTCCAGCTGTTTGTTGGCAAACATGTTGAGGAAGCCCACCAGATCCCGGTTGTGCTGGTAGCGCTCAAAGTGGTGGGTGTCCCGCCGGACTTTGGTGATCATGTGCTTCAGACACGTGTTATTTGTAAACATGCGGTAGGCACTCTGAAAAACACACAACAGCAAAGGCTTTTCAAAGAGAAAACTGCTCTGACCACAACAGACAACCCTGTTCATTGTAAGTGGATCTGCTGAAGAAAAGTTACTTATTCCATTTTTTCTCCTTACACCATAAATCCCATTACACAAAGAAACACTTGGGGGGAACTAATGCAAAAAGAAGCACTGAAGAACAGGCAGAAAAGGAAAATATATACATTAAGATGGATTTTTGTTCAGTGTGACCTCTAATATACTTTGATATAAACCAGGCAATCTGGGGGAAACAAATACTGCCATTAAGCAGGAAGATATTTCTCAGAATTGTGTCTCACCCTGTGCAAAGCACAGTAAGAAAGCTATTATTTCCACAAACAAATAATTTTGTATTATAAGAATGATGAAGAATCGAGTGGAAAATAAAAATTGCTATCATGCAGAGCTAGGATGGCTCTGATAGCCTAATAATTTGAGGGGATAATGATGAGTGAATCTAGCCTCCCTATGTACTACCAATATCTCATCATCAAACACTGAGCAGTATATTTGTACACAAAGCAACTGCATTTATAAGCACATATTTATGAAAGCCTTTGAGCTGTAGTCATCGTACTCACAGGGTTAGAATGCAGCACTGTAAAGAACTCTGGGCTGATAAGGAATTTCACAGGGGGAGACTGGAGCAATAAAGTAAGTCTGGATCTGGAGGTAGAGTGAGGCAGCACATTCTCTCTTCGAAAATCTAAGAGCAAAGTAAATGACAAAGGCTTCCAGCAGTTATTACCAAAGCATCCCTCCAAACAACTAGATTGATGTGAATCACACAAGCAAGGAAAGCATTAAGTACACAACTATTTCAGATTTACTGAGGACAGTCCATATGTAAGCATACCCAAATTTCTTCTAACATAACACTGAAGTTTCTGAAAATATTACAATTTTAGTTTATTAATATTTACTTGTGGTTTTTGGTAAACAAACAGTAAAATAAAATCGCATTAAATTGTTTGGGTTACCAAGTTTGTGCCCGTATATAAAATGCAAGAAAGTCCCCTGGGCATGTCTGCACTGCTACACTGTAGCTGCATGCAGGTAAGTTATTTTTAAATGTTAACTAATGGATATAAAAGTCATTGTACACTTATAAATGTTTTATTCCTTCTTAAACAATAAATCTGCCATTACCACAGCCCCAGTCTTGATACAGTATTGAAGAAGCTTATGTAAGTAAGAATCAGGTTGCCAAGGAAGTACCTTTCACGTTTCAACTTCCAATAAACATT
Organism: Parus major; assembly: GCF_001522545.3. NCBI lineage: Eukaryota > Metazoa > Chordata > Aves > Passeriformes > Paridae > Parus > Parus major. The sequence goes on from NC_031776.1 coordinate 9,402,768, forward strand.
TGTGTCTTCTCCTAGCAACTACAGAAGAAGTGCCCTGATTTTTCTTCAGTACCAGGAAGGAAATGAAAATATACTGAGTGGTGTTTGCTACAATGTCAAAACTGTTGCCTCCAATTCTCTTTGAAGATATTTGGAAGCATATTTTTAATGTAAATAAAAAACTGCAATTTCAGATTTGGTCTTCAGTGATATTACACTAAAATGTGTGCTGCCACCTACATTTCAGTTTCTTTCTTTTTTAAACGTTGCAGTATGTGCACACTTCTCCATCAAATGAATATTAATCATGTAGACCACAGCTATCACAGATATAAAAGATCATAACTCACAAGCAGAGCAAGGAGAAAGGCAGTGAATGAGACTCTAAGCTGAGGGAAAAGTAAGAAGAAATAACAAATGAAGAGGAAAATAATAAAGGTAAAATTCTAAGTATGCATAGGTAAATATGGAAAAAAGGGAATGGAGAAAATAAACACATTAGAGGAAACCAGGAAGTGAGAGGGTAATTGGTAAAATAAATGAACAAGAGGATTTTTAGAAACACTAATTAAGGAATAGACCTCAAGCTGTCGCACATGGAGCGTGTCATTGAATTGGGTGAAGGCAGAGCGGCACAAAGGCTCCTGAAGCTGTGCCCGAATACTTGGGCTGGGAATGTTTTGCAGACACAGACACACACTGAAGTTTTACATGAACTCTGTACTGGTGCAAAACTTGGATGTACATCAAAGTTTTACAGGTAACTCTCACACCCTGGAAGATGCTGTGACATGCAGCAGATAAGTCCTCTGTCACAGTCTGGGCAATCTGGAAACCAGAATGGGTCACCAGGTGGGTTTTTATCACAGTTCAAGGCTTATGAATTTGGTTTATGAAAAGTTTATTCAGCTGAATTTACTGGTTAGGGTTTGGCTTGAATTTGGTCACAGCTGATTTGTGTACAGCACAAACCACCTGGCTCCACATGCACAAAGAAAAGGGAACAGCCACAACAGAATTGAAGACTACAAGTAATAAAAGGGAACACCTGGGTAAATCTCAAGTTCTACAATGACTTGAAACTCAAAAAAGGGTGACATTGCTTACATATCTGATTAATTTAGGAGAGACTTTTATAAGAATACATCAAGAGCATCTAGAGACAAAGCCAAAGCACATGGCACCACACAGCTGGGACTGGATGAATAACAAACTTTATAAATGTGTTAATAAATTTTTAGTAGGAAGATGACCAAGGAGAGAACTGCTTAGTGAAAAGAAAAAAATAATGATGTTCACTCCAAAAAATGGTCTTTCTTCCTATGTTCATTCCAAAGGTTAACTGTCTATCAGAAGAATGAAAAAAAGGAGGTGAGAGAGAACAGGTTAAACATTGTGGTGCAAATTAAAGGTTTTCAAAGCCTTTAGGTCAGGCGACATGCACTCTAACAGTTAGGAAACAAGATGGAACAATTGCTGAGACACCGGTGACTCTGTCAGAGGTCTGAAGGAGTTCACAGAAGGAATGGGCTAAATGCTGTTAGAGTCCACCAAGATGTTTTACTAAGATCTCTCTGGGTCTGGTCCTACTCATTATTTTTACTAATGACTGGATAGGGAAGACAAAACTTGCTCCAATTAGGAGATTCTGCAGTACTTGGACAGCAGGATGGACAAGATTCAAAACCACAGAGGCACATTAGAAAAGTACAAAGATCTGTGTGCAGGTAGGGATAATCAACTCACAAAGACCAGATGAAAACAGATATTTGTGCCAAAGTTCTGCACACAAGGATCAGAACCTGATTTTAGTAGACCAAAGACTGAACACTGGTCAGTGCCAAAGTATTAAAAAAAAAAAACAAAAACAAAAAAAAAAACCAAAACAAAACAAACCTTCTGCAGGATGTGCAAGGAGTGTTTTATGTAAGACATTTCCACAACCTCTTCAGTACAGAAGAGTCATAGTTTTATTTGATTTTCTGAAATATTCCTCAGAAGCTGAAGACCAACTCAAGACAATTCTTAGTAGGCCAAAAAACTAATCTGAGACCTAAATCCAGAAGTCACAAGGAAAGACTAGGAAGCAATGGATTTAAGAGTATGTTACAAGTATATATTATGTATATGTTAAGTATATGTTACATGTTACATCTTTATATAAGAACAATGATGAGTAGACTGTCTAAAAAGTCAAAGAATGCCCCTCAAGTGGAGAATATAAGAACTCTTGAGACAGCATTTGGCAAGTATGGCCTAGGAACAGCTCTATCTACAGAGATAAAGCCCTTTCTAGTTCTACATTCTACTATTTCAAACTGCATAAGCAAAGTCAAGATATTTGTAAGCCAGACCACACAATTTTATATTTTTTCACTGCAAATGTCCTGCTTTCTAAACCAGTCTGGTACTGACAAAAAAGTCCTCTGAATCTCACAATCTTCTCTTCAGCATATTGAGGAGGCTGAGTCATAACCTTCAAAACTACACAGCAATGAAAATAAATGGCTTTACTTTCACACAGACTTTCAGAGGAAGAAATTAGTGCTTGCCTTATGTACTCTTACTAAATCCTCTATGAGATGGGCTCCCTTCTTGGGAGAAGGGGAAAAAAAATTATTTTTTTAACCTGAATTAGAATGATGAAATTCAGCTTCCTCTGCAGCTCCATCCATGGCATTTGTGTGCTCTTCAGGCCTGTCATTTGTCATTGTTCTTCGGATGCTCTGGTACCTAGGGTTGGAAAACTGGACTTTACATATAGTATATGGTAACTATGACCCAGTTCTGGCTCCAAGGGAGCCTGCCCATATTTTCTGCCAGGTAGGTTAATATATATTGACCTCTGATTTCTGCATTAATAGCCTTTTGAGTTTCTGACAACCATTATTAGATGTATTATTTTTGGTCACATAGCTTAAGATCACAGGTGGAACACAGAAGTCCTGGAAGCTCACATGCAAAGCAAAAGCAACTGCCACATAAAAATAATCACATAAGGCCAGCTGTGGGAGCAGCTGTGGCCTTGTCTCCTCGCTCAGTCTTGCAATGGTGAATGCAGCTTTGCAAGCACACCAAACACACAAGCACCAAGGGTAATTCTTACCGGCGATTCAGCTGTTCCATCTGCTGGATGGAATTTGACCTCTGGAGAATCTGTGGGGCTGGGGGAGCTGTGGGTCGCTGCCAGGTTGTTGTCCTGTTCACGTGGTCCACGTAAAAAATCCGTCCATGGCTGTCAATTCGAGCCTCCCAGTCTAAGGAGCAATAAAATACTGTAAACTACGGAGGAGGGCCTGGGGTTTATTCATTGATTTGTATGAGCTCTGTCACTTTTAAAACCCCATCTATTGCTTCAAGTCTCTATAATAATAATAATTACTACTTCAACATAGACATATACATATGTATATAAAAAATACACATCTATACAGAAACAGACATGCCTGATTTTTAGACACTTGCAACTACAGAAATCAGGCAAACCATTTAGCACATCAATTGAAACAGTTTTTGAGAGCTCAGAAGGTGTCCAGATGAGACTATCTATATTGCAAGTCTAAGTGAAAGTAGTATCTGCTGATAAAATAAAAACATTTAAGTTTTTAAAACAGAGTTTGCAAACAAAACAAAACACCCAAGTATTCTGGGAAGAACAGAATTGCTCACTGGGGAAAAACCAAACAACAAAAATAATAAAAAAAACCCCTCAAACTGTTTACATTTGTGAACTCATTATCCTGCTTAATTGTCAAGCCCTAAACCACTGTATATATATGTTATATATATATTTCCCAGTAAGCTGGGATTTTTCTTGTCATGTTTATGCCCAATTCTGACACAGTCATCATTTCTGTAACATGCTCTTGGTAGAAGGAAACCATTCTTGCTGCATTTAATTTTAAATACACAAGCTTAAACACTTGGGCAATATCTTCCAAAGTAAAGTATTTGCATCAGTATTGTGATGGACAAGGCTGTCTTCTGCTATGTTTCTATAAAAAGCTATATTTCATCAAATCACTGTTAGTCAAATGTGTTACAAATAGCTTGCTGAATTGCAAAATTTTCATTCATCGAAATTTCATGATCACACTGTTAATTTTTCCCCAGGAGTGTAGGAACTGGAGTATACTGCTGCACATTATAGGCAAAAATAAAAGGTAAACGTTTAAATTCTCTTGTTCTTTAACTTGCCCTAACACAAGACTGAAAGAAATACACATATTTTTCATCCTTACTTTCAAATTCTTGTGAAACAAAAAATTTAATATAACCCAAATTAAAAAGAAATTACAGTTGACAGCTCAAAATCATATTCTTAATATTTTCCCTAATTTTTCAGTATTAAATTATTAAACCTGTCACACATCCAAAAGCAGAGCTGTGGAGAAAAAACCTGAATCTAGGCAATGATTAGTAGACTTTATTCATATTAGCAAATGTTTTATTTATATAGAGTATTGTATTGGGCTTTGACTGTAAAAGGATGATGTGTACATGCATCATGCCACACATGAATGTGCAGAAACCCAGCAAATGTCAGAAATGTTAAAATACTACACAGCCAAAGCTTTTTCCACTAACATTTCAGCAGTTTTTCCAAATAGTTACTGTAGTGTATAGTTTCCTTCTGCAACCACAGAACTGGACAAGCTACCTCTGCGCATTTCTGAAATATCTGTCTCCCAGACACAGTTTTTTAAAAAGTAAAACTGGTAGAATAGGGTGGCAGTTAATTAACTCGAAGATCTGCACACAGGATTAATCTGATTGTAACAGAATCAGTAGGGAGCACAACCATATCATCATCCTGGCTTTCCACACACAGTTACATTTGTGTTCTGCTATCAGGCTCCTTCCAGTTACTTGCTCCAATTACAGCGTAAACACAGTCCCATATCATACTGGGAGATATGGATCTGTTCATTTTACACTAAATATCTTAATTCCTGACTCTTTTAAAGTAACAGAGCTTTGCCACAGACTTCAGTGAATCTGAACTTACTTTTTTTTTTGCCTATTTGGTTAAAAGCAGTGTTTGCCTATCAGCTGTGTACCCTTTTTTGGGGGGGGGGGGGGGGGGGGGGGGGGGGGCTTGGTCCTTTCTTTGAATACCTAATACTGAATAGATTTTCACTTCTCAAAGTTTAAGCAAGTGAATCTGTTCAATAAATAAGAGCAATGTATTTTTCATAAGACTTAGAGAAATAACAATTCATTTGTTTGTTAAGGCTCTTCAAAGGCTTTATGTCCAGGTTTATTTAATATAAAATCTTCCTTCTGCCTCAAAAAATGCAAGGAAAGCACAGACCTTGAAGTTAATCTCCAGATACGACAGATGTTGTATATTCCTTTGTAAATCATTACCACACAAGAAGTATTCAGAGATTTTAGAGTGCTTGACACCTCACAGTGCCTCACAAGCACCATCACCTCATCTCCCTGTGCAGTGCACACAGGAAAGGCAGCACTGTCTCTGCATGAGTGACAAGTCTGTGTGCACCAGGTGTAATTATCACAACAACACTGGACCCAACCATCATCACTCCTCACTTCCAACTTCTCAGCTGCTCATTTTCAGTTCTCACATTCAAAAAGGAAATGTAATGAACTTTCAGTAATGAGACACTGGCAGCTTATCCCCCAGTTAAAGCATGGAGAAGCTCACTTGGTGGCAGAGCCTCATCCACTCTCTGGTACCGGCTAACGTCCTGACGCACTGAAGGCAGGGACCTCAAGGGCTGATGGCCATTGGCAGGAGAACCTGGAATCAAAACACACACAAATTGTTTTTTTCAGTCAGTGTAGGGAAGCCCTAGAGTTGCCTCTAAACTGAGCAAGAAATTTCAAATCTTGAAATCAAGAAATTAACGCTCTTTGTTTTCAGATACAGTAAGGTCACTCCATAAAGTGCCTCCTGCAGTTGTTACCTCCAGTAGCTCCTTCAAGCTGCGCTGTGGCACCCTCACAAGCTGCCTGTGCTCCTTCAATTTCTTCATCCTGAGACTGGCTCTGGGCAGCTGCTGCCTGCAGGCTTCTTCTTCTTTGCCATATTTCTTCTGCTTCCTCTTGGTCTTGCAGCTCACCTGCCTCAGCCTCCTGTGCCTCCTCCTGAGGTAACTGCACGGCCGGCAGAGAACCAGCAGCACTCGCAGAGTCCTGGGCTTCAGTATCCGGCTCCGCCGCCGCTGCCTCGGGGGCACAGGCTCCCTCCTCTTCCTCCTGGGAAGAAAAGGCTGGAGTCTCGGGAAACCTGGCGCTCTCGCAGGAGGAGCAGCGCACTTCCACGGAGGAGCGCCGCACCGTCGCGCTCTCGTTGCAGGAGCTGTCGGCCCCCTCAGCGTCGCTCTCCCCCTCGGGCCGGGTGCTGGCCTCGCTGACGCTCTCGGTGCGAGCCGGGTCGCTCTGCTCCGTCTCTGACGACAGCTGCGAAGGCTCCGAGCCTTGGTCAGTGGACTCCGTCTCGCTGACGCCCCGTCTGCTCCCACCTGCAGCTTCAGCAGCTCCCGTGTCTGCGCTGCCAGGAGGCTGCTCCGCCTCTGGAGGGACAGAGGACTCGCTGCCAGCCTGCTCTGCTGGGGCTTCAGCCTGAGAACCCTGCAGGCTTTCGCCTCCTTCCTCTGGAGGGGGAAGCTCCGGGAGAGAATCTTGCTGGTCATCAGTTGATGGCAAAGGAGCATCAGAGGATGAAACCCTTTCACCCTCTGCAGGTCCTGGAATTACCTGATCTGAGGAGGAACTTACTTCATTTCTTTCGACATTTCTGGTAGCACCATTGAGCATTACTAAACCACCATCATCTTCCAAAGAAGATGGAAAACCCAGGTCTTGATGCAGCTCGTGCTCCTCTTCATCCGAGTCAATGTGAAGCATAGCATTAAGTCTTGTGTCAGTAGGGAAGCTACTCCTCAGTTTTGGGGAGGCTCCTCGTGGACGGTCACCACAGGCAGATGTCCCTGGTCTGGGATGGTTGTTGTGTTCTATTGCATCGAGATAGTCATTTAGGGAGTCCTGGCGACCTCTGGGAGGGGATGATCTTGAAGCACCAGAGGTCAGCTCATCCTGGTCTGTCTCCAGAGTCCTACTAGTCCTTAAAGAGTGTCTCAGGATTGTGTCTCCAGAAGATTCCTCAAAGACTGGGCCATTGGAACACACCGTGGATGTATCGTGATGTCCTGCTGGCATGTCCTCATCATCAGAGGGGCTCCCCAAGTCTCCATTTACAGAGTTGGTTCCTAGCAAAGTGCCAACTGTTTCTGGTGAGGCATCTGCAGAGACAGAAAAACTGAACATGAAACACAGAGCAGCAGCAATACATGGTTCGTTCTACTTGTATTCTATAAAAATACAATATAAAAATAAGCATCCTTGAAGATGCTTGCTTACTTCAATCAAGAAACTAAGGGAACTTTAATCAAAATAACAGAGGCATCTACCATGTTGGAACAGCAGTTACAGAATTTTCTCCATATAAGTCTGTACTGTTTTGTAGGCTATAGAAAAACTAAGAGGAGTGCAGTGTGACTTTAAAGGATTCCCATTTTGCTTTCAAAGGACAGAGCAGTGCCAAGCATAAAATGAGAATCATAAGCAGATTCGTTTAGAATCTATCCAAGAAAATAAAAAACAATAATCTAAGTGTTGGTGGTTTGGGAACTGCCATCTCCAAGGCAGCACCTGCCATACCTAAATTTTGAATCCCAATAGAAAAAATCTGTAGTAGGGGGACCATACATGAATGAGAAAGTATTTTATGTCGTCAACAACAGAAAAGCCTAGACTCAGAAATACTTAGAAACTCTCTCCATACAACTATCTGGAAATCCAGATGATTGACAAATTCTCACCTTCGTGAACAGAAGATGTAATTTCCACTTTGAATTGGAGATACCCACTAACATGATCAGCTGGAAGCCTTCTGCCAAGATTATAGCTGAGAACCTGGTCTCTGCAAAATCAAAAATATCGGGTTTTAAAAGTTTTTGCAGGTTTCACGTTTTCAGTATGTAATTTATATTATGGTCTTAAAATTGGCCACATACTTTGGTTTGTATGGAAAAGCACAAGCACCAACAATGGTGTAAAATACCTTTAGTTAACAGGCAAAGCAGCTTAAAACACTATGTTTGATCAATTCCAAATACAGATTGTGCCCCATGAATTCTTATACATCACTAGACATCTTAAGTTCAAAAGACATCAAACTGCAAAGATCCCTCTCTCCTAACCGTCTCTGTCCCCCAATACAAGTGTTTAATAATTAACAAAACCTTTCTGCCCCCTTGTGGTTTTTACTATGTACAAAAGTCACAAATAGTTACTTCATCATTTTTCACTTCAACAAAGCACTTCTACATTCTGATTTAGAAAAGCTATTAATGCTTGGATTTATCTTTAAATATGTTCTTAAGAGTTACTGAATTCAGTGGGGCTCAGACTAGATTAGACACTTGTATCAGCTAGAGACTTTGGATCAGATTCCAGGCTGTATGTTTTAATTTAGGCACAGCCAGAATTCACAGCCCCAGCTCCCCTCAGCACAGCTGGGACAACTAAAGGAAAAAGAGAGAGCTACTGAAGACCTCCACAGGAAATAATTGTTATTTATGCAAATAACATTATACTGGTACAAACATCTCTCCTTTACTGAGAGCATTCATAAAATAAAATAAACCAAATGCAGTTATTAGTGAAATAAGATGCAGCAGTTTGCATAAACTTTTAGGAAAAAAAAAGCCCTGAGTGGACAAGCAGCCTCCCCTCTCCACGCTGCTCTGCAGCCCACAGGATACCACATCTCTGCAGTAGTGTCTCCAGGACCTGTCACAGATTCTTCACTCTGTACTCCAAGTACAATTCATCAGTTAGATATCTGAGGTTTCTAGTTTTTACCTAAGTTTTATATTACTCCAGGCCATTCAAGAATAGAGAAACCCATGTCATGAATAATGCCTTCTCTGTATTCAGCCAAATCAATTGTAGATGATTCTCATCTCATTTATCATGTTTTCCAGGAAATTAAAAGCCACTGGCCATTTCATTACACAAACTTGTGAGCTCTGACTACAGCTAAAAGTGGGGCAGAATTTATCTGAAATTGGTGAAATTGGCTGGTTCTGAATTTCACCTTTTTGTTCCTTAATTCCTTAATTAGCATCCTTGACATCACTAAAACGATGGTGTTATACTTGCTTGACCAAAAAAAAAAAAAAAAAAAAAAAAAAAAAAAAAAAAAAAAAAAGCAAGAGCATTAGCAGTTAATTGTGTATTTGGTAGATTTTTACTTCACATCTACATTAACCACTACTTTACCTTGCAAAACCTTTGGTGAAATATTGTCTGTCTTTACACAAAAACTGAAAATGGACAGGTATATTACAGATGAAGAGGCAAAACAGATTTAATGTTAGTTCTAACAACAATATGGCAAACCAACCAAATATCCATATTCTTAGTACTCATTTCTTACACTGCCTCTCCTTTTCTGAAAATATTTTATATATTAAATATATAGAATTGAAATATGGAGAAGAAAACAGGAAGTGTCTTCCAGATTAACGGTTTGAAAAAACAGAGGTGAGAACTGATGAACACAGCAAACTGGCAATTTCCAGAAATCACAGCACCAGGGATCCCAGAGCAGAACAACATTTTGGTGCTTAGCAAGGAAATAAACACCCTGCTCTAGGTTTTGAAACTAGCCTGTATCATGGTGCTATTTTTGAGTGTATAGGAGTGTGCAAATTTATTAGAAAAAGCTGCTTGTTCAACCAAACACAATTTGTTGAAACACAAAGTGAGGCACTTCTTGGAAAAGTTGTATTGTATATATACCTGCACTGTTCTTGGATACCGCTACAAAGCAAATGGACAGGCTTTTTAAAAAAATGTTTTTTAACAAATTCTGTGTCAGAAGGTATTACCAAAATTTTAAGCTACTCTACAATTTTATTCTTCTTTTACTTACCAATGCAGACACCACTTTGAAAATGTAAAGCTGAAAACTGTTTTCAAATTGAGTTTGATTTTCTCCCCTTATGCAACTTGTTACTTTGAGGGGAATATCTGTGAAAAAGGAGGCCAGTTTGTATAAGTGTGATGACACTGCCATTCCCTTCAGCTTTAAAGAAGAAAATACACATTTAATTTCACCATAATTCCTCATGGGCCTAATTCAGTGGCTTAAGTCAATGGAGACACATTAACTTTAGCAAACTTTGAGGCCAGGCCTTAACAAAAGGCATGTGCAACAGGTGAATTTTGACTGAGACATTTACTTCCATCAGTGAGCTATTCATAACGACAGGCAATTTAAATTGTGTAGTACTAGAAGCACTCTGAAAAATAAGGAGTCACAGCCTTGCAGGACTAGCCAATTCACTGAAGGGATATTAAATCTCTGATTACTGAACTGACAGTTAAAAAGACTTCTGTTTAAGAAGTCAGTCAGTTATACCTGCTTCTTCTAAGAGATTTGCACACAACCATGAAGTAGTGTGATAATGCCTTGCTTCTTGACTAGCTAGCCAGAGGGTAATGTTTCTTGTGAATAACATTTTTCTCATGTAAAGAAATTAAGCTGAAAAAAAGATAGACACACATCAACACAAACATGGGTACATGTATTGAGGACCGGGCTAGAAACACTGCCATTTTCCAGTCAGGCAACAAAGCTATTAAAATTACAATATATTTCTTAGTATGTAGCAAAAATTTGCTAGTCTGTACCAGTAAGCCAGAAAGGCTGCTCTTTGCTCTCAGTATCCTAGATGCTGAGTCTTCCTGCTGAACACAAGTTAGCATTAAGAATGTATTAATTTACCCAATTGCATGTCTCTCCAACAGTCTCTGAACAGGTATGGTTAACTTCCCGAGGAAGCGCTTGATGATTGGACGACTCTTGGCAAATTTGTCTTTAACCTCAATTTCCAGGACATCTGTTAGAAGTGCAACAAAAGAATATTTCTGGAAGGAAAGAACATATTTGACACCATATCAATACACCTTTATTCAGAAAGAACGTACTTAATTACTACTAATGTGCAGTGAACTCTAAAAGTAATGACTGATGACAGTAGTTTCCACATGGCAAAATATGTCAACGTCATTTATTAATGAATTTTTGCATCTGTAACTAGCTTTTTGCTGTTCCCCATTCTCTTTCACTGTTCCTTGAAAAGAATTCTCAGTAAGAAATTGCACCAGATAAAAGCACTTTCAGGGTCTTGTTTTCAGGGTCAGAAAGCAAAATGCTATGTATCCTACTGCTTGCTTCTACTTGCATAGGGGAAAGCAAAAAGAGAAGGAATCCTTGCTGCACTCTGACAGGTCAGTGCAGGAGGAAGGAAGGAAGGGTCTCACTCCAGGCTGTGCTCAGAAGAATTTCCCTCCCAATACCATGCTTTGCATTCATGTTTTGTATGCATGACAGGAAGTCAAAAGGGCAATGTGTATTCAGGAGCAGCATTACTAGAGGAGGAGAATTTTCTATGGAGTTTTGCCCCAACATTGACACATCTCAGCGAACTCCAAGAGAACCTTTCCCAAACTTGGGGCTTTTTAACAATATGGTGCTAATTTACAGAAGATTTCTTGATGTCTGGTAAAATCATTCTTCCAACTTTCCCTACATGGGAACATTAACACAGTTACTCTCTAAAGCTTTCATTTTCATGCATTTTGAGTACTTCATCTCTTGGATCTCTGAGATCAGAAGTGGTAGAGGGCAAACGTTAAGCAAACATGTTGGCAGATACACACACACACATACATACAGCGTGATGACAAATTCCCTTAGGTAAACAAGATTAGGAATCCAAGATTTATATTTGTCATCTAGATTTTAAGATATTCCAAATAAACAAGCAAAGTATGGCATAACCTACTCAAAAAAAACAAGGTCATCTGGTTATACTTTTACCATCTGCCACCTTTAAGACCTCTGAGCAAACCACAACCTGTGCACAATGCCTAATACACATGTGGTTAGGTAGCCAAAGATATATTGAACAATGAACAATAGGAGAAACAGCACTTCAGTTCAGCTGTAGGCATCACATAAACATCTTCAAAAAAACCAATTAAACTGGGTCAGGAATAAAATCCCTTCCTCATGCTGGGCAACTGTCACAACTGGGTTCCTCTGATAAACAGAACTTTAAAACTTGCCACTCTCAGTTTGCTATAATATTGCAAATTACTTTGCAGAAAGTATTAGATGTAGAACAGGATCAATTCTGCACCACTAGGACAGAATATGTAATGGGATCATAACTGCTGTTGTCAGAGCATTGCTACAGGGAAGATCCAGCAGCTAAAGCAAGCTGATACAATGTGTGCACCAGTGAACATTATCTCTTTCTAATAAGCTTCAAAGCCAAGGAGAACTGGAGGAGAAAAAAAAAGGGGGGGGGGGAAGAATAGATTTTCTTTCTATCTACTGGATAGATGGATAGACAGACAAAAAACTGGAGAAATCAGTTTAGAGATCAAAACTTCAATTTTTAAAAAGATTTTAAGACTGTTCATATCTACAGTCTTTCCCACAACCCAGCACCCCAGGGCAGTGCTAATACTGACCCTGACCAGTTGTGCTTTACTGATTGTTTGCTTTACGATTTGTGGAAACATCTCCCAAAGCCTACTCAGTTTTCATGTTCCTAAAGAATACATTAACATTCACCACAGTACAGGCTTGCCAGTCCTGAAAGGGATATGGATTTGTGTCAGCAGTTTCACTTCACCACATAAACATTTACCTTCAGAAATCCAGACATGGCTCTCCTGAATTCAATGACAGTTGTGGGACTGAGTTCCTTCCATGGGATCTGCACAGTTTACCCAATACAAACACATTTGGCAAACTGGCTTCTGCTACATTACCTGTTTTCCCTCTTTGCTGAGTGGTGCTCTAACACCTTCCTGGGTTTTCCTTCCTGCATAGTGTAACTTGTTCCCCCTCAGCCTGACAAAACTGAAAATTTGTCACCTGCTACACACCATAAAAATACCATTTCTAAATGAACAGTTGTTGCAATAACTGGGCATAAATGTTCATGTAGTGTAACTTCTCTTTAAAAAGAGTCTTCTCACAACATACAATCCAACCTTAATTAATTTAATTTTGCAATTTCAAGGAATCTACAGGGTGGTTAAGTGAGTTCAGCCTTTTTTTAGCACAGAAGGGAATGAAAACCTGCCAACAGCTTAAATACCCAGCTTTAATATGCAGATGAAAACTGTTTCTATCCACCAACAAGGTTCCTAAAATTACTAAAATTTCTGTGTCACTTTAAATAACTAGCTACAAAATAAGCTCACAGCTTTCAGAGGACTAATGCATGAGGAGAAAATGCAAGCCTGGTACACTGCATCAGCAGGCAGACAGCTCTCAGAAGGGATACATTACCTCTCTGTGCCAAACAGGATTAGTTGTGTTACTGATGATAGTCGACCTTCTTTCCTGGCCATGGTGAGCAAACGTAGGAAATGTACTTTTCTTCCCTGGCTGAATGGACATCTTTAGATAAGGATCAGGATTGAAGAACATGCCTTTTTTAAGTCCAGCTGCTCTAATATCTATAAAGCAAAACAAGAAGGAAGGAAAAAGGAACTGAGTAAATTAAAGCTAGTTCACAAAGTAGTGTATTCCTAAAATATTACCCAGGAAATCAATTCACCATAGATTACTAAATAAAGCAACTTAAAAGTACTCACACATTAACTGGATCCAGTGTACAGCAGGAAATCAAGTGTTTTCCCAAAAGAATATAAGGAAGAAAGGTATCAACATCCTCATTTATATTTGAGCCTCCAGTTATTTGTAAAACAAAGAGCATAAACTTGTAGCTAACCTACAAATGCTTTTCTCAGTAAGGTATTTAAGGTATTTCCACTTAAAGAAAGAAAAGAAACCCCAACAGAAACATCCCAAAATGAATCACAGTACTTGTTTTGTTTCTGGATGAGAAGAGGAGATAAAAACACTATATGGGAGGTAATGCAGTGAACAGACACTTTCCAGAACTTCAGTCTTTGATAAATATAACTTCCCAAGTCTGCTCTGGACTATGACGCAATTTTCTCACAACAGAGCAGATAATCCATCTCACATAAAAGGAAGCAAAGTTTTCTGAAAAGGCTTTTTTCTTCCTAGAGAAACCTCAGTTCTGCAGCCCTCGCAACTTAGAATAATAAATAATAACTTCCTCAGGAGAGTATTGTCATTACTAAGGACTTCAACAATAGTGCAAGCTTCAGCAACAACAAAAATAAAGAGATACTTTTTTATATATTATTAGATTCTAAACTTAACTGTGACATATTTCTTTGTTTCTCTGTAGGTTTGCTGAAGCATAAGACTTGTGTATTTTCCATTAAGTACCTCAGTATGCTGCATGCAGCAATGCAACTGGCACATATCATTTATACATGCAGGCAGAATTCACTGCTCTAAAATTAAATGCCATGCCTGTGGATTTGGTAAAAAAAAGAATCCTACACTACATTCAGAATTAAGCCACACAGTAGAAACCTGATGAAATAAAATGTCATGTGCAAATGAACAACCTAAAAACATTACAGGACATATGTCACATATGTCACATATATCAGTCAATACACCTTTCAAAATTATTTCATGGGAACTCCTCAGGTAGAATCACAACTGTATATTAAACAAAACAGTTTTTTCAGAATCACAAAGCAATTACTTGTGCAGTCCACTATGTGAGTCTGTACAACCTATCAGCTCTATCTCAGATAACTGCTGAAAGGCCACTTCAAAAAGCAGTGGAACTTTTCTCCTCTACAATCTCTACACGTTTTTATTGTAAACTCTTCAAGATTCAAAAGCAAATTTCATCTGCCTTTGCTCAAGCTGAACACACTTCTGTCTCACACAAGATTTCCCTGGAAAAAAGTCGCAATCAAAACAAGTGAAGCTGGTAGACTGCACCCCTACAGCTATTTCACTGTAGTGACAGCTTAGCTCTGTCACAAGTGATTTTTTTTTCCCTTTATAAACCACCATTTGCAGCTATTGCTTTTTTCAAAGTGATGGAGCCAGACTGCATTTTAGTTAGAAGTTGTTTTCCACTCTTCAATCTGAGAGGAACTGTCCCTTGTGCAAAGTGGAAGTTTCCCTAAATTTTTCATTCTGGGATATATCAAATCAATTTCTTTCACTCCTGGAGATCCATGATTCTGGCTGGTTTTCAACAAACAGAAGTACTAAAGAAATGACATCTTTCAAGCCACTAGAGTGTGCTCCTACAGAGGCTAATGAAGAAAAGCATTCCATCTTTGATGTTATTTAGAACAGCAACTTACATTTTTTTTAAACAATAATTTGTAAAACACAGAGAAGTGTTGTTTTTTACCTGATAGGGTAAAGCTGACCAACTTCCTAGAGTGCTGAGCTCCAGAAGCACCTTCATCTGTGCCTTCTACTCCCATCTGAAAAGAAGAAAAAAACAGAGCTATACCACAGAAATTTTCATCTGCTTTGTACATGCCTGAGGATGAAAACACAATTTTAAGGTACTACGCTGGGGAAGGTATGACCAAATACTGCCTATTACCACAGACAGTCTCAGCCACAGCATTAGTTTACAGCAAAATATCTATTATTTATGTCACACAGTGCTAATACACCAGTAGCCCAAATCTTCCAAATAGAACATGTATAGGCTAATACACATGCAGACAATATTAATCACAGAAAACCTGTATCTTTTACAGCTTTTCCTTTTGTAAAATAACAAACAACTGTATGGATTTGTAATACACATCAAAGCACTCAGCTGTCCAGTGACAGCATATGTAACTTTTGTCACTTTCCACAAATAGATAATTTAGTGTGCAACAAAAAAAAGCAAAGAGATCAAAGAGAGACTAAAAAAGCTTTCAGCTCTATTAACAAAAGCTCCTTTTAAACAGAAAAGCGCATCAGACATCTAAATATAAATGTGGTCTAAAAGCTTATGCTTCACAGATTTCGAGGTTTGGTTTCTACTGAAATCCCTCATTAGGTAAAGCACTACTTCAGAATAAAATGTTTCTCATGTATTAATGTCTGTCTCTTTCAACTAGCAGAAGGATTTGT
This sequence comes from Parus major, assembly GCF_001522545.3. Classification (NCBI taxonomy): domain Eukaryota; kingdom Metazoa; phylum Chordata; class Aves; order Passeriformes; family Paridae; genus Parus; species Parus major. The sequence continues at coordinate 9,418,855 of NC_031776.1, forward strand.
CTTTAAAGACAGAGGAGATGTGCATCCAGCCGAATAATCCATCACAGAGGCATCAATGGAGAGATCTTTGAAGACAAATGGTTCCCTGTGCAGGCACTGCTCTCACTCCCAGGCAGGAGAGGTGACACAGAAAAAAAACTTGAGGCAAATACAGGACTGAGGATTAATACCAGTGATAGAACAGGGTCTGATGCATTGAATGATGCAAATAAACTGAATAAAAATGGGCACACCTGTGTGCATAGATGGACTGAGGCAGCCCTGAGCAGTGATTTGAACTCACCAGATGGATAAATGACTCTGGAGCCACAGGGAAGCCGCTTTGCATTCATCGAACACACAATTATTCCTTTTTATACTGCTTTAAGCTACTTAATAATATAATTTCAAATACTTCCCACAATGATCAGCAAGCACATTGGAATCTCATTGGCATTAGCAAATGTGTGGATTTCTCCAAAGTGATGAAGAAACAGCCATGGTGTTGGGGCCTGACATCCCTGTGAGCCTCAGTGATCTTGTGAGAGGACACACTGTGCCAGCAAGCACTGCCACTCATCGGCCAGTCCATTCCCTTCCCTCACTGCTGGCTTCAGGGGCACTTCCCACCTCTCAGGGCAAGATGAGTCTTGCCAGAGTCCTCAGAACTATCCCTTTTCCACCCAGCATGACTTTATTATGCCAATGATTTTATATGGATGCATAAGCAGTGACAGGTGGTAGCAAAATTATGAAGGCATCAAATGCAATGGGTTATTCCAGCTGGATCAGCGTCCCCTTGTCTACAGACAGATACCATGGAAGCAGTGAGGGGTGCATCCCACTGTGATAGTGGTGCTGTTCAGGCAAGGCCACAGGAATGCCGTGTATTCCAATTTCCTCTTTTGGGCTTATTTCAGCACACACTGTTTTCCTTGTTAAAGATGTTACTTTTAATAAACAAAAAGGCCTTCCCCATTCTATACCTATTTTTCTGCTACAAGTCAGACTCCATTCAAATAATAAAATTTTTATTGCTAATCATAACTTCATGTAACAATAAATAGAATTTGCCCACAGTTCATCTAACATGAATGGTGGCAGTGTTCCCTAGCACTTCCATAACTTTTCTATATAACCTCTTCCTGTTCCATTATGATCTGAATAGCATTTTCAATCCTTCTGCGCCAAGTGAAAAACTTCATCCCAGTACACACACACACAAGTTTTGCTGCAGAAAGGCCATGTCATCTGGTGTAACACAGTGTTTCTGAATGCTCCATCAGGCCTTCTATTTCCCCTGAGACAAAGTAACACAATAGAAGGTTAGCTGCTTATCCAAAAATATGATGGACTGAACTACCTGGTGTGATACAACATCAGTATGAGAAAATCCAGTAAGCAAGGAATTTTATTGCATCATAAAAAAGGTGAGTAAGCACACCATGATTTTCTTACCATTTCCTCAAACAGCATTTCTCTAGGAACAGACAGAACCAGTACCAAGAGAACCCAGTGATCTCTACTACACAGTGCTTAAGCTCAACACCAAAGCCATGGAAATGCAGCAAGGTTTGAATGTTTAACAATAGGTTTACTTACACATAACTAAGCCAGTATGACATTTTTAGGAGGTATCATCTGAACTGTCATAAAACATTCTCATCAGGAAAACTAACAGCTCACTATTTCTGAAAGTCTGCACTGCACTAACGCAAACAAAAATGTTTATGTAAAATTACCCTTTCCAGCAGGTGTGTGAATTCTGAACAATACCCAGGACTCTGCATTACCTTTCAAAGGAAAGAAATTTAAACAGTGAAAGCTGATATAAGCCTTCAAGAATTACCATGACTCTGAAAGACAGATTTCCAGGTAGCTACCAAATCATTAAATGCATACTTAGATGACAGAAGTTCAGATGTCCTTTTGTCCAATGAATCTCAAAATTACTGGTGGATAAGATGATAAGGTCAAGAAAATACAAAAGTTAACTGCTTTCTCCAATCAGTACAATCACTCTGCTTCTCAGTAATGCTATTGTGCAGCATGCAACGCATTCCAAGGGTTACTTTGACATGCATTTTTTCCTCTTGCTCAAAATCAGACTACCTTTCTGCCTTTAGTTTATAAATTGACATTAAAGACAGCAGCTGTCAGGCTCATTAACTATGACACATTTTCTCCTGTAAAGTATCGAGTCTGTATGCATCTGTGAAACTGTTACTCACAGTGAGATCTGACAAAGACCTGAAAATTAAATGATGCTATCACCTAGGTTTGTAATTCTACGAGAACACCCCCACACAGTTGGTATATTAAGATACAAAGCCTAGTATAGCACATTTAGTGTCAGATAACCATTGCATGTACTTGTATATAATACACAACACTGAAAAAGCACAAGTTCAGAATAAAAGCCATTCAGTCTGAGTAACTTCTGCTTTACTGCATCTTCAATGCTGCAGTTGTCAGGACGCCACCCTGACAGCTGTGATCTTAAACATTTGGCAGCTAAAATCAACTAATCAAATGCACTGTGAAACTTGCTGAAGCTTAGCTGAAAAGCTAACTCATTAGATAAATTATCTGCAGCAAGAGCACCATGGTACAAGTTTGGTAGCCTTTTCTGCCCCTTCTTTAACAACTATTCCACTACGACTTAAACAACTAAAAAAACTCCTCTAAAACTTAAACAAGTCTCATAACACAAACACAGTAAGACAATACTTCTCGAAAATCAGGGAATTACTAAATTTCAATGGTATATGAACACTCAAAGAATTCAGCAATTTTTGCAAGAGTCCAGTTTCATTTATATTAACAATTGCCATCTCTGCAACAGTTTCATACTGAATATTAGGAAATATTTAAGAAATAGGAAGAAACAGAGACTTTGGACATGGTTTCAGTTATATATATAATAATTGGGAAAAAATTCTATTATGGTGTTAAATTACAGAAGACTGTAAGCAGCAAAAAACTGAACACAAGCAAAGTCAAATTGTCAGCATAAAAGATTTCAGTTAAGTCCAGGGACTTTTTACTGTTATTTAATTATGAGAAATACAAAACCATGGAAAGCACTTCCCAGTTTTTATAGTTTTTGTAATGCAGCACATTTTTTTTAAAAATAATTGCTGTCAATAGTAAAAATAGGAGACATATTGACATGTTGGTCTGACAGTTAATGCTGTCATCAGTACTATCATTTTATGAAACCTATCAATAAATCATCTTCTACAAATACAATTAACAAATAGACTAAACTCACCATCACAGCAGGGTTTTTCACAGTGATACATGGAGTAGTAGCTCGCAGGGCTCCACTAACACCATGGTAGTATTTAAAACAGATCTTTATTTCAGCTGGAAAGAAAACAAAAACCACATTAAACACTTCATGACTGACCCTAGGCAAAAGAGACACAACAAAAGGATCCAGCATTCAGTGACCTATCTTCAGAAATACTCAAACAGGAAATTAAAAATAGAGCTGCTGGTTATATCCTCATTGCGTGTTGGGTCTGCTACTGCTACTTAAAAGACAAAAATGATAACTTACCTAATTCTGCAACTTATATTTCTGCTACTATATCATCAGCCCTGGAAAAGGCATACTGGGACATTTGGACATTTGCCACTAGGATGGTTCTGTAGGACTTTGGAAGAACATGACACATACCTGAAGGAAGCTGGAATCATTTTATATATCAGAAAACAGGAAAGGTAAACGTTGCACCATGTTTCTGGTCCCACTGATTAAAGTTTTGTTTGCTAAACTGCATTTACTGCAAACAAAAGAGTATTATGTTTAACTGACCGCCCCTGTAGTTCCTCTGCATTCTTCCAGCCAAGCAGAACAGCTATAATTATGGCTGCCCTTGATCCTGTGGGATTTTCCCTATCTGGAACAATGTGTTTTCCTTCTCCATTGGGATAACTTTTCTGTGTAAGGCTGATGAGGGTTTTACCTCTGGGTACAGAGATGGCCACAGGCAGACAGCAATGGCCAAAGGCAGGCAGGAATTACAGCAGTCAGTTCAGACAGAGGATGTGTATGAAAGTCTTGGCAGTTCAATTCCTCTGCTTGGTTTAACAATATGGCAGTAGTCAGTGAAGTACAAAACTGCAGAGTTTTGTATAAGATTTTGAAACATATATGGCATGATTCCTTGAGGGTTGAGGTATTTCATCACTGCAAGATAAAATACCTACTTATCCCTACTCAGAAACCCACCCTGCAAGCCTGCTCAGCCAAAAAGGATTATTTATTTTTAAATTTGCTGCACCTACAGATCAACATTCATTTACTATCTTCCTCCAGAGGAGACACCTCAGAACAACCCTTCAAAGGAAAGTATCTGGCTGACAGTGCCTCCAGGGAATCAGGAGGTGGAGAAGCTGCTGAGCCCACTGCCTCCTCCTCACAGATGAGTTCACACACACAGACAAAACATGCTCTATTTACCACAAGCTTTAAAGCAAAATTCAAAATGCAGACAGGATTTTTAATCACCTACAAAGGTTTATCAGACCTAGAAGTTATCAGGCAGGACTATGGGTTAGCTTCCTCCTGAACTGAGCAGTTCTGCTTACATACCAACAACACTTGCATCCAGGACAAACAAAAATTTCTAGCTCACACAAAATCAGAGGCTCAGCACTTGCAAAATCTGGGAGGATTTATACCAAGTACTGGACTTTCCACATTGTAAAATGCACATACTGAGTAACAAGAACTCAAGTCTGAGCATCTCTTATTCACACTGAGAACATATTATGCCTACATGAGGGCGTGGTTAAGACAATGTATTATTCCACTAAGACTTACCATTTCCAACTATATTGCTTATTTCTATTTACTTTTATCGCAATCAAAGCTCAGTTTTTTGGAAAGTTTCTGGAGCTGCTGTTTATCCAGCCTGTTGTGACTATCTTCCCTCAGCTCATCACTTTTCAACAGAATCCAGCAATGAAAAAGTTACCAGCTGCTTATCCACGGACAACCCATAATGTGATGGTGGACAAATACTCTCACTACACTGACAGGTACATTGATCTAAAGGCTGAAATGCAATACTACAAGTTTTGCAGCCTCGTACTTGTTTCTCTCAATGATTCCCATGAGCATACAGTACTTTCCAATACCTGTATATGGCTGGTCATAGAACAATGCTTGATTCAAGAAATGGATCAAGGACAATCCTTTGCATGCACACTAAATTTAAAAAAATAAAAAAATCAAACAAACAAAAGACCAAACTTCAGAACTTGCTGCTAGAAATAATTAGAAAAAGCAGAGCACTTTAAAACATAACATGGAGACTTTTTCTCCCACTTGCCAGCAGAAGCAGCACTGATTCAGTTTGGGCTTTATGCAGCACTTCATTCACACATGCATTTAGAGAAACGGCAGATCTGCTGTTAGCACTGTGTCAGTGGGATTAATACAAGAGAAGCTGTGTTTGAAATTCAGCACAAAATTGAAAAATGGGCTACTTGCCATATGCACACAGATGTCAAAATGAACATGGATTTACAAGACTGGATCTTATACACAGCAACAAGACAAACACTTCATAGTATAAGAGACAGCAAAGTGTTTTTTTTTTCTTGGCTAACAAAGCTAGAAACTGCAGTTAATGTTAACAGATGAAGGAATCTCAGAGGAGTCCTGTAAGTTCAAATCCATCCAGCTGAGGATGTAGATTTTTGACATGTCTTGTGCTGTGATATCAGGAAAAAAACCTTGATTAGAAGAGGTTTTTCTTGATTCTTGACTGATTGATTCCTGACCTCTAGATATATTGAAAACGAGTATCTATGGCTGTTCCTGATAGCTACAGGTGGTGTGCTGAGATGTGTTCTAAGGCCCCACAAACACAGACTTCTTCAGCAGCAGTAAGCTCAATTATTCGCTAACAGGACTTCAATACTTTGAGAAATGAGTTCCAGATTACATTAACACATACGTTTACTCTGAACTATTCCATACTCTAAATACACATTAGCATGTGTCACCTACAGAGTTTTCCCAGTTTCTTTCATTTCTCCTGCCACCATGCTTTTACGTGTTGCCTTCAGGGGGAAACTGGCACATCTTTTATTTCTTTCCTACTTATTCTTCCTCAACAGGTTAATGAGATTCCTTTGCACGGGATCCCTAGTGAAAATGTTAATAACAGTAAACGCAACAAAGGAAAAGCATCTGTACCTGACCACTGGACCATTTTCTGTATCATTAATGAAAATAAGATGTTTCAGAACACAAAAGAATTTTCATTCAAGGGAAAAATTAATGTATTTTTGCTACTACACGTGCCCTCTTATAACTGACACTCCTCCAGACATCATACGACCACAATAAATTCCTTCTTTATTTAAAAATAAACCAAAAATTAAATTGGGGGATCTATGTTTCTTACAAAGTTATCACATGGCCATATGAAAAGTTAAATATATATACATGCATGCTAATTAATCAGAAAACTCTGTGAAACCACAGTCCCCTTCTTTAAAAGCTAATAGCCGTTACCATTTTATAACCATAGTCTTATAACTCAGGTCCATTACACAAAAATGTTGGAATCAGTAAAGGTTTCTGGGACTCAAACATTGACAACTGAATTTCAAAAGAACACCTGCATGAAATAATAGTGCTCTTACCTCTATGGATCATATACTTTTGCCTCTTCAATAATAAAGGGATCAGCTTGCACTAAGTAACAGCTTGGGTTGAAAACATCACTAATTCCCCAAAGTTCCTCACTAACTACTTTTTTACTGCCTTTAATACTTAACCTTTGCCCATCAGAAGAATGCTTTATGAAAGAAAGATACTAAGAGTACTTAAACATGTAAGCATAATCCTAGGAGAATGTATTCTTTTCACGAGACTGACAATGCAGGAAGGCAGGTGTGTTTGCCGTAAAAACAGCTTGCTTCAGACAGACCCCAGTCAAACAAAACACCAATATAAGAGGTGAGATCATCTCCATTGAGAAGGGATTAACAGACATCTCCTAAAGTCAAATCCGAGCTGGGTTACAACAGTCTATGGAGCAAAACAGTGCTCCCAGTTCACTGTATGGAACCTGCACAGCAGCTGAAACTTCCTGGCCACTGCAGCGGAGTGCCCAGAAGGTACTTGGGCTGAATCCATGGCTCTCTGCAGACAGAAACATATGCCCTCCAACATTCACCAAGGAAAAAGCTGACAGCACAGTAACTCATTGGAAAAATATGAGAGCATGTTCTGCAAAACATATTTAAGAAAACTAGAACAAATGAAGTCACTCACATTCATGCTTTACAAAGCTATAAAGGGAGATGCAATCCGTGCAAAAGCAACTGTGTTAAATCCTACTTTTTTCCCATCTGAACCTGACAGACAACTGCAGAAATTCAGCAGTGCTCTGCATGTCCTGCCAGTTGAACTTTTCCATAGCATGACAGTTCAGTGAACTCCACACTTCTATTTGGACATTTAGCATTCTCTTCTCTGCATCGCTTTCAGCATGTGCATTTTTGATTATTTCCTACTGGACAGTAGCAAACACAGCAGCAGAATGCAAGGGCCAAAGCTGGCAGCCCTCAGGTACTTGTCATCTCTCTCAGCAGGTGTATCACAGAATTTATTTTACAGGAACATTAGGCAAACCACCTACAAAGCGACTTACTGAAAGCATTTTAGCTAAAGTAGGATCAATAACAGAAAATGCTTATGTCCCAGTGGTCTTTCCATCTAACCTGCTTCAAAGGGAACATGGACAAATGCTTGTTCAGGTAACAGAGCCACCCGATCCCTGCCAGCCCCACTCACTTTGCTGTCGTTAGAGATTTTTATTTATAGTCATGAGCACTGACTATTATGCTCCAGTTTGGCAAAGCATTTAATTATAATCTAACCTTTAAAACAAAACACTGGAGTATTATGTGCTTAAGGAAGTCAACAAAGCCTGCCACAAAAGTAAAAAATACAAGACTTGATCCTGTTGCAGTTATTTGTGATACTCAAAAATAGCTGTTAAGAGACAACATAAAAAACCAGCAGAAAAATAATAGAAGTATTTCTAACTCAGTGACTATGTCTATAAATAGAGTAGGGACAATAACCATGAGTCCCCAGACAGACCACTGAAAGGGCGCTGGTTACAGGGCACTGCACAAATGAATGTTCCAGGCTTAGAACAATTCCATGTGAGAAAACCATGACCTTTACAGAATTTAACTGGTAAAATTTTAAATGGCAAAAATATAAAGATTGGGTACAAGCAATGAATTACGAACATTCATTAACATTGACCGTTATGGTCAAAACCATTACAAAAACTAAAGTATGTTCATAACTCTAGTTACAAGCAGCCCTTAAAAGCTAAAAGTATATGAAGTTCAATTACTAAATTGGTAGTTCTTTTCCTTCGATATCTAAAAAAGAAAAAAGAGAGTTGGGAATCTGCTTTGCTAGCTACAAAGCACAGCAATTTCAGTCTTAATATACTATTTTTGCAGAAGTTATAATTTCATGGAAATAGGGACTGAATACCAAAAACACCACATAAAACCTCACTTTTAACATGATACCAGTGCAAATGTGAACACACACATTACCATGTCTTCTGAATATACCTCACAGTCTACTCATGTTCTTACAGGGGATGAAAGGATCAAGAGCAGCCCTGCTAAAAGGAGCTGGGCATGCTGGTGGAGGAGAGGCTGGACATGACCCAGCAATGGCAATCACAGCCCAGAAAGCCAAACATGTCCCGGGCTGCATCCAAAGCCCCGTGGGCAGCAGGGCAAGGCAGGGGATTTGCCCCTCTGCTCTGCTCTGAGATCCCACCTGGAACCCTGCACACAGCTCTGGGGGCCCCAGCACAGGAGGGACAGGGACTTGGTGGAGTGACTGCAGAGGAGGTCACCAAGAGATTAGAGAAATGGAGAACCTCTCCTTTGAGGGAAGGCTGAGAGAATTGGTTTGTTCAGTCTGGAGAAGAAAAAGCTCTGAGAAGAACTCACTGCAGCCTTTCAATACTTGAAGGGAGCTTATCAAAAAGATGGGGACAAATTTTTTACCAGGGACAGTGGGTGATGGTTTTATACTAAAATAGGATAGATGCAGACTAGACATAGGGACAAAACTTTACACAGTGAGGGTGGTGAAATGCTGGCACAGGCTGCCCAGGGAGGTAGTAAGTGCCTCACCTCTGGAAGCACTCAAGATCAGGTTGGATAGGGATCTGAGCAACCTGACCCATCAAAGATGGCCCTGCTCATTGCAGGGGGGTTGGACTAGAGACCTTTGAAGGTCCCTTCCAACTGAAACTATTCTGTGATTCTATGCCACAAACAAGATTTTAGTTCAAAACACACTGCATCTGTGCAGTCACTGCATCCAAGTATCGCAGTGTGGCACCAGAAGTAATTTAACCACAAACATCCCAGGGGGAACTTGGAAATTATTGATGTGACAAGACTGGCAGTCTCTGGATGAACCTCAACAGCTGCCACTATGGATTATTGCTCACAACATAAAGCCATAGCACTGGCAAAAAAAATACATGCAAATTAATGTATTTCTATTCTACTGACAGCAATGACTGTGACATCAAATGGTATAAAAGCAAAGACAGGTAAAGTAGGTGAAAGTGCTTCTTGTGGACACTGTAATTAACACTCATGGGACCAAGACTATAACTTATAAATACAAGGCCAATACAAATGCAAAGCAGGCTCTCAGCCTAAGCCCTTACTAATAAACCAGGCAAGACCATGGTAGAGGATCAAGACATGGCACAGGATCATCCACAGTGCTGAACAGTGACCACCCCACTCTTTTACCTATTAGGATATGTACAGCTTTTAACTTCTGGGCACATTGCATATGGAAGTACATAAGCACCAGTTACCTCTTGCACAGCAGTGACTGTCCTATGGTGAATCTCCCTGCCATGGCATCTCCATCATGACCAGTCCTTCCCCATACTGCAGAAAACTGACTTAGAAGCTGCAGATTATAAATGAGCAGCAGCTTTTACCAACTAGTCCCAAATAAAACTCAGGCTTTTTCTTACGTGTTTTTTCTATCACCAGCCTTCCTATGGATCATTTCATGCCACCTTTCTGTTGTCTATGTTCTCCATAAGGAATCCTATCACCATCCACTCTGTTTCCAGCACAATGACCCAAAGGGAGCCCCTTCCATTCCAAGCTCACAGACTGCTATACCCAGAGAAACACTTGCCATCTGAAATAATTTCTGGGGCAACTGAAACCTCTCTTGCACCAGAGAGTAAAGGCCTCAATGTACTTAGGGACCTGAACAGCCTGATGCCACACTAAATACCAGATGACCACACCTGTGTAGCACTTTCCCACTACTGCCACCGGTTAGGATATTACTCCTTGAACCTGTTTCCTTTTACAAGAGGATAAAAACTTAAGAGCTGAGTTTAGCAATCCTTCTGTAGTTTACACAGCAAAAAAATATTGAGGGAGCCATGCAGTGAGTCATTGTTTTCCTTCGGTCACATTTCAGCAAGTCTCAGAGCAGGATGTTTGAAAGCCACCTCTGCTACGTGAGGAAACAGCGTATCAGGCATATCGATCCTCAAACCCACCTTCTTGAATGTCTAAAATGACTGAGTTCTCTTTCATGCCTACAAAGCACTTTTGCTCCTTACCCAGGGAAAAGCAAGAGGAACACCTGCCTTTGTACTGGCTGGCTCTGCAGTTCAGAGCCACTCACAATGTCTTGAGGTGACATCTTAAGAACATTGGCTGCTTGTGATGGTGAGCTGGACTTGGTATTTTGCAAATATTTCCTCCCTTCCCTTCCTCAGCCACTCCTCTCAGAGGCTGCTTGTTTTTCTGGAATACATTAAGTTCATTTCTCTTTATTTTTCACCATTGATGCCTTTGATTCTCCCTTCCAGGGGAGAGCCTACAGAATTTCTGTGCTGATTTTTCTCCAAGAAAAATAGAGTTTCCTTTGATCATCCTTGTTTTGCTAATTTTGGATGCTTTGAGGGGAATTAATGTCTGTTTTTAGTATGAAGAGGAGACTCTCCCCTCTGTTCTTTCTGCAGGTTGCTTGATCTGAATAGAGCAGATGGCAAACTATGCCTTTACATGTTACTTTCTCGGAAAAATATGAGATACTGAATCCCTAGGAAGGGATTTTTAAGAGGAACAAATTAAGTGATCTTAACACTGAGTTACAAGACTGCAGATACACAGTAATGAGAAATTCAGAAAAATGTTTATCCAAGCCTACACCTTGAAACATAAGCCTAAATTTGAGAGACTTTGGTGAATAAATTTACAATTATTTACAATTATGGTCATGGAAAAATAGCTTCCCAAATTAAGGCATAAGATGTTTTTCTTAAAACACAAATCTTTCTTTTTGCAGGAGTCTAAGGCATAACCCAGCTGACTCCTACTGATTAACATTAATGCAATTAAAATGGAAATACTCCTTCTGCATGAGATTTGTTTGCATATGGCTCATTAGCAATGCCATAATTCTCTGCACTTCACCCCTCCCAGAGATGTTACTAGTGAACAGATACATAATGTCCCTAGGCTCTGACACTGCCAGGGAAAACCCACACCCAGTCTTTGGTGTAAGAGCATGCTGACAGAGCACAACTCATTATCCAGCATTAGCAACTTGCATTCCTTTTACTCCCAAAAAGACATGACAACTTTAGGCCAGTTTTGAGTGTAAATCCTAAAGGATTATTGTAGTTCCTTAGCATAACACTGTTAATAAGCATCATCAGTTATTGCCAGAGCAAGTTCAATGCTTCTCAGGCTTGCAGAAAACATTTCCTTCCTCTCCTTAAATACAGGTGGAGCAGGAAACTTGCAATCATGTAGGTATCAGAGTATATAGCAGGGAACCTGCAATTATGTAGGTTTCACAGTATACAGGTGGCAATTAAGTACTGTCCCCCTCTACTTGGTACTGGTAAGGAATATTGTGTCTAGTTTTGGGTACCTAGGCCCAAGAGCATGGCGAAAATGGAGAGTGAAGAGCAGAGGGCTACGAAGGTGGTTCAGATGGATAGAATATGACATATGAGAATGGCTAAAGGAGCTGGCCCTATTTTGTCTGGTGAAGAGGAGGTTAAGGCAGGAAAAATGTTGCCATCTCTACTGTTTCCAGTTCTATTGGGGTTTTTAAAAAGGGCAATGGCCCAAATTTAAGCTACAGCCATTCATATTGGATTTCACAGAAATCTTTTTAGCGGGAACAATACTGCAGCACTAGAATAACCTACAGCATCCACAAAATCTTTGTCCTTGAAAGTTTTCAATAAAAACCACACTTGAGCAGGTCAAGTGCTGGTCCCAGTTGTGAGCAGATCGGACACAATGAGTATTCCTATGCTGTGGCTAGTCTCTAACTGACTTTAGATAGATCCATTTACAAATTTTGTTCATGCTTGTCCCCCAACGTTTCCTCCCCTTTATGGATCTGCTGCTTTAAAAATTCAGGGACACTGCTAATGATCTGCTGAATGTCATTACTGTGAGAAGTAAATATGATAAACCCAACACACCGCGACCTGTATCTCATCTATTCTGCCTCTCAGCAAAGATATTTCTAAACCTAAGAAATCTACAACTGGAGAGCTCTTTCCCAAATTTGGAAAACAATGATGGAATAAAGCATCAGCATTACCTTAAATTTAATAATCGGGCACATGTTTACTGATAATGTTAGACTCTTCATTTGTCTCTCCCTCTTGCTATGACACGCATCACATGCAGTGCTATAGTGAGAGACAAATCCTATCTGCACCATAACAGCAGAAGGAGGTTAACAGGGGAGCTAAGTTTGGATGTGTGGCTGGCACAGGCTGGGCAGTGACAGGTCTGCAGGGCGTGGTAAGAAACCTGACAGCACCGCTCTTCCCACACCCGCCTGGCACCGCACCACAGTGACACCGCGGTTGTACCTGAAGGGCGCAGCCACCTGCTGTGTTTGCCCCTGCTGTGATTTTGTGAGCTGAGGAATAGAAAAGTAAAAGAAAAGAGCAGCTGCCTGTAGTTGCATCAGTGCTGCTTCACCACCTGTAAGCTTCAGGGAAAAGCCTTGCTGAGCAAACATGGTCATGGATCTGTGGAGACCTCTCATTTAAAAAGTGGAATCAGAAATTCAGTAAAGTGTTTCAGTGCAGTTTTTGGCCTTACTCAAAACTCAAGTGTCACTGGTGACATATTTATCTACCATACTATGTGCTATAGCAACATATGTTCATAAACATTCCTTTTTACAGTTCTCAGCTGCTGCACAATTGCTTGTCTCTTGTTCATTGTATGGCAGCAGAGCTGTTTGATAGTGAAGCTCACCATGACCGAAGAACACACATCCTGCACTTCCTTTCAGCTGACTGCGATGTGGAGTAAGTTGCAAAGCGCTAAGTCAGCTGCAGCTGATTTTAAGTCCAAACTAGCTCTTGAAGCATTCGTTTGGGTTACTCAGCTGAACTGGAAGTACTATTCAACAGTCTAATCTCAACACACTGTGGAGCAACACATAACCAGCTAGAAGAGACAAACACCCTTGAAGTCAAACTGCCCATACCGGCAACAACACTGATGGAGTTTGTGTACAAGACAGGTAAGGCAATGAACTTTACTAGCAGACATTTTAATCTGCTTTGATATACCAGTCTTTGGCACCAGGGAAGTTAATTATCTTCATTATTTTCTTGAGCATTGTCTTCAGTTTGGTAATTGTAATGTGATGAACTCCTGAAATGGAATTTAATTTTATCTTATTTAGGCACTTTTATATTTTTTTTGAGAAGTGTGTTGTGTAACACATAGGGCAACTTGGCAAAATTCAATGATGAGTTCTAGAAATAGTAAGCTTTAATATCTATTTTTAGTACAGGGTATACAACACCTCTTGAAATACATGTATTACTGTTCTATCAGTTAATTGGAACAAAAATTGCTGCCAAGACCTACAGTAAGCAGCACTGCAGTGCTTTATTTCACTACAGTGAAGTGAAGAGTGGGAGTATTTTTTTTATTTTTTTTTTTAAACTTATGAAAGAATATTCGTTACTGTGAGGCTAAACAGGTGGTAAAGCAATTCAGAGCTCTTCTGGAACAGATTGCCACTTTGATGCTTGGCACATCAGAGTTCCCAGCAAGCTCTGATACAATATCCTATGATCAGTTTCTTTAGGGATCATATGCTTCATATGGTAGGATAGCACAGTTTCATCAAAAAGCAAAAAAAGAAAACAACAAAGAAAAAACCCAGCCCACAGCAGAGTAGCTCAGCTTCCTATAAATCCTGGTTGTCTGAGGGAGTGGTGGGTGTAGCTCTTCTACTTGAAGCTTGACTACCACCAGTCGTTACACAGTTCAACTGAAGGCTTTTTATTTCAGTCATATAAAGACTCTCAGTATTTCCAAACTTCCCAGTGGATTTTCCAGTGCAACAAATCTTCAGCTGAGAAATTCTGATGCAACCGAACAGGACATTGACACTTCCTAGAGACAAATCCAACCTTCCCGCTAACAAACATCAGCAAGAAGTATCAGCTTTTCCTTCACACACACTTACCATTAATATTTGTCCAGCTGAAATTTGGAATTCAGTGGGAAGGGACTTCATCTTTCAAATGTGTATATACTACATCACACCACACAAGGCAACTCCTTCCTCCCTTAAAGTGAAATGTGCTAAGAACATCACTAGAATACAAACATACATCTAAGCTCAACTTCATTTTTCTCATGTCCAGCAAATGCACTGGAAAATGCTCCCCCATAAGAGCAATACAATCAATTCCCTTGATTTAGCAGAGGGACTGATGAAATGGGTATCAAATGCCACCCTGTGGACCTGCCTTGGAATATGCACTGCATAAATAGGTACTCACATTCCATAAAGTAGGGGCCAGGTTCAATTCGCCACACAATTTGTCCTTTTTGCGTGCCAGTCACTCCCCGATTCTTGGAATCCCAGAAATTGGCTGGAGAGTTCTCATCTAAAGGAGGAAAGACAAAAAATAACCTCAGCAAAGTTTTCTTGGCTTTCTGTTTCAAGAGGCCCAGATACAAAAATTACTTGTATTACATTAAAATATATATATATATATATTGAATTAACTGGCAAAAGATAAATAGCTTCTCTTGTACACTTGATAGATCAATTTATGCAGAGTGAGCAGACAGACACACAGCCAAAGTAAATATAAGCCTTCCTGTAAGAGGTGACCTGCCAAGCTACAGTATTAAATTCCAAAACTTCTCTAATCCAACAGAGAGGCTATTGGGAGTATACAGCTGATTGAAACTGCATCACAGAGTTACCACACCATGTTATGCACTGGTCCTGCTCTGTGATGTGAAAATCTAGCATTCATTCCCTAGCCAGGAAATGCAGAATTGTAACTAAGCGTATCCAGTCAGAGGCCCAAAGTGCAGAACTGTCAGTAAGCCAGAGCTAGAAAGGAGAGATTCAGAAAAATACGTTCAGAGAAAACATTCAAAGCGAAATAGCATCTGCAGAGCAGCTTAGCAATATCAGTATTATCTCTCCTCAAATTAAGACTTTTGTCTTAACAAACACAGGTCTTAGGGCCTTTTTAGGTTCCAGCCTGTATTCGGACACCCAGAACACCATATGAATGAAAGAAAACCAGGGCAAGAAGCTGTTTGAAAGGGCACAAAGGTTACTTCTGATGACATGGACAAAGCTGACATAAATCCAACTTAACTCTTTTGTACAGGAAGTTCTTAGGAAGTATGCATTGTGACATTTTACCAGTGCATTTTAGCAGCTGTTTCTTAACTAGACTAGACAAGAACTACACCTATGACGTCAAATACAACATCCTAATTCTTTCCAGTGATACTGCATATTCTTTAATCTATTTTAAAAAGATCCTCTTGTATTATATACATTTGAGTGCATTCTACAAATCTAAAAAGACTTCACTAAGAACCTAGGCTACTGTGACTTTGTTCATGAAGCTCATTCCTTTGGTAGGAACTCCCACATAAGATTACAGAACTGTCACCTACATTTGAGATATCCATGTACTATTTATGAAAGAATAATAAACAATGCAGCTTTCTTTGTTTTATCTTAAAAATACGAACTCCCACTACAGATTCTCTTTCTCCTTTCATTCTGACAGCTCATCTCAGTGCTCATGCAGTAATCCCACTAAATTATGATTAGTGCAATCTGTACATCTCATCCCACCAAACCAATGTGGAGCATTAAGAGGCACATGCTGGATTTCTGCAGTTGCTCAGGTGAACTTACACACTGCCCAAAACCTAGCAAATCTTTGGAGAATCAAGAAGGCCATGGCAAGCTACTTACATTTTTATGCCTCCAGCCATGGGTGACTTTGAGAATTTTTATAAAGCTGAAGTCTCAACACCTCAATACTATGACAAGTCCATGAGAGTTTCATAATTATCTCAATGACAAGGAGAAGGGACAGGACAGTTCTCCTAACACTTGTGATCCTCAAGCTTGTAATGCCTTCAGGCTTAACTTCTCGTACAGAATCAACATGATTGGACACAAATTGCATGCACCAGAAACTCTTAAACTGCACTTACTTATTCTTCATTAGAGTAAAAAACTTTCACAGTAAACAAAGCTGTATCTCTCCCACATTTTGCTGGGATTTTTTTCAAAGCTGTATGAAGAGGAGCACTGAATGTGTACAGCCTGTAAATCATCACAAGCCTTATAAAAAAATCTCAGTGTGGTTTGCAATGACATACTAACCAAAAGAATACAATGTTGATGAATTTATTTATTTTTTTATTGTGCCTTCCTATCCCAAGGCCCCCTATTTTTTTCCAGACAGAACACCGGGAAGCCATGAGATTCAGCTTAACTTCCAGCAGCACTACACTAGTGGCTCACCATATAAATGTGGTTATCTAAAACATTACTACTGAAACTGAGCAGATTCTTTAAAAATTCCAGTTATCTGAAACACAGTTTTAAACTATTCAGCATTCTCATTTCATCTAGGTAAATGAGGTTGTATTCCTGACAGTAAACATCTCACCTAACATTCTCTAGTTCCAAATTTCTGTATTTAATCAATTGGAGAAGAGTCTGTTCGTGATTCTAAGCAGAAGGACGGATATTTGGTATATTATAACAATATGCATGAGGTTTTTTATTCTTATCTTGTTCAACAAATGAACAAAGCCTGAAGCAATGAAATATGCATTTACTGGTGAGATTTCCAACAATAAGGCACAAGCAACTCTTGTTTTTTAAATCAGTCACAAAGCAAAGTCCATGGGAATTTTTACAGGGATATTAGTGAGCTTCAGAAAAGGTTCTCATGAACTGAGTCTCAAATTCCGAGTTGGTAGTTACAAGAATTCAGAAAACTTTCTTTCCGTTTATTTAATAAAATCCTACATTTACGGAAGTGCCTGGGTTTCCAGCTCTTCCATGAAGGAACGGACTCCTTTGCAGCAGTGAAGACTAAATCATTGATACTCTGCCCACAGGCACGCTGCCACTGCAACAGAAGGTGGTGGAGACAGAGGGATGGAAAATGCTAACAGACCACTGCCTGTCAGCAATCGACTCAAATTACAGAATTTATTTTGGTCAGCTTTGACTTTCTTCTGAAACAGATGGATTTTATTCTACTTTTATGACATTACTGACATAGGGGGAAAATAACATTACTAATGCATATGGAAAAAATAACTTCAAACATCGGTTCATGGATTTTAAAAAGAAAAACTGAACAGGAAAAAATGCATGGAATGAAAACAAGTACACAATAATGATGATAAAAATATTGACCAAAAAATGAAGGTTTATAAGAGCACAAAGAGCAACATCAGAATTATCACTCCCTCATTTCTTCTCTTCCCCCAAACATACATGCATACATACTCTCTCTCTCTCTCTCTCCATAAATATATATTCCATAGGGAACTTCGATTCTAAGCAGTTCTATTCTCCTTTTAGCACATAATTGTTGCTGTTTGTGAAACTGGCGGCTGTTCCAGAATCTGGGCCAAAGAGTAGATATAAATATCCCTTCCCAGAACATAAAATATGCAACAAAATACTGTCTTACTGCATCAGTATCTTGTCCAGTGAGGCTACACTTCTGAAAGAAAGAAATAAAACAATGCAAGATGCACAATTTCTATCTTCAGTAATTCTTAGACAAAAAATACTACAGAACAGAACTCCGAGCTGCAGCCCCCGTACAAATCAGAGTATATTAGATAATGTTCTACAGCAAAAAGTGGGTAATAATAAATGTATTGCTTCACTCTGAGTAAAACTCCTTGAAATCACTGTAAAGCAAAAACTTTCTGAGTAACAATGTTTTCTTTATTTAACTACTAAACAATCAGCCAAACCTGACAGTAAGAAAAGTTGCACTGGCACACTGTTGGCTCTTCCTCAAGTTATCCACCAGGACCTCCAGGTCTTCTTCTGCATAGCTGATATGCAGACAGTCCGCCCCCAGCCTGCCCCAATGTCAGGGGTTACTGCTGTTTTCCCATTTCTCCTGCCTGTCTGGCTGCACAATCATGTTTTATCATCTCCTACTCCCAGCTTTGCACAAGGATGTTACGGAGTGTTGGAAGCTGTGCTAAGCCAGCGTCTGACATCAGGGGTCAGGAGGCTTCTTAAGAGCTCACATTTTGTTCTTTGTCTTACATCTTTCATTATTTCTGTCAGGAAAAAAGGATAAGCAACCTGAGATCCGTCACCTCACAAAGTCATCTTGCATAAAAATTAAAGCAACAAATAAATAAGATACCATCCTTTATAAGATGGAGAAAGAGGAACTGCTAGCGATTAATTATGTGAAAAAAGCTTTACAGTCCCAGTGCACAGACCAGCCACAGGCACACCCAACACTCATCTTCTGGTCCCAGTTTCTGTCCTCAGTAGTGTCAGGTTTTGTGATAAAAGGGTTGCTTCCATCAACGCAAATGATTTTTATTTTTCAAAATATCAAAACATTATAGAAAGCGCAAATCCCTGGTGTGGAAACATCACTGATTAAATTTTTTTCCTGTGCAATAAGCAATGGCCACTATAGCAATTTAAGAGGTTCACACTTCTACATCCTAATCTCTTTAACACTTTCATAAAGATGCTCATACCAGAGCAAAGGTGATGTTAATAGATTCTGGCTGTCAGCATTAATTATATACAACTTAACAATTCTCATCTTTCACTGCCATATATGGGTACACTAACTCACAGCTCTTGAAAAATCCGTGCAGCTTAGCTCACAAAAGATCAATCACGTTGGTAACATCATTGTATCCCTGCAAAATTCTCTTATCCTCCTTTGGGATTTACATCCCAATCTCCAATTTTTCATCCCTTTCTGGAAGATGCTTTACACAAAATCTTTTGAAGCGTTTTTATTTTTCAGTTTCAATTTAAAATTTTTAATTAAGTTCATATTGTCAGAATGCTGACTTCTTTCACATTTTAGGCCAATGTCAATAAATTTTGGGCACTGAAGATGATGTGTGCAATGCATTCAGTTATTAAGAGGAATATTGGTACTAAGCTTTTAAAGCATCACTCTCACTCATTTCTCTTGGCAGGTGCTCTCTTACAGTGAGGATCAGCAGTGCTGGAAGGCTGGAGAATAGCAGGGCTACAATCTGGTTTTGTCTGAGGCTGAGGTCTGTGGATTTGCCATCGGTTCATCTCATAAACATCCTACCAAGAAGGGTCACTCCCCTACCTATTTTACTCCATCATGTTATTTAGTCTTTAAAAGAAACGGGCTTGTGGTTAATCAGCATTGGAGAATATTTCTGAACTTGAGCCAACCATCAGGAAATCTCTAGGATGGCATTTCCAATGTAAAACAAAACATTAATTTACATGCATTTACATGCATTGCTTCCAAAGACCTCAATCTCAATGCCAGCAACTGCATTCTGCTTTTCAGTGTGAGCACAGACTTCCAAGTAGTAAAACAGACTGTCACCAAAATGTAAGACTAACAAGAACATTCCAAAAAATACGTACAGTGGATTTTGGGCAAATGACTGGGAAAGTCTGCAACCCTAACTTTTGTGCAATATTTTCACTTTGGTAACCTCTAATAATTTAGTTCTAGAAACAAAACTCCATAGGTGATCAGTAAATAA
Source organism: Parus major (assembly GCF_001522545.3). NCBI lineage: Eukaryota > Metazoa > Chordata > Aves > Passeriformes > Paridae > Parus > Parus major. The sequence goes on from NC_031776.1 coordinate 9,439,009, forward strand.
GTAGCACAGTGTTTACTGATCTAATAAACTAAATATTTCTTCCTTATACCCAAAATATGCTTAAAAGCAGCTGGAAACTGTATCAGGACAATTCTAAGGAGAAGATATATTTTATCACCTGAGGCCTCCCTCCTTTTCTAGAAAGTCAATAAGTAAACAGGTTCAAGGGTTTCTACTGCAAGCAATCACTATAATAAATCACATTATGTCAATCCATTTAAAATACACCAGGCATCAGTTAGTACCATATAAACAAATGTTAACACACTAAGCCAGAGCTTATTCTCTGATTTTCAGAATTGCCCATCTCAGCCTGTGAACACATGTCTTTCTCATGAAAGACAGCACCATTGCTAAAATTAAAGATCAACACTTAGTTGTACCTTCTAGCCTTACCTGGCCATTCCAAAGGATGCCTGTGGATCCTAAACTGCATTCCTCCATCAGAGCCCAATTAACAGAAGAATAAAAACCAGTAATGTTTTACAGGACGGATATTGAAAACAGCATCCTCGTTCCCAATCACAACCAGTGTTTTCTACAGAAGTTGCCTTCTGGACCCAGCCCGTGCAGCTCAAGTTTGGAGGCTTTAGCTCTGTGTTAGCACTGTTGCATAATCTCAGCTCCACGAGACACGTCTGTCCTCCCCCTTCCTCCTGTCATTTGAAGGAAAGGCTTTTAGAAGGATGTTCTCAAACTCCGCGGCAGTTTCGAGCGGTTACACACCATCGTCTGCCTCTTCTCCTCTATTCAAGGGTTTCTCTGGGTTTGAGCAGCCTGTGCTAGAACACATAAGGTATTACGTCCTTCAAGCTCTGCTATTTGCAGCCACTCCCCTCCGAAGGGTACAGGATGCCGAAGCCCCATCCTCCCTCCACTTCCTTCCTTGCCTTGTCCATGGGAGGATTCCTCAGCATGGCCACAGCCCTGCAGCATGGGCAGGCTGATGTAAACAGGAGGATCCTTAAATCCTAGAAATGACGGCAAGGCAGCCACAGCAACAAGCACAGCAGGAGCTCACTGGAAGTGCTGGCTTTTGTTTACACAGTATTTTGCTCTCCCACATGACTTCCCCACAAATCCAGTTATTTCAGGGAAGAGGGGAGTGCTCCATGACGACTGGCTGGGATGAAGCTGCCTTAAACTCAGGATAACTCTGTACAGGGCACTCCTGGGCAGCAGGACAAGCGCGTAGCAGAGAGCTTCCATTACTACCTCTCCTCTTTCAGGGTGGTAAATGCCAGGGCAGAAGCTTGTACAAGTCTCTATTCCTCAGATGCTCTGACCCCTCAACAGCCTCCTGGTAGAACTACAACTGCAGCTGACCTTAAATTCCTTCAGCCTGTGGCAAGGACCCAAACCATGCCAAAGCAGGCCCAGCACCTCAAGAACAATAAGGGTTCCTAAAGGAATCTGCAATCTGGTTCATAGTCTGAGATCAAATCTTTCACAGCACACATTTCATTAAACTGCACACTTGTGGAGCTGTAGGCTCAGGCTCTCAGCAAATTTTGGTTTTCCTACTAATACTCAGATTTAAAAAAAAAAAAAGGTAAAAAACCCCATTCCACCTCTTACAGGAGTATCTGTTCTTATTCAGCTTGAAGGTTTTTCAAAAACGCTTCCAGTCCAAGGAATTAAGATGGATTCTTTGCTAACGAAGAGATGAAAGCTAATGTACTGCTTTGTGCTTGCATGAGCACCTCTAGGAATTGTATCTTCAAAGGACAGAAGGTGAAAGAACATCAGAACTGGAATATTGTAAGAGAAATGTAATACACTGTTGAGTACTAAATGGCTGAAAACATTTCTCCCTGAATATCAACAGAACAACACCGAAAAAAAGTTAAGAAGAAAATTCTTGGACAGTCTTTAAAGCTCCCTAAGCAGCTGCAAGATCCTACTATCACAGTTCTCTTTACTCTTCAGAACACTTTGGAAAAAACTTGTGAAGTAACAGAAATACAAGACACAAGTTTTCAACTGAGATAAAAAGCAAGAGCAGAAAAGAGGCAGAAAAAGGTACTAGAGATGCTCTTACAGCCTCACACAGTAGCAAATTCCAGCCTGGACACAGATTTCAGCCTTCTGGTGTCACAGTCCTGCTATATTAGCGGCAAAGGATCATTTTCATCTATAATCATGACCCATGGTCAGAAAAGCAAAGAGGCATTTGTTCCTCACTGCACAGTGGCAGTCTTTCCTATTCCACAACCAAATTTAAGGTTCATGTACCTCTACTGATTGCCCCTGAGCTGTGGGCAAGAAGCAGAAAGACTCCACTTGCATTTCCCCGTGTGCCACCTGTGACGTAGATGAACGTGTTGCTGACTTTTATTGCACTCTATTGCTTTACACAGCAAGAGGCATTATTAATTTTTCTAGTTGTGACTGACAGAATGGAATCATCATCATCTCTAACACTTTGCTCCTACTTCAGCTGCAGAAGCAGAGCATAGAAACCATACCATACAACCCCATCCAAACACTAAACCATGAAACCTTTTTGCTACTGAAACTTAATAGAGTGGGGAAATCCTTGCTCTCATTTTCATACACAGCCTATATTCTGACACTGGCCATTTCCTTCTTTTTCAAGAATTATACATATAATATATACATTTTGATTCCTTCTTTATGTACAGTAACACTTCAGCATGGGAATCAGAGCATCTCACACAACATGGTATTTCAGGGCACAGCAGTAGCTCAAAGGATTAGTTAAATAGAATGCAGGACACAAAGATTCTGAAAAAAAATACAAGTCATTTTTTCAGACATATGGCAGTACAATGGCAGGAATAAAGTGGAATTCCATTTCTCTGTATTCAAAGTAAAGGCATCACTGAAATTCAAAGTATTCAAAGACAAAAATAAGTCCTTTCGCCCATCTTACTGGCAGAAATTCAAAAGCGTAACGAGAGGAAGGAAATGACCTCAAGCTTAACCTCTTTCCTGAAAATCTTACTAATCCTTCTTCATAAACGATGTGCACTTCATTCCCATCTACAGTTCAGGTTTCACACATGTGCCAGTCCCACGGCACAAGTGCCTTGTGCATCATGAGTCACCTGCCAGCTGACCAGTTCACCTGGAAACCACATCCTGCACAGCACACAGACACAATGCTTGACTGCTCCTGCACTGCACTGCTAATGACTGGCTACTATAAGAAATACATAAATGTTAGACCAAAAATTAGACTAGATAATGACACTGAATAAATTCTGACAGATGGCACTGCACACCCTTAGCCATAAAGACTATTAGATGCTGAATGATATTGCAGATGACTCCCAACATCTTTGCAAAATGCTAATAAATCACCTACCATTTAATTCTCAAGGTCCAGTTAGCTCTATGTGAGGGAGAATGGGGGGTGCTTCTATCTCTTCCTGAAAGAAGCAGAACACAGCTGAGGCAAAAGCTGTGCCACCTGTCCTGTCAACTCACAATCATCTCAGCTGCTGATGATTCGGGCTAAGGGGTGTCTGCAGAAGATGGAGACTGCTAAACGCAGTGGCCACCAGCAGGGAAGAGTTTGGAAATTCAGATTTAGGCCACCAGTGGCTACCCAAGTTGGACTAGTCCAAATATCTAAGGTACTACAATAACTTAGCAGGCTATTGCACTATAAAGAGGAGAGAACACAAGGACAGCAAAGATGCAAACAATATATTAAGGAAAAGAGAAGCCTCTCTCCTGTAGCATCATTTCCTTTTTTTAAAGCACTTCACTGCATCTCACATCTTGTTAAAACTTAGATAAACTCATCTTCACAACCATAATTCCATCTCAATATGCTCCTCACTCTTAAATCCTGCTCCCTACCATGTCCCTAAACACATCCTGACACTCCCACATTCTTGTATCCTCAAGGTGTTTAACAGTAACAAGTCTGAGAGGAAAAAAACCTAAAACCAACCTCTACAACAACAAACCCTGTGTGCACCAATATCCTAAAATCCTGTTATTCTGGGACAGAATTGTTTAGAATATCTAGAAACACAAGGAATTTTTTCCTAATTAGCATTAAAAGGTAATTGTGGGGGTAAATGCTCTCAGAGCTAAACTAAAAAAAGAAAAAAAAAATCTGTGTCTAAGCTTTTCTCAGCCATATTAAATCTGCCAGTCTAAGTTTATTGTGGAATGTTTTTCATCATTTTCCTCCTCAGCCACAGCCTTATATGGTGTCAGATAAGCACTTGTTTGCTGGCAGCACATGAGCTGCTGAGCTTGCTTTAGCTGCATGCAGAAGAGGATTGCAGCTTCCAAGGATAAAGGGTATGCACTTTTATCTGTGACCACATTCCCACCTCAAATCTTTGCCAGAAAAATTCGGAAATATAACAAAGTATTCCTGCTCTGGAAGATGTGATACCAGCAAAGCCACGCTCTTGTCTACACAGCCTAACCTGCCCCTGGGAAATTCTGTTGGTAAATAAACACTACCAACAAAAGCACAATTTTGCTACTAGCACAGCTGCACTTCCACAGAGGGCTTTCTCTGCTGTGGGTGTCTTCATACGGATCACATGGAATCCTACAGGCAGCAGAAAAAGTGAGGGGTCATTTATTCTATAGCCTTCATGCTGGTTTATTTATTAACCAGCAAGCATCTGGTCCTGTACACAGACACCCAGTGCTGAAAGGTCCCAGAGAAACAGGCAGTTTTGCTTGGTGATTGTTTTTTTCTGGTCAAACATTTCTCAAGTGGAAACAGTAGAAACCACTTCAGGAAAGGCCATAGGGTTATGGCCATCCCTCTTCCCTCCTTCTCAGCCTCAAAACGTACTTGGAACAATTCCTGCTCTGCAATCAGAACATTATTCCTATTCAGACTGCTGCTGCTCTCTGGCAACAGTCACATTTTCATCTTCTCAGAGTAGGAATATTCAGGAGAGGTGAAATTTGGACAACACTGAGTGGCCTGTAATAGACAGTAGATTATAATGAATGATGTAATGATCTCTTCTGGGTTTAATTTCAGTAGAATATGGGCTCATTTGAGAGCCATTATTAGCTCATAAAATAACCTAAAGTGCAATTTCTTCCACATGTAGACCTTCTGTATATGACTTACACCCAAGGAAGAGGCTTTTCTTGTGGAGCTGTCAGCAAACACAATTGCCATAACATAGAGGACTTAAAATAGAATGGATGACTGTGTTCTATTTTTACTTTTTTGTTGTTGTTTGCAAATCTAAAGACTAAACACCATTTTGAAGTGTTATGAAATGTACATCTGCCCTTTACACACCACTCCAATGCACAAGTAGGAAAAGCACAACAGGCTAGAAGAGATTTCAAAATCATATGCAGATTATTTTAAATCTGTATTTTGAAACTGTTGCCAAGTGTTACTTGTTCTGTTTATATTGATAAAATTTTAGAATCAGATATGAAACAAGTACTTGGCAACTGTGTATTACTGAAACATTCAGCTTGAGTACTCAACCTTTATTTGCAGACAGCCTTTAGCAAAATGCCCCATGTTGGCTACCCATGAAACAGTGTAAAATTCATTACAAGCATATTTGCTGTTATTGACCTGTAGATTTGCACAGAACATTGTCTAGTTTGCTGTTTTCCTTTTTTGCTCATCCTTCTGCTCCCTTTCCCTTTTTTGCAGAAGACACTACCCTGTTTTATACAGAGTTTACAGTAGCAATGGTACATTACTATCTGAAACCCAGCCAGTGGAAAGATGGGTTCCCTGTAGCTAAGGGAGGTATCAAACCTGCTACTACTTACCTAATCAACTACAAAACTTCTTGCCCTAATTATCAGGACCCATTCCATGTCTAATTATTAGCAACCATCCTGTTTCCCCTGCCCTACAACTTAATAATGATACATGAGTACTTTATAAATTCACATAAATTTTGCAAACACTTTTTGACAAGTATCATGCTTATTTACCCTTTTCATCCTATGGTCCTAAAAGTGAGGTGATGATAAATTGTAAGCATCTATAATTTAGGTTATGCAGCCTTTAGGTTAATAAATTTATTAATTCAAAAAACTCACCTGAAAGATGATCCTCAAAATTGGTGAAAAGCCAGAACTAGTTACTCATCACATCAATAATTTGAAAACCTTGTTCTTACTTACTTAAGTGACACAAATCCCTCCATTTCTGCAATTATCTTCTAGAAAAAGTGACCTGAATTCACTGGTGCATTGTCCACCTGATATGCTCTTTTCCTATTCATATTATAAGAGACCTATTACTGGCAGAAATATTTACATTTTACAAATGCTAGAAAATATTGGTACAGCTCAAAGGATGAGCTCAGTCACTTCAGATCAGCCACTTATCTATGTCCAACATCTTGACCAACAAGACCATCCAGGTACTTCAGAGATACAGGCAAACACCAACCAACCATAAGGAGCTACACCCCAAAAGTAACTTTTTCATCTTTACCTATCAAAATAAAGGAAGCCATCAGCACAAGAGCAGTGTTATTCAGCAAGGGCTCACACTTCTAACCCTCCAATCATTTCACAACTTTCAATGAAAGAGCCGCAGGCCCAAATAATTCATTAGGTATTTATAATAATTCTGAATAAACTGCAGAAAAAAATCTTTAATGCATATATGCAATCAAAAGGCTAAATTCAGTAAATGTATTTCCTAGAACAGAATGAAAACATGCAACTCAGATGAAAGCACAAGAGATTAAAGGTACGTATTTCTTCTCAAATCCCTGTAAAGGCATAAAGTATCCTAATGAGCTGAAATCTCATTTGTGGGAAGCTTTCAGCTGTGTGATGAGAAGGAGGCACTCCCTTGCCAGATGGCTTGTTCTGCTCATGGCCATGAAGGAGAATGGCTGTAACCACAAATGCGAATTAAGTGTTTTAACTGCCCACATATGTACACCCTCCAGCAGTTCTAACAAGTAACTTTTGCCAGTGGAAGTTTCTATCAGAATTACTGAAAGTTTTCTGCAATACATATTT